>NC_091825.1:125064343-125419343 GCF_038994185.2 Dermacentor albipictus
CTGCCTCCACGTGGCTCGGATGCCAGGCGCGCACGTTCGTCAGGCTCGTCCAAGTTCACGTCCAGTGTCGGGACGCCAGGTAACCTCACGTGCCCAGGTCCGACTCGCCAGGACAGGAGCTCTGCTCACCACGTCGTCGCCAAGGCACCTTGACCAGCTCCGCTCGGGTCGTTCCTAAGACCTTGCTTCTCGCCACTGGTCCCGCTTGGTCGTTCTGCAACTTGCAAAACTGACCGGCAAAAGGCAACACCCAACACGAACAAGTGCCCTCTGTCTCCCGTCAAACACCAGACAAAGCCATAATTCAAATCAACCTAACTAAATCGCTATCCCCTTTTGCTCCCGCTGCAACAAGAGGCAGGTGTACGATCTAGCACACAAGGCTCAAACAATCAGTTTTCAAATCAACAACACACCAAAATAGAAACAATTAACAATCAGCAATAATAATGACAAATAGAATGGTCCCCTTGAAATCGCTTTGGACCGAAAACATACTTCTGAGGAAGCAAATGAGGTCATTCATTTTTCCCGGCGATATTTTCGCGGAATCCGAAGCTGCTTATATTTGCGACCCTGCTTATCCGTGTAGCGGCGGTACGATAAGCCAGATTCCTTGCCAAATGAAACCCCCTTTTTTTCCACTCCCCGTTTGACGCTCTTCCTCAGATCGGCTAGTGAACAATCTTCCTGTTGCTCGCGAATCCGACTTTCTCTTTCAACTGCAGCCTGCTCCTGCCGGCTGGCGGAAACCGGAGTGAGTGCGGAGCCCGCGTCGCCTAATTGCGGCGTCGAGTCTCTATCGCGGCTAGCACTGCCCGCGTCACTCCCACTCACTTCCAGGACCCGCTCGTCGAGGCCAGCCTCCGAGCTCTGCCTCTCCCGTGACTGCTCGCCACTCAAGTTACCGTGATCGGTCCTTGTGCCGCACCGCCTTTCGCTCACCGACGCTAAGTCAAGTTCCCTCGACAGCGGGCGCGCTTTGGATCGCGTGGGGGCCATGTACGCCACGTCGGCAAAGAATGATTTGCCCTGATCCCTCAGCAGCTGCTCCGAGCTATTTGAGAAGAGGTAGGAAAATTGCTCCGGGAGGGCGGCTGACACAGCGGCTTCGGTGTTAAGTTTCCCAAATTCTCCTTCAATGCTAACCGTTGCGATCGGTAAACAGACACTCTCCTTCTCGGCCACTTGCCGTATCCTAACGCACTCTCCCGTAAAATCACTCGAGGAGACGAAAGACGGGTGAACAACGTCCATAGTTGCTGCAGAGTCCCGCAGTGCTCGGCACTTCTTGCCGTTTACCTTAATTTTCTGGACATAGGGCTCCAATAGACGTATGTTTTTGTGAGTTTCCTGTATCGTTGCGAAAGCAATTCTCTCTGGGCAGCTTGCAGCGATGTGCCCTTGCTTTTTGCAATTGTAGCAGGTTAACGGTTTCCGTTTTTCAAAAGAACGCGTCATTTCGTTTCGCTGTTTCGGACCATCGTCATCATTCTGAGATGCATTCTGTCCATCCCTTACAGTTTCTTTGGGAAGGGACTCGTCGTCCCGAAACTCGCGACGCGTGATTTCCTTCCGTTCGTCGGGCTTCCCGTAAAACCCATCTCTTCTATCTGCTTTCTCTATGCGCACTGCCTTGCTGTGCAAGCTGCGGCGGGTGTAATACTCTTCCGCTAACTCTGCTGCCTTGTTTAGCATAACCTCTTTTAGCCTATCTTGCAGCCAGAGCCGGACATCCTCATCAATGCAACGGTAGAACTGCTCCAACGCGATGCATTCGACAATTTTGTCGCGGTCGTCGAAAACCTCTTCGCCCTTCAGCCATTCCACCAAGTCGGCTTTTAGACGAAACGCGAAGTCAACATTCGACTCCTTACCCTTTTTTGCATACCGGAACCTCTGCCGGAAAGCTTCGGGCGACAATTTGTACTTCCGCAGTAGCGCTTCCTTCACATCACTGTAGCTCTCAAACGCCTCTTTCGATAAGCAAGTTATTACGTCTGATGCCTCCCCAGGAAGCAAGGCTAACAGATTCTGTGCCCAAAGGGATCGCTCAATGCTATTCCGTTCGCAGACGTGCTCAAATTTCACGAGGTATTTGGCCATATCCTCTCCGACGACAAAGGGTGGAAGTTGATCGCGTATTCTTGGAACATTAGAAGTGAGACTAGGCGCTGGCGAGCTATTTCGGGTCTCCAACTCTTTCATTTTAAGCTCGTGCTCACGAATCTCTCTCCTTTCCTCCTTTTCCTCCTCGCGACGTTGCTGCTCTCTCCTTTCCTCTTCGCGACGTTCCTGTTCTCTCCTTTCCTCCCTTTCCCGACGTTCATTGATATTCGCCAAGGCCTCAGCGGCTTCCTCAGCCGTTACGTCCCCAGTCCTCATGACCTCAAGGATCGCATTCTTTCTTTTGGTTGAGCCCAACTCAATGCCCAACTCCTCACAAATTTCGAGAAGTTCCTTCACCTTGTACTTCTCCATCGTTCACACTGTCCTCCTGCTGTTTACCCTTTTTGAATATACCTGCCGTACGCTACTATAACACTACTAGTAAGACATATGCAAGTATTTCACACACTGCCCTGTTTACCCCCTCAGCATCCCCTGGTTTCCAAAACACTCTTACTAGGCTTGAAACACTCAAGGTTATCACAATGCAACACCAAACCCTTCCCTAAGCTACTATAACCTGTGTCAAAGAAAGTCTGGTGTTTGAGGTAAACTTCAGGCACTCACCGCGCCGAGGTAGCTGATGCCGGTCAATCCCGTAGCTGCCATCCAGTGTTACGAACTTCAACCGGTGCCACCAGTGTTACGACATCCCACCGCTGCCACCAGTGTTATGAACTCCAACCGGTGCCACCAGTGTTACGACTTCCAACCGGTGCCACCAGTGTTACGAACTTGCACCGCTGCACCACGATAACGGCTTTGTGGTCCCGTAGCGCTCGTCACCCGTTTCGTGACAGAGCGTTGGTAGCGAAGACTCCGAGCCTGGCGTCGATGAGAATAACAAAAGGGACTTTATACATTATATACAGGTTATCATACAGGACATGAACGGATCGGTACTGGGGCCGAGAGCTCACACAAACGCGACTGTTCTCACACGACGGCGTCCGGCGAAAACGCGTGACACACCTCACCCCAGTCGGGAGCGACCCTCTCTCCAGGTGGGGTCGGCAGATCCTGTTTTTCAGGCGGCTTGTCACTGCTTTTATAATCCCCGAGGCCCATTGTCACTCAACCGGCCCAATACAAAGTCAGCACACGACGGTCGTCCGAGGGGTCCAACCAGCGACCGCGCTGGCCACTCGGTTCAAAGGTCGCGCGCGCGGTGACCTCCAGGCAAGGGAGGTGCGGCGCCGGGCCGTCGGGCACACGCGGGCACGTCAAAACACGCTGCTCCGCCGAGGCTTCTCCCGCACGAAGGCGCAGCATCTTGACTTGTGAAGGGAGAATTATGGCGCTCGCAGGATAGATTCTGCATCTTGCAGATTCGGGATCCGGGCTTGTGGTAAGGGCACAACACGCTGAAGCTGTTATTTGAGTTTACCACTGGAAGTGGCTGTATGAGTATGATGATGATGATGATGATGATGATTATGATGATGATGATGATGTCCATAAGCTATGGCACGTAGCCACTGAGTGGATTGGCCAAGTATCGAGTGACACAGGCAACAGTGCCTTAGTGGAAAGTACTTGTAGGGGTCAATAAATGAAACGACGGAAAGCAGAAAATGAGGTGCAATTGAGCAGCTGAGAGGCAACGTACATCATTTGTGCGTTTGAATTGAAAGAAACGCACGCACACAAAAAAACTAGCAAAATTAGATAGAGAAACACAAGATGTAACACAATATGTTAACAACTTTGTCGACGGGGGACGCATATGAAATTGTCCATTGCATTTCGTATCTCGCGTGCGCCCCATTTACTCGCGTGCGCCCCAGATTATTAATGGCAAATTGCTGAGCTAACAAACAGGTTATACTTTGCGGAGGGTTGGAATACTTGTCTATCTTTACGTGTATTTAACGTAAAGTACATAAATTGTGCCACAATATTCGAAAAGAAAGAACGAGCACGTCGTGCTTAATATATGACAATGTAACTGTGACCGTTATTCATGAAGGTGGAGTGAGTAAAAATTTTATTGAATATGAATAAAGTAAGGCACCATGGTTGGAGCCCCTATTCCAGGCCCCCACTGGAACGAGCGGGTCACTGGGCTTGGTCCAGAAGAGCCAACTGGCTCTCCCGACCCTCGTCCGCAAGCCATACCTCCCGCTGCCTATTCCTGATTAGTGGATGTTGGTGTAATATGGGGCGGTCTATGTGCGGAGGCCTCCTGGGGCACTCCCATGTGATGTGTTTTAGTGTGGATGTGTCTGTGCACCACGGGCACTCGTCAGTGAACCTCGTGGGGTGTATTCTGTGTAGGTGGTGCAGGTTGGGGTATGTATTCGTCTGAATACGACGCCAGTCCCTCTCCTGTTGGCTGTTTAAACCGGAGTGAGGATGTCCAAAACGTCTCCGCCCCTGTCTTTGCTGTAGGAGGATGTCAGGAGGATTCGGTGGAAGGTCGTCGCTAGGCCATGCCGTTGCTCGGACGTTTAATCCTCGAGCATTACGGTCTGCCCTCGCGTTTCGTGCCAGTCCCTCGTGTGCCGGACACCATATGATAGTGTGGTGCCCGTCTAGTTGATTGCCTAAATTTTTTAGTATTGATTGGGGTGCCATTCCATGTAGAAACAGGCGGCAAGCTGCTTGTGAGTCGGATAATTTGACAGCCGAATTGGTTTGGCGCCCGGCGTTCTGGACGGTCAAGGCGATGAAGGTGGAAGTTCGGTATATATATATATATATATATATATATATATATATATATATATATATATATATATATATATATATATATATATATATATATATATATATATATATATATATATATATATATATATATATATATATATAGATTGCAGCGAAAATAGCCGCAACTAGCAGGTTACTTACGTAGTGCGCGCTTATGCTGACTTGTCATCTGAATGTATAAATATTTTGATGTACAGCAAACATCAGTGTTTCAGACATCATTACGCATCACTGAATTAAAATCAGACTTCCTGTACAAGAAAAAATAAGAAAGGATAAATAAGAGAGGACTGTAAGAAAAAACAAATATGACTAACCATCCATGATTTTTTTCTATTCGTGGTTACTTACTACATTCATGCTATCGCACTGAAAACGCGTGCACTGAATACACTGAAAATGTGGTATTTATCCGTAAAACAACTTTTTTAGCCTGAGTCATTTTTCGCTATTGTTGTTAAGTGCAAAAACTTCGGTGGCACTCGGCTGTAACGGCTTTACAAGCTTTCACAACAACTCCTCCGGAAGTCTAGAATTTTGAATTGTGACAGAAATAGGAAGGAAAGCTTTCGTAACGCGATTTGAAGAGCATGAGCTGAGAATTTCGTGTAAGCTTCTTACGAAAGCACCCAACCGAGGTGTCAAACAGACGGCGCTCTTCAAGAAAAAGAGAACTAAGACCTCGGGAAATGCTTCAGAGGTGCCATCAGGCATAGAACATTCAGTGCGAAAAACTGCCGGAGGCGTATCCCAACCAATAATATGCAAAAGTTTCTTACAAAAACGGCGTACCATGGTTTGCGTGAGAAGCTTATGATTCGCATGGTTCACGTTTTAACGGTCGTGTTTACCTTTCGTGAGACTTGCGCATTGTCGTTTAATCTTGAGTCTTTGAACCATTCTGATGTGCTTGGTTCTGCAGCATAATTGGATCAGGCTTGCGCCCTTCCGCTAATTGTCTTCTTTGTTTCAGTATGGCCGCTTAGAAAACAAGCACTGATCTCTTTCTAAATATTTTATGAAGATAAGTACTTTGCAAAGTAGATTATTCGGAAAAGCTGTTAAGTCGTGTTATGGTCTCACAATGCTTCATGCCGTCACGAAACCACGAGTATTTAGTTAGGAGCAACCCCTGTTCAGGGTAGAAGCTCAAAAGGACACACTTCAAAAGCTGAGGAACGTGTTGAATATGAAGGCCCGGAAAACGTGGAACAACAGCAACGGTACCTCATGCTGTGACTACACTGAAGTAGCTTTTTAGTACCTCGCCTGTTCCGTTCGCAAAACTTGAAGTGCTGTTCCATGGGCAGTATTGCTCATAGAACAGGCACATGGAACATCAAACAAAGCTCCAAAGCTGGTGTCATTGTATAGGGTGTCTTTCTTTTTAGCTGCGCCACGTTGTTAAAAATTATCTGTGGCAGGTAGCAGAACCCTAACTCTTGATCTAAATTACTTGATGAGGCGGCCTTTACTTCTGCGAGAAATTAAAATGATTAATTGAATAGTTAACATAATTACGCGAATTACTTTAATTAGTTATTTGCGGCAAATATCTCGATCTACGAATTGTTGCTGGTGAGCTGGCAAGGTGTATCCACTTGTAACGAATTCCAACGAATAATTTTCAAGGTTTTAAATATAGAACAGTGTAGAATATAGAATAATGTCTAAAGTAAATAATTTACGATACTTTAATAGTGCTCAGAAACCTTTTTGTGTGGGCTAATCCGTTATAAGCGAAGCACTGCATGAGTCGTTCTTATTCGGTAGTATAATTTGAACATAAGAAAGAAACCTTGAAGTATTTGGCACATGACGCACGCGTCATAGTCGGCTTTGGCACGAAATCAGCGACCATGGCTTGATTTTCTTATGCGTTAGATATTCGCAGTGTCAAAGTGCCAAAAAGTGTATGTGGATTGTAGGAAACCGGTCACGTGGGAGAGGTATATACATACCTATATATATATGACAGAGAAGAAAGAAAACCGAGGGGCCCGATTTTTATTAGTCACAACATCAGAAGCCAGCAAACAATAACACCAAGCCAGCATAAGGGAAATTACTTATATATCTTAATAGAATTAAAGGAAGTATAAATAACTGGATATGAAAGTGGACGAAAAAGAACAACTGGTCGCAGGTGGGATACGAAGGTATGTCTTCGCCTTACGCGTGCGATGCTCTTACCAAATAAGCTCAACTGCTTGACCACTCTTTCTTTCCTCTCCCCTTTTATCCGCCTTCTGAGTGTACTAGACACGAATTCGCATAGCGTCTGTGTGACTTTCCGATTCTACGGGCATGTATAAAGTGGAATCGTTCTTTCGTCATCATGCACTCAAGGTTCCTGTGAGCTGGTGAAAATTTGGTTCTGCAGCTTAGAAAACACCCGACGCTTAGCAATTTTTTCACTTCGAATTCACAATGGCCCCCTTCACAAAGTTACGAAAAGCTTTCTCTCAGGGCTAATCTAATGTACCTTTGAAAAACCGAGTTATCGCTCCATACGACAAGGCCACGTTGCCAGAGTGGCCTGCTTCGTTTCCATCACTGTCAGAGAGCGGCGTCATTGCTCCGAGTCAAGGCGAATCAATTACTCCCCTATTTTCTCGCTCCCACGCGGGTAGCCACAAGACTTGTCAACGAAGAACGTAGACAAAAGGAACCTTTACTCCGCCTCCGTCCCCACTGAGCCATATTGCGGAGTGGACACTTTTGCCACTCGTGCCATGAGACGCACGCACAGACGTGAGATGCGCTGCCACAAAGTCCATCGAGCACGAGGGACCAGGGAAGCGATTGATTTCAGACCTCGCCACGGGAGGCATCCATCAACGTCGGTGACAGTCTGGAATTTGACGCTGACCAACGATACTGTCTCCCGCGCTTTTACTTCGAATCTGCCCCGAGAGAGAAAGCTGGATGTCAACGAAAACACGAAACGACGAATTGGTAATCGGCAAAGAAATGAGAATAGAGAGGCCATCGGCAGGGAACACTTTAGTTCTCTTGCTGTGGTTTTGTCTTATGGTGGCCACTGAAGTTAACGGGTAGTAAAGGAAAGCTGGAGACGGCCTCGCACTGGCGCGTATACAGTTATACATCAACGAGTTGGTTAAGAAGCACTGCTACGTTTAGTACTGAAGTTTCAGGAGTGTCGTGCTCTCGAGATGATTTTTTGGTCTGGTGAAGCTAAGCGCATTGAATATTTTGTGCATGCTTGCGTTACTCTACCCGGTTTCTCAGCGTAACACTCCTCGCCATGCAAGCGTGTTGACAACTGCTTGAATTTTTTTACATGTGATAAGTTTTTGCTGGTTTCATCTTCTTTGTGAGGCCTTTCTTTGAGCAAGGCTGCCAACAAAAAAACAAAAAAAAACCGTAAGCTTGCTTCCAGCGTACATAACGTCATTCGCTTGCCCTCAAACAAACGTTTCTTTTTAATATCCGGCGTCGGCGTTACTGAAATGACTGTATTTCTTAAGCTAACATACGCAGAGAAAAATCGCGAAGTACGTCTTACACACAACCTAGACATGATAGCTCTCGTACTGTAATTTGAATATACGAGAAAACATAATTCTGTTGCGCGAATACGCGAATAAGTGTCGAATACAACACTCATTTTCGCTTCGTACACCTTTGGATATTCATAATTAAATCCACTTAAGTTTAATTAACTTCGCCGCCTACCAGTTTACAAAAAGGCTCAACTGCAGACGCGTCGCAGACAGGTACAAACTACTCTTGGCGATGCAGCATCGGAAAACGAACTCACATCTTTTGCGTTGTGTGAGATTGCCCAGAGCTGAAAAGAATTCCGATGCTTCGCGCATCAGAATGCTTTGCGTTGTTAAGCATTTGCTGAACAGCACAAAAATGAATCCTAGATTACCTTATGAAATATTCGCAAGAATCATAGCTTCCGATTCATCTTCAACTGCACCTATTCCCCAGAACACCGTCCCCTTAATCTTCCTTTTCCTATAAGAAATACGAAGAGGGGCGGCTGTACCTGTATTATACCTGTATATATAAACAAGTAAGGTACAAACCTTTGTCAAACTCAAGCAATAGGTGTCAAGTGGCAATAAAGCTTCAGTAAGGGAATGAAAACTGTTGTGTATAAGGCATCTTGATGCAATAGACAATTTCTAGAGGATATGTACACGAAGGCTTGAGAGGGAAAAAAATAGAGCACACGACTCACGAGGGCCAAAAGTTATTATCCGTGCGCTCATCACACGTCTCCGTGACAACGGCGCGTCGAAAAATCACGCCGAGCTAATTTTAACCTCATAGGACAACGTCCTGTTGTGCTATCGAGCCATAATTGATTAATCAATATAGACACAACGAGCTGCGCATGCAGTATATTTGCTTGTGCCTTGAGACAATGTACGTACGAGGCATCGCGCCACGCTTAAATTTATTTTATGTTTATTTTAGCTTTCTTAACATTACCTTCTATCGTTTTGGCTATCAAGAAAACTCAGAAAAAGAATGTGTCTCCAGCAGCATTCTCTGATATGCCTCATATTACCTGCTGCACTTATTGTTCGCGATACTATGGGCCAGAGGGTAGGAACACGTGGGGGGAAGGGAAGGACGGGGCGGGGGCAGGGCTGTTCAACGACAAGAGCGTCGATCTTCTTTCAATCTATTTAATCATGACATGCGGAGTCAACAAGCTGTGCGCTAGGAAGAGATCAATAAATTAGAAGCGTTCTGTTAGATAGCGGCTCTTTTGTAATCGTGGCAGCAAATAGCTAATCAATGTCGAGATTGACTTACTCCCAAGTGTGGTAATTAATAGTCCGGCCGCACGGAAAACATACGTGAGCATACTTTGTTTTTGTCCCGGAGACAATATTGTTGTAGCGACGTGTACGCAGATTTAATCATTGCGAATCAATACTGCAACACAGCCTTCGATTGCCCTTGTTTTTCTCTAACGAAAATTAAGCTAATCGAACACAAGGACTATTTGGGTGGCATCAGAGATAGGAGTTACAAAGGCGATGCACTAAGCGTAGCAGAAGGGTACTTATAAGCGTCAGATGAATGTCAACGATAGAACAACTAGGACAGAACTGACTAAAAACTTTAAGCGCAACTGTTGTGCCAGAGCGAGATATGACAGCATTTCGATAACTAAATGATGGCGTGAGCTAACTGAGAAGATGAAGTATACACATCTGTGACAGGTGCTGTTTTATTCCGGACTAGATGCTACTGATCTCATACGAGGATTTATTTACCTTGAAGTGTTGATAGTATTGCAAAAAGTGTGCTCTTTTTTATAAAAAGTTAAATTCCAGGATTTTACGTACCACAACCACGATGTGATTACGAGGCGCGCCATAGTGCTCCCGCCACCTGCTCTTTCTTGTACCGCAAAAAAAAAAAAGAAAAAAGGCATACATGACATCTTCCCACTTGTTCTGGCAGCAATAGCTGTGTGGTATGAGTGCCTTAATGGATCCTGTTGATAAGCTGCAGTACAAATGAGTAGTGACTATCATGTCTAGAAGAAAAGCTTGTGTCAAGCTTCATCTTAGAAGTATCGATTCCCAGGCCGGCTCTTAATGAATTAAGCTATAAGACCAGATGGAAATGGCGTTGAATGTGCTCGTTCCCTCTTGGCGATGAGGAGAACAGCCTTTTCAGCTTTGTGCCTCAGTATGGGTGCTCTAGTTTAGCGATCGTTCTGTTGTAGTATTTTGGGCCTCTGGCCTTGCCCACCAAAACAACAAAAATGCTTGGAATTCTTGTTTCTTATATTGAATCGGTAGGTTTACTCTCTAAACTATGACCCACACACGTCGTCACACCAAGACAGCTTTTTTTTGCACTAACCATCAGATTTTAACATGATTACCTACTTTCATCACCTCGGACGCTTATTCAGCTGCCGATAGAATCAGAAGACCAGCACCCTTTCCTTTTTCTTTCTTTCTCTTTTTCTTCTTCCCACCTTCAAGAGCATTTCTTCTCTCCCTCTTCCCATTCCCTGCTGAGAAGCACGTAGGAGAAAATACGCTAGCTAATCACTCTGCTTTACAATAAAGAGTTTCCTCTCTCTGTAATGCATTGACCGGCTTTATGGAGCAAGAGCTGCCGAAGAGAGAGAAAATAAAAAAAAGACGGAAAGCTACGGTGCTAAGCCTAGAATTAGTGTGTTGTTGGTTATTGCTGCTGCTCACACCTTCCATGTGATGCGAAAGGATAACCCTAAAATGACGAGTGACGGGGAGAGAGAGCTACCGGCCAGTGAAGGGTTATTTGTCGTCGTTCTTTCTTAACTGCCACAAGATGATAACTGTGACCTGCCGAAGAACCCGCTATAGCAAAGTGGTAGTTAAGACAATGCACTCAACTACAGTGCTATATATATATATATATATATATATATATATATATATATATATATATATATATATATATATATATATATATATATATATATATATATATATATATATATATATATATATATATATATATATATATAGAAAAAAATATAAATAACCACAAAATTTAGAAATTACCTAGTATAAAAGAAACACTGAGTAAATAGTAAGGATATGACCCAAAGCAGGAAATATTATATAGGGATTCATTCTTGCAGAAACTGAAAACGTAGAGACTACACATCCTGCCGCAAAACAGTGAGCAAATAGCATCACTTCTCTTGCCTCTATTTCTCTCTGTTTTGCTTCGCATGGTTTTCTGGAGCGAAGTCGATACAACGAACGCACGTCAGAGAGAACGACGACCAGATCACACTGCGCTCGTCATCCACGCAAACCCGGTAAAGCAGCGGGCATCGCGCAAACGCGAATGCGAAGTTGTTGCTCAGCATAACAGCAGCGTTCATCGGGGCGGCTTTCAAAAGCGAGCCATTAAGGCATCCAGCCTTCCCCCCGCCTCTTTCCTCTCAGGTGCATCACGTGGCATGAAATATGCAGCCGAAGCGGCGTGGCTCTGGCTCCCCGTCGGTTCGGCGTTGCTTGGCGCATCCCTTTTAGCCCCTCGCCTTGGACCTATGCTCCCGGATGCGCGCGCTCCGAACGCTATTCTGGAGCCGACGAGTTAACCTCCGCAACTCGCGCGCGCCGCTTCGCCCGACAACCTGTAATTACGAGGTCCCCCCCACTCCCGAAAGTTGCTACCCCCGGTGGACTCCCGCGCCTCTCAGAGAAGCTCGCTTTCAGTGCGAGGATGATGCTCTGCAGACACGAGGGAGAACGCGGTGCTCCCAAAAGGGGGTGTGCGCGCGTTCGCGCATGTCTCGGTTGACTCCACAGTGAACTTCGCTGCCACTAGGCGTCGCTGTGTGCGTGCGCACACAACAGAGCGCTCTTGCAGGGTTCGCGGTGCGTGTGAGGAATTTTTTCCTGCTGGTGAGACTATTGATGCGGAACCACGCACCGGGGTTGGGAAGCAGATGTCGGTGGCATTCAGGGTGAGCTTACATCCAACTTTTGTTTGGCCACTTTCCTTCCGAAGAGAGCGCAGAGAATCGCTAATAGAGGCGCAGTGCTGTTTGCCGACCTGAACGGTTCTCTCCTGCTGCTCTTGCGAAACCGTGGTTAGTCAAGTAAAGGATAGTTTCTGGTAGTGGTGGCGGCACATAAGGCGGCGGTTCAGTCAGAAAAGAGAAGAAGCTTCAGAACACCAGCGTGACGTGGTTCCGAAAGGTGCTGAAGGACTTCGAGAGGTGGAAACAAACGACATCAATAAATTTGCGTAGCACTAGACAGGTTTAATGTAGTATCACTCAAAATTACTGACGTTGTTTTGGGGCATGAAACAAGAAGCTAAAGATGAAAACAATATCATGAAGTGCGTACTCACGGAAAGGTAGTTTAGAAGTATACAGAAACGCTCAGAAAATTCACAGTGTAATGCGCAGACGCATGGTAAATTTAGGCAAACGCCGCTGGCACGATTTCTGTGGTACGCTGTATTCTCACACGTCTGTCCCACGAATATTTCTGGTAAGTCGTTCTTTAAGCGAAACTATAGCACAGATCTTCCCATGTCGTGCTCTTGCTGTAGCTCGAAACACATGTGAGATAATAGTTGCAGATGAATTTTCCGAGCTCATTTGCAGACCTGCTTTTTCATCACAATCTGCAGAATTTGATAAATAAGTAGTCTTAGCTAAGCTCGTAATCAATGAGAGCTATATATAAAGGTTGGCTATATTCCGCACATTTCTGTATCAGTTGATTGATAGCGTGAATGTGGTCTATTGTTGAGTAGCCTTTACGAAATCCTGCCTGGTCCTTTGGTTGACAGAAGTCCAAGGAGTTCCTGATTCTATTTGCGATTACATTAGTAAATACTTTATAGGCAACGGACAGTAAACTGATCGTTTCATGATTTTTCAAGTCTTCAGCGTCCCCTTTCTTATGGATTAAGATTATGTTGGCGTTCTTCCAACATTCCGGTACGCTCGAGGTCATGAGTCATCGCGTATACAGAGTGGCCAGATTTCTAGAAAAATCTGTCCACCATCCTTCAACCTGCTGTTACCTGATCCTCCCCAGCTGCCTTCCCCTTTGCATAGCTCCCAAGGCTTTCTTTACCTCTTCCGGCGATACTTGTGGGATGTCAAATTCCTCTAGACTATTCCCTCTTCCATTATCGTCGTGGGTGCCATTGGTACTGTATAAATCTCTACAGAACTCCTCAGCCACTTGAACTATCTTATCCATATTAGTAATGATATTGCCGGCTTTGTCTCTTAACGCATACATCCGGTTCTTGCCTATTCCTAATTTCTTCTTCACTGCTTTTAGGCTTCGTCCGTTCCTGCGAACATGCTCAATTCTATCTATATTATACTTCCTTATGTCAGCTATCTTACGCTTGTTGATTAAGTTCGAAAGTTTTGCCAGTTCTGTTCTACCTGTAGTGTTAGAGGCTTTCATATATTGGTGATTCTTGATCAGAATGGCCGCAGCCTGGCAAGCCCAACCGCACTGTTTGCAGTTAAATGTTCGTACTGGAATACCTGTTCAATGAAAAATTGTGATTTTGGCGGAGATAGTGCCTATTAAGCGCCAACATATTTTGTATATCTAATCATTTTTGTTACATATTTTTCTTAGTATACACAAGCGTGTCATTACAAACCTTGTTCAATTTTATCCCTCAATCTTTATTCTGGGAATTTATATTTTTTTATAAGATACGTTCTCATTGATAAAACATTTATGCGTAAAAAGCGCATTCATGCTGCTTTTTGTTTGTACATTATATAACATACTGAGCACAATAGTTCCTTCAGAAAATAGAAATCTGGCGTGACCTACAAGAGATAATAATAATAATATATGGGGTTTTACGTGCCAAAACCACTTTCTGATTATGAGGCACGCCGTAGTGGGGGACTCCGGAAATTTTGACCACCTGGGGTTCTTTAACGTGCACCTAAATCTAAGTACACGGGTGTTTTCGCATTTCGCCCCCATCGAAATGCGGCCGCCGTGGCCGGGATTCGATCCCGCGACCTCGTGCTCAGCAGACCTACAAGAGACACCTATTTTCCCCATGGTAGGGAAAGAGTTAAATTGTGCGTCAACATCTCCCTATATATCAATAAAAAAATAATAAAACATAGAACAAAAGCTTGCCTAGATGTCTACAGTTACCTGTACACATACTTATTTAGTCGCTTGGAATGCTTGAAGTCAATATGAGCCGATACCAGCCGTTGTCAAGTCTACATTTTGTGTACGCCTGGAAAGCCTGGTATTAAAATAAAACAACACAAAACGCTCTTTAGTTAACGTTTAGTCGATGTCTGATGTGCCTTACGTCGAAATAAGGCAACATCGAGCACTCTTGAGTCAGTCTACCGATTATCTTGAGTGCGTCCTTTCTACCTCGCCCATTCTGTTTGATACACGTTTTTTCTTGTACTCTCCATTTTATAAAGAATAATTAGGAATAATACATTTACAGAATTGAGGGCTTTGGCGTGCCTTTTTATGAAGAGAAACTATCCCTCCCTTCTTCCGTGATGTGGAAATATTAGGAAGTTTTCGCTAAGCGCTAAGAGCAAGCATGTACGACTAAAGACGTCGACTCTTCGTTCAACTGCCAGTGGAATTGATCACGAAGCTGGAATTTTATTAGAAGCTCACATAACCATATACGCCATTTATATCTCTTGATATGACTCGCTGACCTAAATTTCACAATTTCGACGACAACTGCCAACTTATCGCGTTGTTTCTTCCCTGCCTTGAAGAAAAGGCGGTACGCGTTGATGGTCGTTGTCTAGACCGGAAGTGTGTGGCGTCAGGATACCGGAAGTGCAGACTAGTCGTCGCGGATGTCATCAGCGACGCGCGAGGTCGTTTCCTGTGCGCAGCGCTCATTTTCCGGTCGCTTGCTGTGGCGCCCTCTGGTATCGATCACAGTTAGCAATCGTCATTAGAAGGCAAGACACCATTACGAAGACGAGCTAGCGGTGACACGGAGTGAGCTAGGCAGCTGATGCTGCCTAGCTGACTCTAAGTACTTTGTCATGGCAGCGCCTTCAAAGAAAAAGAGAGACAAAGAGAGAGAGAAAAAAAAAGAAAGAACTATTTGTTGACCTGCTTACAATATCGAAGCACTGGCGCCGGCTAGGCAGATTTTCTGAAAACTGTGTATCGGGTGTTTCTACGCGAACTAAACAACAGTTCCCCTCAAGAAAAGGTACATGCGACTGTATGAGAGAAGTCTGGAAAAAAAATCGTATAGAAATCACAAATGGAATATTTTTGTGCCTACTCAAGCTTTACTTATTTAGCATGGCCTTAGTCGCTTTCGCCCCATTAAACTCGGGCTAACTTATGTAGTGCATAACACAATTGAGGGCCAGGTATCTTGCAAACCTGACAGAGCTTGCTCATGGTCATTAGAATATTGTGAACTGATAGAGGAAAAAAGTTCTCCTGAAACAGCGAAGAAGTGTCCGGTTTTCGTGGCCTGATTATAGCTCTGTTAAGCTTTTGAAGTATCAGCTTGCTAATTTCAATCGCAGTTATGCTACATATATACATACACATCGGAGTTCTACACATCTACACACGCGGGCAAGATGAATAGACAAGAAAAGCGCAAACTGAGTCCTGCACAGATCGCCTCTATCAGGAGGGATTCATATAGCACAGTGTGCACAATAAACGAGAAATTGTCCCCTCTCGTAGTAACTCTTTCATGCGCGGATTTTGTTTTAGTGAGAAAGCTGAATATCACTTTAAAAAATGGCTAAAGACTCCGGGAAAATAAACTGCTGAATAAAAAGAAGACTCATTTTACAAGAACGAAGAAAATTGAGAACGCGTGAAACCGCGCACTCTGCTGGAATGGTTATTTGCACACCCATAAAAACTATGCGAATTGCCTTTGTGTTTCCTAAAACTGAGGACAACGTTGTAATTTCTGCTCGCACACGCTGCTCCATTGACCATTATATTTCCTTGACATGTTTTTTTTTTCCTGCGAATTTTCCGTGCTGTATTAAGTCCCCGGCGTCGAATTCGCACAGCTTTTCAATAGTAAGATCTGTTCGCGATTGGCCCACTAACATGCTAATAAAAACTCAGTGCCATTCCACTTCTTGAAGAATGACCAGCGAAGCTGTGTATGTACGCCCCTTAATAGCGAACTGCACCTCCGCCGCGGGTCGGCTCAGTGTTGCACTAGCTTCGGGATCGGCTCACGTATGGGGAGTTTTGTGTCTACGCACGGACAAGATTCTTGGGAGAACTAGCCCTTAACAGTTTCGCTGTAAACGAAAATGGGCTCTAATTCAGGCCCTGAAGGTGGCTGGCCAGCGAAGCTGTGATATCACCCTATCCGACAGACCAATGTGCCTTAGCCTTGAACTAGGTCCTGCCAAGCGTTAGCACAACTCCCTTGTTGATATTGACGTTGCTGTTCCTTTCGTCCCTCATCGTATACCCGTAGCTCTTCAGGCGTCCTAACTGTGCGTGGCTTGCTTTGAGCAGAAACTGCTGCGTCCTGCCAAGCCGGACCACGACGCCGTTGTGCCTATTGACATTGCTGTTCACGTCACCGCTCATCGTGTTCCCGCTGCTCTTCGGCAGTCCTAACTATGCGTGGCGTTTCCATAGCGCTATCACAACACAAATGAAATCAGCTGCTATGCGGGTCCTTCTTTTACATACGAAAGTGTAGTCGCGTCACTCCCTGCTTCGTGTGGTACAGTTGCGCATTCCTGACAACTGCAGCTTATGCAAGCGTAATTTTTACGGGGAAATGCTTGTGGTGAACGCTATGCGCTGCGTAGAGCTTTCTGCTTCTTGCTTTCCTTTAGCCGCACGGCCGGCGTCGTCGCCACCGCGGATGCGCGGAGGCGAGCGTCATCTAGTGGGGATGCGACGAACCAATCGGTACTCGCGGCGTGCGCCTTCCGCTGGGATTGGTTCAGTTTTTAGATACGGAGACGAAGAAATCTCAGGATTCTTGTCATATGCAGCTTCGCTGTAATATGTCTTATATCGCGATTGGTTGGCACCTCCTCTTAGGAACAGGTGATACGTAATAAAGTTATGTGCATACAGGCCTAGGTAGGGGTGATAGGCTCCGTGGTTGCTGTCCACCCTGAAGAATTTTGCTACCAATAGCGTCCGTGCAGAGCTACAAATGTTGCCGCCATCAGGACTTTACGCGGAACTATAAGTAGAAAATCAGTGTAGAATAATAATAAGAAAAATAAAAAACAAACATGCAAGCATTGAGTACCTTGCAGCAAAAAAGAAAACAACAATTCTGAAACGGTGGTTTACTGTTGTGACCACCACGCTTCAAAGAGTTAAACGTGCACGTGTCATAAAAATCCCATCAGAGCAAGAAAACATCCGCAATACTGCTCTTCTTCTTGCGTGAACGATGACGGATTGCTCCTGATAGATATGTAGTCGTCAGCAGCGGTGTACGCAATATTTCTCTTACGTGAGGGCGTTTGTTTGCTGTTTGTTTATTAACCGCAACAGGTATAGAAACTTTGGCTGCGTGATTGGCCAGCGTTGAGAAAATCCTCACGAAATACTCTGTTCACCAGTTCAGTTAATCCATCAGCGGCTGAATAACGAAAGCCCACGCGCACCTTGGACACATATCTGAGTGAAAAGGGTCCAAGCTAAAGATATTCCCTTTAAAGCATGCTGGTAACCACTGATGCGACCAGATTCGTTCAATTAGGACGCGATCAAAGACAGGTCGGATGTGTCTTGCCATCTCGTGCTACGTCTCTCTCTCTCTCTCTCTCTCTCTCTCTTTTTTTTTTTTTTGGTCATCGCGTTCGTCCAATGCGTGACTGTGGCGCGTGCTCGTATTCACTAACGTCCGCAGAGATAAATCGTGCTGCACAGACCGGTGCACTCGGAAGAACAAATATACAAGGCAGGTTCTAAGCGGTTGCGGCCCCATTTTCCACCTAACGAGCCACGTAGGAGAACACGCTGCGCCGCCGACCACGCCAACAGCGCGCGCGGCACGTCGCCTCCGCGATGAGAGCGTTGCCACTGCGGAGCACGTCTGAATGAGTCCATAGCTCAAGTCGCAATGTTCCTCTTAATCATTTCCCGCGTTGCAGACCATCCGGCACGTCCCTGCCCCGCCTGTGCGTGGTGCCACTAAAGCGCGCACCTGGTGTCGCGCACAGCCGTCCGCAGGCTTGTCGATCGCCCGGTATAACGGTATATGCGCTTTATGTGGCATTCGCTTGGAACGTAGTTCGGGACGTATTTCCGACGAGGCATCTGGCGACGTCAGCGCGCCCATTTCTCTGTACGAGACAACCGCGAAGTTGTCAGTGCTGAAACCCGTGCGAACCCACATTGTACACCTCAGTGGCTGTGGCCTTAACGAAAGGAAATACAAAATCAGAGGACACCTAACCGCTCCTTATGAGTTGTCAATGCGAAGGCATTAATGGCCAACTGAACACCGCTGAGCAGTCCTTCGAGTTATGAACTGCTTGCGTGCACGAATGCTTTAAACGCTTGGCTAGCGCCTCCTATAGATAGCACAAGGCCGATGCACTTCGATCCGTCACGTCATGCTTTCTTACCCGACTGCCATAAAGACCAATGGCGACGCTCCTGAGTCATCAGCGGGGATATTGACGTAACCGCTTTCGTCACGCCGGGCTTGGCGACAGAAAGTTTGGTACAAGTAGCACAATGTCATAAAGCAGGGTGCACAGGCCTGCCATCTAGGATGTTCTGGTTTAGCTCAGTGGGCAAGACCCTCGGCTTCAGGGCGTGGGGTCATAGGCTCGAAGCTCACTATAGTGAGTATACCACCAGCATTTTTCCTTTCGATTATATATTCTGTCATTTTATGCATTAACTTCTTGATGGCGATTAACAAGGCGAAGAACGCAGGCGAGAGCTTGGGCGGATAATACAGGGTTCTCCAAGAGCGAGAACGAGGTTGACGTGGCTTCACGGCGATGACCTCACGCAACACCTGGCACGCCAATGCGGCAGCAGGTTGTTTCCTTTCCCGCGCCAGTGCTCCGTCGAGGCACGCACCTGGCGTGGCTTCGCAACCAATGGGAATTTAGGTGACGTTTCGCTGCTACAGACGCCGAGGTTTTCGGTCAATGAGCCATTTGATGTCCATAACCTGATCAGAGCCGCGTTTATGCGAATGCGACAGTGGCGCATCGCATTCATGTAAACAGCGGTAATGTGCTGGGAAGGCCTTTCGAATTGATGCGCCAGACGAGGGTAGATTTACGGGCGCCAGTTGGCACGCATGTGGAGCTACGTTTGCGCGTGACAGGATGCGCTGCAGGTAAACGGCGTCACATCGCTTTTCCCAAATGCGCTTGGATATGCGAGAGACGCCGCAGTGGAGGACAACTCAAGCCGAAGCCAGCTTAGTCCCACAGGTACTGTAAGATTAGGACTCAGCATATCTGAATTCGAATAAACTACAGCGCGATTGCGTAGGCGCTGTTTCAGACGTAAGTCTTTCATTAATTGCCAGCTGGGAGAGTGGGCGTTCTTCCTTTAATCAGACGGACACGCCTCCCGTGTCACGAGCTTGCAGCAAGTTGACAAGCAGGACACCACGATCATCCCTATCTAAATTCGTCTTTAAGCTCCCCTCAGCTTCTCCAAGGCGCTTAAGGGTTCAAACAAAAGCTTCAAAACATCAGACTTCAAACTCGGAAATTTATAATTTTCTGTGTAGTATACGGCGAAACTGATTAATGAATTTGTAGCAACTTGCAGAAGAAAAGCCGTTGAAAATCTGTGAGCTTCCACTTTTCCCCGCAACTACTGCTCGGCATTGTCTTTCTCGCCCGTTCTACTTCTGTGGAGCAAACCGGAAGCTTACCGGCGTCACCATTTGTAAACATCCTGAAGTTTAAGGGAAGGGGAGACGATGGGCAGGGGAAAGGGCAAGGGCATGCGACGATCGGTGTGTTCCACTCCAGTGCTGCACTATATATTGAAACTAAGTATAACTGATCCCGACTTGCGTCTGCGGTGACGTCAGTTTCATTGGAACTGCTTGACAGTGGCGCGAAGCCTCGTCACGAAAGAGCATCCCCGAGCGGAATCTGTTAATT
Source organism: Dermacentor albipictus (assembly GCF_038994185.2). Lineage (NCBI taxonomy): Eukaryota > Metazoa > Arthropoda > Arachnida > Ixodida > Ixodidae > Dermacentor > Dermacentor albipictus. Next base: position 125,084,850 of record NC_091825.1, read on the forward strand.
TCCTTTCCTCTCGTCTCGGCCGCGCACTGCGCGCCAGAGACGGCATCAGCGCCAGTTTCGAATCTCCGCGAGCGCATCTTCTCCTCGCGCGTGCCATTCCAAAATGAGGCTCAAGGAGAGCGGCAAATGGAAAACGAAACCGGCGTTGCGCTTGCTTGCTGCGAGGGCGCGCGCGTTGGTTGCCATTCCCACCGGCGCTCGGCAGTTGTTGACGCAGCAGCAGAGAGAATCGCGCTCGACGCTGAGACGACGTGAACGGCGCGGGAGAATCGAATTAACCTCGAATTCCGCGCGCGCTCTCTCTGCCGTGTAGTGTACCTTCCTTCCGCGCGCTCATTTTCGTGCTGGCTGCCGGGTGCAGTCGGCATCGCTTTGTTCGTTTCTTTCGTGCGCCTCCAGTTTGATTCTGTTTCCGCCATTCCCTGGCACAAGTTACAGAGCGTGCCTCTAAAACAGGCAGACGAAAAACGAAAACAGGCAGACGAAAAACGAAAACAGGCAGGCGAAAAACGAGAACAGGCAGACGAAAAACGAAAACAGGCAGACGAAAAGCGCAAGCAGGGGGAATTAAATAGAAAGATAAACTCAAGCACCGAGAATTGAAAGGAAAAGAGCAGAAAAGATAGGTTCCCGAGTTCTAGTAGTGCAAGAAGAAAGGTGTGGGCTACCTGGCGCGGATACGAGGAACCGAAGGCGCAGTACAGCGGTATGCACGAGCGTATACGCCTACGCCATCTCACTGTGCCGTGTGCGAGTGCTCTCGACTCGCGCTCCACACCCTGCCGCTTCCAGCAGCGTTCCGTTTCTCCGGCGAGACTTTCTTTCAGTGGCACGTGTACCTGCGTTGGCATAGTTTGCTTTTTCTCGCTGCTGTTGTCTGCCTTTTGTTGGAGACATTTTGGCTTTGGGCACTGCTGGCACGAGCCGGTATAGGCACGGGCGCGGAGGCGTGTTCTCTGTTTGCGCCACTCATTAGCCGAATATCAAGAGCACACGCGCGCTCGCTTTCGTCACCGCTCGCCGCCGAAGGCAGCGTTGCCGCGACGACATTTTGCAAGGTGCATCCCGCTCGTCCGTTCCCTGTAGCCCGCGTACTGTGCCCGCTCTGGCCAGAAGCCTATAGCGTACACCCCGGCAGTACTGGGCGCGCTGCTAAAGTAATTTGCTGTGCCCAGCCGTGAGCGAGGCTTCTCCGACGCGCGCAGTAGCCGGCTCTGGCTTGTAGAGCCGTAAGGTCGGCGCACATTTTCTTCTTTCATTCCTTATTTCGTTCGCTAATTATGTGTCTTTCCTCATTGCTACCCTGCTTTCTTATCCTCTTTCCTTCATGCACGTGTGCAATAAGGAACATGTAAATTATGTTAGAAACAAATATCATTTGCTCTTTGTTTTAAAGAATAGTCAGAATTCCTCGCTTTACTTTTTCTCAGAAATAAAGGTGCGCAGTTCGCTCCACGAGGACACCTGTGTGAAATGTGCAGTTCGCTGTAGATTTTCCGAGCCCGCTACATCACTTTATTCTTGCACAAGTTCAATCAATCAATCAATCAATCAATCAATCAATCAATCAATCAATCAATCAATCAATCAATCAATCAATCAATCAATCAATCAATCAATCAATCAATCAATCAATCAATCAATCAATCAATCAATCAATCAATCAATCAATCGCACACACGTAGCGTAACAAATAAATAATAATAATGCGCAATACAGTAGCCGTCACCAGTGTAGGTTGACTAGATCTATTCCTTTTATTTTCATTTCGATAAACAAAAAAATCGATACAGAAGTAGAAATAAAGTATACAAAATGAAGAATTATGCGCAGCTTCGGCAAAGGGAATCACCTTCCACGGGACGGCAAGAGAGGGGACGCTTCTAAACTCAGACGAGTCATCGGTACCTGTCCTGCCTGCTTACTTGGAACAGAAGCAAGCCCATTAATCTACTTACGTTTCCCTACTTTAGCAGCGACGAGCACCGAATCTTCCTATTCGCTATTTACCACAAAAAGCTCAATCTACGAAGGACGATGTGTTCTTCTGTTTGCACCGCAAAGCGCATAGAGGGTGGCTGGGCAGCCATATGGCAGGCATATTTCTTTTACCGAGCACCGGTTTCCCTTGGGTTTCGCTCGAGTGCGACTTCTGATCAGCTTATTGCATTAGAGGTAATTCCCTCTGCGCGTTCGAATGAGCTGGCAGATCCTACCTCAAAGAACCTATAGTGCTGTTTGACTTGTTTCAACCATTTTTTCTAACCCACCGATAAAAGCGAGACTCAGAATTCCACGACAATGGGTGAACCCCGAATAAATTCGTATAAACGTGCCTCATTTCCCGGCACTAGAACCTGGAGGTCGAGGATATTAATTTGCGTTGCGCAATTTATTGTCGAACCATAAAAACAAGTCTTTCCAGTAAACATTTCTCTACGCATTCATGCAAGAACCACGCATAGGCTGAAGGAATAATCTGTTTTTTTTCTTCTCTTTTGCGAGCCCATTCAAACATGGTTAGTGCTGGGCATTAAAGCACAGAGTGCACTACCTTTTCTCGCGTTTACTGCGGAATTTCATTGGGTACAAGCATGCGTGTTAATTGCTAGGTACATGAATAGCTTATACGTGCGTGGGTATGGAAAAACAAATCGCAAAATGTTTCCTTAATGTATAATAACAACCGCTTTCAGCACGCGTGGTCCTCGTACGCGATGAATGGATGTATTCGAAAAGTCGCAGCCTTGATATGACACAATGTAGTGTTCAAAATGCGGCGGCTTGCACATCTTTTGAATGCCGATAAATGTGCAGTTGAATACGCTGCTGTCACTTTGTGGATTGGTTCCCTTCGTATGTGCCGAACGAAAGCAATAGTGAAAGAGATGCCCAGTAATCACCTGTTGAAAAAAAAAACGAAATATATATATATATAAAGCACTCGTTCCAATACTTTTTCCAACTGCGCATTGCGGGAAAGCCAGCTTGCCTCATTCCCGAAGCTCTAATAATGACAGTGCACCCCTGCAACAGTGTATCCAACATATCTCGTGCTTCAGGGCGAAGAGTTTAGCATATCAGCCTATAAGATAAAGAAAAGCGCCAAGCTGCGTAGCTAAGCTATTGGTTCAAATAAAAAGCAGCTTCATTGGCCTCCTTAATGATCATCATAAACAACATGATATAATACACAGCAGCTGTTATCATACAGTCTGTTGTTTTTGTCTATAAATGAGAGTGCAACCTTGAATTGTGGACAGCTGAGTCATGAACAACATTTCTTTTTGCGAATTAAGGCAAAAAAGAATGAAGGCACGAAGCACTGAATGTCTATTGCACGTAATTTGATAGCTAATATGAACTAAGATAAAGAATGCATCTCTCATTTTTTCAAAGGAAGACAATTAGCGTTATATAAAAGCGAATTTGCCGTGGTTAAACTCCAGCGTATAGGTCCAAAGAAAATGCGTAACTAGAAAGTTGAAGCTCATGGCGTGTGTCGCTAAGGGTACGTCCAGCATCACTTTCAATGACACCTACTCTTACGAACCTTTCTACCCGTGAGAACTTTTCTTTTTTGGTGAATACTTGCCCATACCTTTACCAGACTTCTACAAGCGCTTTGCAAATGTATTCGGTAGGGAATTCTATGAAAGACAGTCTTCGCTCGCAACGCCATTTACAACTCCGAAAAAAAAAAAGCGAAGATTCTGAAACGGCAACGTATGAAACTGCGTCATACAGATAACATCTGTATGACGCAGTTTTTTCAGAAGGGCGAAATGTTCACATTAGCCAAAATCGGCAACGGGAGCAAACAGAAATATCAAAGCCGGGAAACCATTGCCAGCAAAATAGCATTTGACGTTTGTGTTTCCCCTATTTCCCCCTTCCGTTTGAGGTTTAGCTGTCCAGAAGTAAGCGCAGGAATCGAGTGGTCATTGAAGCATGCAGCTGGTAATTCATGTGAAAAAAAAGTACCACTGATGTTCTAACACAGAGTCTTTGTTTGGCGTATTTCCAGGATATACCGATGGGCGAACGAGCTGGATACGACCTTGGTGACGAGGTTAACTTCGATATCGGGCATCGAGACGCTACGAAATGTGAGAATGCCTTAGCTGTTTATCAATTTATTAGCTGTTATATCCTTAGCTGTTCATCGATTGTCGCTTCCAGTCTTACAATTGTTGTGAATTAAGTACGTTCAATGGGAGAAATAGCAGGAAACAATAAAATAGGCAGAATCGTGTTTCTCTGAAAAAAAAAAATAACACGTGCGAGGTCTACTCAAGAAAATCAAGGAAAGAAAAAGAAATTATCCTAAATAGAAACCGCCGTGAACGTATGGCCTGGGGCCTGTGAGGTGTGCTGATTGACGGCTGATGTAAAATAATGTAAGTGGAGTAAAATTTACTTGGTTGATCACACGCTAAACTGTCTCACTCTGTAATTATGACACAAATCATTTTGCTAGTAGCACGGTTTGACGTTGCGTAGGATTTGCACTGTGTGTACCTCTTGCGATTTATTGTACACAAAGAAGATGCATATACTGCAGGAACTTAGTGTTTTGCAGGATCATTATGTACCGTAGCACTAGCTGCGGCTTTGTTCCGTCTCTGGACTCTTGTACACTGTATATCACCTGCTGGTTAGAAGTTCAGGCATTACGCACAAGGTCGCCGACTAGTCTTTTATAAATTTATAAGAAAAATAAAACGAAACAAATCAAAATAGACGAGAAAAGAAATTGTCAAAGACGGTGCAGCCTCTTACGACGTCGACGTCAAGCAAATACGAAAGAAACACGAGGCTGATAATAGACTTCAGTTAACCGTAAAAACACCTCCACGAAATGTCTTCGAACTGACAAATGGAGTTGTTCCCGTTGACTTTCCGTTTCTCACGAGAGAGGTTACGCACAGTGTGCTTTATATACACGGACATTTTGTTGTTTCCAAAGTGCGAGAGTGAGTGAGTTAGAACTTTATTTAGGTCCTGAGGGGAAATCAAAAGTGCGAGAATATTGGATGGAAGTACTACAAGCCTACTGTCCCGATTTTCCCCAGCCAGCAACGCTTCTCTTTTCCTTGTCTTTTCTTTATCCCTCTCCTCGTATTGGCCGCATACGCAGAGCTACGAGAATGCCGACAAGTTGAGCCTTTTGGAAGTGAACGGCACGGAGCTGCTGCTGAAGATGACCTTGGAGATGGAGAAGAACTTGCAGCGCAAGAAAAACGCTCTGAAGGTATGGGCCTCAGCAATTTTTTTGTTTATCATACAGCACCCAGTGATGCGAAGTGGCATGCTAGCAAACCGGAAAGGCTATATTGCTTGTACAAAAAAAAAGGAAATGTCTTATAAACAATATACCGCGTCTAAAGATAACGATCCAGGCACCTGAAAAAATTATTAGTTTTGTGGAATGCCTATTTAAGGACAATGCATTTCTGTTCCATATCGGCACTGACCCAGCCCTTTGTTAATACAGAACCGATAAAATGCACATGTTCCCCTTCGCACGATTCTATCACTTTCTCAGCATCCGGTGTTCAAAATCCGGCCCATAATGGCAATAATGTATGCGCCGCGCTAGTCGCATTATTGTCGAAACGCGAAAAAAACAACAAGGAATTGCATCTGTTAAAGAACATGCATCTGTTAAGACATTATGATTATGGTACCTACAGAGCAAAGAAAGTCCAATTGTGATAACGATAGTAGAAATTGTGACAAAATTGTGCATAAAATGAGCTAACCGCAGAAAGAGAGCCGTGCTGTAACAATACTGGGGGCATGACGCAGAATTTCTATGATTACTGTTGTAATGCCTTTTATTTATGTCAGTTAAACATTTTTGAGCTGAGAATATATTGTGCTTGACATAAGGTTGAGTTTTGGTTAGCGCTAGCATCAGTGATCACGAGCCATATTACAGTAAAGCCTTAGTACAGATGGAGGCACGGGCACCTAACTGCTGTGAGGAAGCACTACAAGGTCTACTCCCCGTTCTATTGTTTTGCCCCCGTGTTTTTGGCCTAGCATAGACTGCAACGCTAACTTTTGTTTAAGCAAATTCACTAATTATTTCAAGGACGCCGAACCAGGCGAGTTGGAATGCATTCATACCTTCTGGAGTTTACTGGAGTCATAAGACAATGGTTGTTCCGTATATTTTTTGTGTACATTGTTTGCTGTGTGCTGCTAATAAAAATGAATAATCAGTAAGCATTTATAGATCAGTCGATAGATTAATTCATTACTTCTATATTGGTGAATGTAATAATCAACCATGAGTTCACTAAATAAATAATTTCATTAATTAAATAGTTTAATGGTGCTGTTAGTGTGAAATCGGCTTAACTGTGCTCACACTCACTGTTTTCTATCGCAGCGTTTGGTGAAAAAGGCGGAGGAGGCAGTGGTGAAGCACAAATATGCGTCCGATCTCACGGTAAGACCTTGCGTCGTTCACAGACACCATTCTGTTTGCCATTTGTCGCTGTCGCTGGCAAAGCGGAAACGCCCAAACTTTGACGCGAGTAGACCTCATCCACCTGCGGTTCACGCGGATTCGAGGACGTCGGATGCAGCTGTCAGAGTCATTCAGTTTTAAATCAAAGTTATTCTGCGCCCCCCCCCCCCCCTCCCCTCCCACCTCCGCTTTTGCGGGCGCTAGCTGCCAATGGCTGTCTCTCCGAGCAGAACATAAGCCTCGCACCCACTACCACACCGTTCACTACGTCTCGTTATTTCTTCTCTTTGTGTTCGTCTTTAGAGCGGTGTTCCATGCTCGCCTAGCTGTCCACACTTTTGCAAAGCATAACCGAACGACTATATACGCCACACTACCCACTAATCTTGGCTCTGTGCGGCAGTAGACACACAGAGGTGTCGCTTCAATGCTGTCGCGACTGGCCGCGACTTTCGGTTGCTTACCGCGCGGTGCAGCTAGGTCTAATGTCGTTCTGTTCACTGCGCTAAACTGTTATACAAAGAGAGAGAGAGAGAGAGATACTGTTTTTTGTGTAGCAGTATAGCGCAGTAAACAGAACAATGCCATACCAACTAGTCACTGTCGAAGCCATGTTAGGCTTAATGCCCGTTCGCAAAAGTGGGAGCAGGCGTCAAACAATTAATATTGATTTCATGCTTTCTTCTCAACCACGTCTTTTGGTTCCTTGGCAAGTAGGGAGCTCGATGTAGGAGCTACGGTAGGAACACTTAGTTTCTTCTCTGCTTTGCCTAGCGCAGTCCTCTTGTTCTTTTTGTCACATTGTGTTTCTACGAGGCAAAAAAAAAAGTACTTTGACATGTATACAAACAAACTGAGAAAAAGTGTTACGATTCTGCGCACGTCATCGCATCACCTGCAGCTACATAGGGCAGCAAACTATATGAATTCAAGGCCTACCGCATGATTGCTTAGTGGCTTCGGTGTAATGCTGCTATAAGCACAAGGTCGCGGAATGAAATCCTCGCCGTGGTGGCCGCATTTCGATAGGGGTGAATTGAAAAAAAAAAAAAAACGCCCATGTTCCCGGCATTGGGTGCTCGATAAGGAGCACCAGGTAGTCGAATTTAATCCAGAGTACCCAACTACACGGCGTGCCTCGTGACCAGATTGTGGTTCTGGCGTGTAGAACCTCGAAATTTACATTCGTTTTTAATTCAACGCCAAGGCTTTGAGTCCAGGAGTCGTTTGCACGAGGAATTTAATCAGTGGATAAATTTTTACCCACGGGTAAGATGGCTACGAACCCGTGACAGTAAGCTGTAATAAGCGATTATGATGTTTTTGCAGAACAAGTTTAACGACAAAGAAATAATGCGTGTTAGAAACATCTTACAGCTAGCGCTAGTCAAGTTAGCCTGTGCCAAGTTACTGCCACTTGCTTTTCGCAAGCGGCCCCAAGTTTCTTAACGTAGCGCGTTCCACCGGTAAGGCCAGCGGATGCGGAACAAGAAGGGATCACGATATAGGCGGACGACTCACAGCGTCTTGATCCGACTTGCTCAAGTTCTGTTAGCTAGCGAACTTGCAAGGCTGTGACTTCTTAGAGTTGCCACAAAGAAGAAGAAGAAGAAGAAAAAGAAATAGCGGAGTGGAAACGTGCAGGTCGTCTATCATTTTCTTCCTGTGGCACGCATGCTTCCGCTCAGAGGAACTCGATAGCGCGGGTCAACCTGCATCGGCCTCCACCAAAGGCGCGGGGCAAGAGCTGCAGCTTCTATGTGGTCGCCTTCAGCCACTTCTAACCCGTTTCTCTCGTCATTTTTTTTCTTCTTTGCCTCGTGCGCTGCTCTCCGCTTATTTCATTCCTCGAGGTTAGCGTTCACGCTCACACGCTAGCAGAGAAAGACGAAAAAGAAAAGAAAAGGAATCCCTCGTCATGGTCGCTTTCGGCCATTCATCATGGCGGGCCTCGTCTCGGTATCAGCACCAACAGGACAGGGCTTTTCATTTCTTCCCGCATCTTCCAGAGGGGAAAAAAAAACGCGCGCAATAAGAAAGGAAAGGGAAGAAACGACACGGGTCTAAAGCCAGGGCCAACGAAAGGGGTCTTCGTCGGCCCCGCTGCTCGTCTGCGGCTATACCGCCTCCGGCTGATGTATGGCGCCGCCCAAACGAATGACCGCCCGAGCAGAGAACAGCAGAGAGAGGGCACGCGGCATGCGTCCGGAACGAAGCGGCGGCGCTTATCGCGGGAGATGGGGGGAAGTCGGTGAAAGTGCGTCCTCGCTTCGGGCAACCGGTCCGAGTCCGCGGTGATTCTCCGCCTCCTCCGACCCGTTCGTGCGCCGTCACGGCAATACCACGCAGCGTTGGTCGAAGGCGTCAACGGCCAGAGCGGTGTAGCCTAACTACATCGATTCTGTACGTCGGAGGCAACATATTCTCGGTCACCCGCATGCCGTTAGTCGCATTTAGTGCGTTATGACTGGCCAAGCTACACGAAGCAGATGTGACGGGAGGACTGGCAGGTTCGTTACAGCGCAGTACAAGACGAGGACAAAAGAGGGTGTAAAACGACGATGCGGCGTTGTTTTATGTCTTCTCTTGTCCTCGTCTTGTGTTGCGCTGCGACGAACCTTACTATGAATTCCAACCAACTTGCCTAACTTGCCGTCTTGATGCAGGACTGGCAGATCTACATTTAGAATTATCTTGACGTCGCAAGGCGCTGGAATGCATTGACAAGATTCCTGTCGCGGTTAGGAGTTGTCACGCTTGTTACGTTGGAAATGACGGTCACGTGGTAGTGCCCAGACTGTACACGTATTGTCATAGACGATGGGAAGACCTGCAGAGATTCATTTAACTGTATTCTGCCGTGTGACAGGGCGTGCCGTCAGAAAAAAAAAGGAGCGAGAAAGCATACTAGAAAGTGATTGAGTCAGAGTATGGCCCTTCGCTAAAGGTGCCCCGTGATTAGCGGCTATCGTAGCCATTTTATTGCTTTTACCGTGGTTAGTCAGCACAAAGACATCGTGAAGTAAGGAAACAGTACGATTTGCACATAACTTTTGTTATCTGGCCCCGTGGTATGCTTAGGTAAGTACTAGTGTTGCATTGCTGCACAGTATTATCGAGAAGAAGCAAGGATGCGCATGGAACCGCACACAGAAAAAAAGAATGCCATAACATCGGTGCCGGATGCGGGCGAAGTGAATAATTTAGTGAAGACAAGGACGGGGCCACTCTCGTTATTTTCTGTTCTGAACGCTCGGCAGCTTAGAATTTCTGTTGATCTACTACAGACTTCTTCATTGATATTATTATTACTGTGACGTTCATTACATGCAGATAGGGACAGAGGTAATGATAAGGTGTGTCTAAGGTGGCTGCCGAACAAGCGAGGAGCATTGCATGAAGCCTCCGTTCAAGTTTCCATCTAACCAAACAATTTCATTGATACTAAAGAACTCGAACTTTGTTTCGTTCGCTCACTGAATGAGGGCAATGCATAGCGTTTCAGTGTAAAACAGTCTCAACAGAAGTCACTCGAGTAACTTCAATATATATATATATATATATATATATATATATATATATATATATATATATATATATATATATATAAAGGAGGAGGCGCGTGACTTGCTGCAGGCGGACCTAGCGTTGCAAGAGTTGCCGGCAGTCGCTCCGCCTGAACGTCACCTGTCAACTGCGATACAGTTTCGAACACTTCTGAGTTCAGCTAGCAACACCAGGTATTCACAAGTGCAATGCGTTGTGCGTTTTCCAAATCGCAACGACCCACACGGCTTCCCGTTCCCTGCCACACCATGTATCATGGTGAAAGTTTAGGAGGAGCCGAAGCACCACCCTTCTAAACATCTAATGTCCTCACGGAAACAAAATATCGCTTGCATTTGAGCTTGGTGCCGCCTTGCACTTGAGTTTATCTAGTAATATCGTAAGTTTTACTTCAAATTCGGGACAGTAGTACAGGTTAAGCGTAAACTCCATCTTGGCGGTGCAGGACCTGGTCTATCATCGTCGGGTGTGCATTGTCAAGCTCTTGGTGACATTAGATATATATAGTTTAGAAATAAGGAGCAGACACATAAAAAATTCATGTTTAATTACTAACGTTTCAGCCGTGGTACGATCTTCGTCAGCGTTTTCTTTACTATGACTTACTTACATAAAGTAGCACTTACTCTACAGTTCACACTATCTTTCCATCCCGCGCAACTCGACATGCAAGAGCTCACGTTTTCGGTGTTATCGTTGTTTGCAGCTCCTGCGTTTTCACTTTCCTTCAATACTTGCTTCTTTTCTTGCACGAAAACACAGAGGAACGAGAAAAGCGTAACACCGAACACCCAGTGAAGCGCTTGATTCTGTCAACGTTAGTGATGACTCGAAGGAGCCTTTGCTTTCAATACAGCTCTAAACAACAACAACAAAAAAGTTACACGCACTCTCACACCTGTAACTATAGCCTACAAAGCCGTAGCGCGATGGACCGTAGAGTGGCACCGACGTCAGAGGTTGTAAACCGAACACCACGTCTTTTCTCTCCTCCTTTCAGCGGGACGAGGTGGGCGCCGTCCTGATGAAAGAACTCACGGAAAGCGACGGCACGCTGCGCTACAGCGAAAAGTTTCACCGCTTCGTGAACGAGACTTACTCTGGCGTTCACGTCCCGCTGGAGATCTTCGACGAAGGTGGGAATCCCTTGTATTTATCCTACTCTCCATTTTCAACAAATAAATAAATAAATAAATAAATAAATAAATAAATAAATAAATAAATAAATAAATAAATAAATAAATAAATAAGTTGTATTCCCGAGGGTTAATAGCTGGCTTAGTCATGTTAGATAGGCAGACCACGAAATGTCGCATATGAGTTGCGCTACTTGTATAATAGCACGCGTTGACAATACGTACGAGTCAAGCCTCTACGGTAAAGGACAGAAACAATCGAAAACTCATGCGTTACGTGAGATTGTAGCAATGTTCAGGGACAATATGGTTGTTAAAAAAATCAGTTGGTGGTCGGGTTTTATTCCTTTTTTACCATAGTCAACCACTCATGCCTAAAAAGGGAGCGTATAGCAATGAAGAGATCGCGACTCGTAGCCACAGTTTTTTTTTCTTTTTTTCGAGAAACGAAATGGCGGGAGGGCAAGGAGTGCTCGTAGGGTCTAGGTGGGTGCTGTCGGGTGTTCCCTCTCTCTCTCTCCCCTCCCCCTCTCTCGGATACGGTCCTATCTCGAGCCCTTCTAATCAATGACTTCTGGAACCCGGAGTTGGCTTCCATACAAATGCGGCCTTCTACGATACGCGATGCCAACCCTAGATGGCGCCTCAGCTCCTTCTCTTATAGCGCCACGAAATGAGTTCGAAACCAATAGACTAGCTCCGGCGCGGAGGGGCTTGCGCGGAAGCCTGAACTCATATCCGCTCTAGCGAAGCTGCTTGCGAGCAGGTGTTTTTCTGAGAATGCAGACAGAGCGCTGCGTCTTTCAAGTTGGCGTCAAGTGTGAACTTCGGAGAGGCTGTACTCAAAGAGGAATGAATGTGCCGAGTCCTCCACGGGCAGGCGCATTTGCGTCCATCCCATTTTTCGGGAACGCTGTAGCTACAACGAAACCAACGCAACTAAGCCTCTAGCTATATATATATATATATATATATATATAATTTTATTAGAAATGGGCGTTTAAATCAGCGCATAGAGGCCACGCAATGTGATGGAGATTAGTTTGCTCCCGCCTCAAGAATAATTACAAACTAAGCGATGTTTTTACGTTGATACGGAGTCTCGATCCAAATTTCGGAAGCACACAAACCAAAATTTAAAATTATGTTTAGTGTAGCTTTAAACAGGTACGGCTAGCCAAACTTCATTTAGGTTTTGAGCTATGGGCTTATAGAAACCAGTTCGCACACTAGAAGTTCTCTGAAGCGCGATGTATATGCCGGGAAGGTCAGCGGGCACTGTTTCTAATGGTTAAGAAACACGGGATTCGAGACATAATGACAATTGTAGCTAGCGGAAATTTACAACAGTAGTGGAGATAAGAAACCATTCCATAATGACCACTAGGTTGATTAAATCTCACAAATAAAATTATGAAACAAATTAAGAACACAGATTGCAATTACTGAACCGAGGCCCGTCATTCCTGTAAGCACTCGGCATCGATGATGAGGCTGCCCCAAGCTGCAAGATAAGCGTCTACGGTATCGCCAACATACATCAATGCTCAGGTGATATTTCTCCTCAGCTTTTCGAACGATTCTGCGGAAAATTCAAAGTAGAGTTGTAGGTAGTCGTGTGGAAAATAAAGAAATCAAAATTGCGCCCGCGGCTAGGTGTTCTGGATTTAGAAGAAGTGCTCCCGCCCCGGGACATTTCCCCTGGTGGCTACTACCTAATGGGGAATGTTGCAAATCAAAGAGGCATAAAGGTGTTATGTTTGGTTTGAAGTTAAGTTCATCTCTAACTACCATACGTTGATAGGTTTTGCTTGCAGCTGAGTCACGCTATACCATCGGGTGGTCATTTGATCGAGTGACTAGTAAAATATAGAACTTTGGAGACAGTCGTCCGTGTAAGAGAAACAGCAGTACCTGCTGAATACTTCCGCTTGCGTAAAACGCGAAGATTTTCGGGTCGCACGTCATTTAGATTTCGCAAGAGCGGCGGAAAGTGAGCAAGTTATGCCTGTTTCGCAAACCCACGCTGACGACAGCGTCTCCACATGAATGTGCTGAATGCCTGAACGGGATGATGATGCTCTGGTAGTCGTGACACGATTTGCCAGTTTTTTGCCGTTTTATTTACCTACCGACGGAGTATACCGTAATTATCTCTTTATTGCATGCGTCCTAAACAAGTGGCCAAATTCACGCAGTTTTTAGTTCGTAAGCACTCTTTGTGAATGGACGGCCTCATTCACTAGTGATGTGTCCGATGTCACCACTGGCTACAAAAATTATTCGCTGGAATCCTTCGCAAGAACATATTACATGTAATATGTGCTTGCAAAGGATTCCAGCGAATAATTTTTGTTGTTGTTGGTAATATGAGGCCAATGACTTTAATAATCACAGAAAAAGGGATGTTGACGTATCTATACTGTCTGTGTTTAAATAATGTGGAGAAAATATTTAATTCTAGAGATGACAACATATAGCATGGTATACAAGAAACTTCACGCTTTTTCTGCATAAAAGAGAGAAAAAAAAAATGGCTGTGGCTTAGCTAAGGTTAAGCCCAGGATGCGAAGCATACTAGCCTTTATTTTAACGCGACAGCGTTAAGGAGCTCGTGTCGCAGAAAAGCCGGTGTCGTCGGCGTCGGCTCAGGCGTGCGGCGCTTGCTCAGGCGCACATTTCGTTGTCGCGCCGAACGCTGCGTTGCTCGACGCTCACCGCGTCCGATGCGGGGGGCGACGCCGCGAGCGACGGCGCTAATTGGAGCCCCGTTTCTTTTCTGTCGTGACGTCACAGTGTCACGTGGTTTCAAGGCGACACCGCCGCGCCTGAGGAGCTGGGTTGAGCTCTCGTAATATGCTTCGCATAATAATTTGACGTTTCATATCATTAGTAAGGGTGGCGGGCCAAGGGTAAATGAACACTTATGAATGAAAAGCTTCTTCTATTCAGCCCCAGTTCGGTACGCGACAAGAAAAAAAATGAAACACAGTGCCTTCCACTCTGTGAAGAAGGATGACCAGCGAGCTGTGTATTTGGGCACCTTAATGGCGAACTGCACCTCCGCCGCGGGTTGTCCCGGCATCGCACAATATTCGCGAATTTTTTCTACACGCGGACACGAGAGTGGGGAAAGCAGATCTTAGGAGGAAGCTTTAGCTCGGGTGCTCCTATCTAAATACATGTAAAAGGAGAACTCGTTTTTCTCGGCAACCACAGCACCAAATTTGGCGAGGTTTGTTGCGTTTGAAATAAAAACTCATGTTCTAGTGACTGCTGGTTTCGAATTTCTGACTCAGGTCATCATTTTTTTTTATGAAATATTGGCAAAAATTAAAAATTTTCGAAAAACGAATCTATCAAGCTTACAATTCTGTAACTCAACAACGAAACGCGATAATACCGTTCTGTGAATTGCATCTAATAGTACATCTATAGCGGACAAAATTGATGTGTCACACATGAATCTTCAAAAATTTAGTAACATGGAAATACAGCTTTTGCAGAACCTTTGTAAACAACTTGACCAATTCACGTAAGTTATAAAATGACGCATCGAATTTGGTAGCCTTGAATGATCTAATGGATGCCGTTTACAGAAACGCGATATCTGTTCTTCATGCAGAGATAGGAATTTGTAAACTTCGTGCTTCTATTTTTTCCAAACATTTGACATTTTCAAAATCTTTTTAACAATATTCATGACCTAAATCGAAATTCCGCTTCCAACAGCCACTAGAACGTTACTGTCTCTCTCAAATGCAACACATTTAATTAAAATCGGCTGTGGGGTTACCTCAGGAAAACGTTTTTGCGTTTTACATGTATTTGAATAGGCCGCATCGGAGTTGGACTCGAGCTAAAGCTTCTCACGGTACTCACCTACGGGGCGGAAACCTGGAGGCTTACGAAAAGGGTTCTACTCAAATTTAGGACGACGCAACGAGCTACGGAAAGAAGAATGATAGGTGTAACGTTAAGGGATAAGACAAGAGCAGATTGGGGGAGGGAACAAACGCGAGTTAATGACATCTTAGTTGAAATCAAGAAAATGAAATGGGCATGGGCAGGACATGTGATGAGGAGGGAAGATAACCGATGGTCATTAAGGGTTACGGACTGGATTCCAAGGGAAGGGAAGCGTAGCAGGGGGCGGCAGAAAGTTAGGTGGGCGGATGAGATTAAGAAGTTTGCAGGGACGGCATGGCCACAATTAGTACATGACCGGGGTTGTTGGAGAAATATGGGAGAGGCCTTTGCCCTGCAGTAGGCGTAACCAGGCTGATGATGATGATGATGCTGGTGATGATAAAGCTTCCTCTTGAAAGCTTCGCGAAAAAGCCAAAAAAAAAAAGAAAGACCGAGTGGAAGGAGTCGGGGAAGGTGTGACCGTCACTCCCTCGCAGACGCCGAGGTACTGAACGGACTCAAGTGGTCGCAGGCCTTGGACGCAGCCTTTCGACAGAATGCCGAGAAGGACCCGGATCTCCTGTGGCAGTACTTCGGAAGCAAAGTCGGGTACATGCGGATGTTCCCAGGTACGTGCTCAGCACGCGCACGAAGCTTACTCCCCATGGAGAGCGACAGGGTGCATGGCTTTACGAAACCGAGGCACCTTACATGACATTTGCGGACGCCTCGCGCTGTAGACTCTGTGGATTGTACATCAACCACTACAGCGCTAATTTTTTTTGACGACTCATGTCTGTTGACTTTCGGCAAGCAGTCTCGGGAGCCTCGACACCACAATGTACTGACGTATATAAGTTTGCGAATGACTTTCGTTTACAGAAATTGTAGGACGTTTTAAGTGTATCAAACAGACACAAGAATCAAGAAAGCGAAACGGTTTAAAGAAATATACAGATAACTCGTAAACTGTTTAGGTTCGTTTTTCAACAGTGATATGGGGGGGGGGAGGGGAGGGGGCGTATTCAAGTAAGTTTCATTATTCATTATCGAAAGAGATGATTCGCAGAACCACGTGAACCGCTTTGTGCAACGGTAGATGAAGCTTCTATCTAGGCAAAGCAGCGCTTGTACAGCATCCACACCCGTAAAAGAAACAGCTGTCGGGACAGTTTCACGACATCTTTAGGATTCTGAGAGGTTTCGTGCCATTCGCCTGAATGCCAGCTTAAATCATACAATTCATGGTTGCATCAATATTACACCGTTAAGAGCCAACGTTAACATCATAGAAATAGTGATCAAACTTCTTTTCGGTGATGTTCTTGTTGCGACAAAGCAAGCGCTTGAAAAGACATCTAAAGGCACTTGCGCTAGTGTAAAACAACGCGCGCAAACACGGATGCGCATGCGTAAACGAGAGACGCGCGCACATGCGCACATCGCAAATACGCGACGTGTAAACACAGACACGCAAGCTCAAACACGCAAATGAACTAAATGTCGTAAAATACTGAAAATTGGAAGTAACGCAAGAAAGGGGAAGAATAGCTATGAGGGATGCGCGGGGGGAAGTTAAGAGCGCGCGCTCGATTAAGCGCACTGTGGTAAATCGTCAAATCCGCGGTAAGCGCTCGCCACGAACCACTTCGAGCTTGTGAAGAGAAAGAGACCAAGTGAAAGAGTTCATTGGAAGGTGAAGATGGAAGCCCTGCTCTACGCAGATCTGTACTTCAGATGAGGTGTTTCCGTTAGTATACACTCCAAGCCACGCCGGCCGCATTTCGATGGCGGTGGATTGCCAAGCACTCGCACGTATACCGGGCTTTTTGAAGGCTCGTTGAAGAAACCCACAAGACTAACTCAATTCGGAGCCTTTTGTTATGCATGTTCGGACCACGTAACTCAAATGTGAGTTCACTCCTTTTTTTGCAATATCTCTTTTATATTATCTTTTATTCCCCTTGCCCTCTTTGACCAGCGCAGGGCAGCCAACCGGTCTGAGAACTGGCTAACCTCCTTGTCTTAACGTCTGTTCCTGCTTTTTCCTATACTCGTTGAGAACTGTAATTCCTTATCTTACGTTTGCTGTTTCTCCGCGGAGGTCCACGAAAATGCGTTAGGAGAGTTCGCGGTGGATGACGAGCCCGCCTTCTCAATATCATCTGTCTTGTCGTTCAGCCCGACCTGTCTGGCGTACTCGAAGTCTGATGAGTCTCAAACGTTTTGCCCTTCAGATACAAAAAAAAGAAAGAAAAACTAATAAGAAAGAGAGAGAGAGAAAAACGGGTCAAGCGCAGTCCAACACCGGCGAGACTACGAAAGCTATAAGCCAGAAAAGAAATGCCGACCGGTAACGGGGAAGGAGATGGAACCTTAACGTTTCGAAAGACGTCGGAAATACGCGGTACCTCTGGCAAAATAGAAGGAAAAAAGAAAATGAAGAAAGAAAGAAGAAAAGAAAGAAAGAAGGAAAAAAAGAAAGAAAGAAAGAAGGAAAGAAAGAAAGAAGGAGAAAAGATAGAAAGGGAAAAGGATCACGATATCGCCGCTGTCTCTGTGGCTGCGCTGATAGCGGCGGCGGCGGGGGCGGTGCATTTCCTATGCCTCGCCGGCCACAACCTCTCTTTGTGCGGCTTGGCCGAGCGTGTGGGGAAAGGTGGGCCGCCAAAAGTAGTCGTGCAGTGGCCTGGTTTCCAATCGAAGCTCGTCGGCGCCGCGCACAGCGGAGCACCGTGTCAGCCTGATCGATTTTGTCTCTGGAAGCAGTCGGCGCGAGCCGGGCCGAGGAGGGGAAGCGCAACCAGCTCTGATGTATATACGTCCCTCGTTCTCTCTCTCTCTCTCTCTCTCCGTGTGTCCTCCCGTACGACGCGACGGCAAGACCCTGCGCTATGGGCTCAGGTGCAAGCAACGTGAGTGCAGCGTAACAGACAAGTGAAAGCAACTCGGAGACGTAACGGTACAGCGTGCTGCGTGGGCTCGTTGGGACGGGACATTTGGGAAGGGTTGAAATCTGGGCCAGTTGGTACATACTCAAACGAAAAAACCAGTCAAAAACACAAAGGACAAGAGGAGAGGTTCACACCACAACGACTGGACTATCAACTGAGGTTTATTAGAATCGGTGTAGTCCCAGCAGTGAAGTCCTCCTTCCCAGCGGTGTAGTCCCAGCAGGAAAGGAGCAGAGCGCCCTCCTGGCTTACGTGAACAAAGATGGCGCAGTGGCGCAAAGGCTTCCAATGTGTTTAGGTGACGAATGTGTTGTTACTTTTTTTTAATGTAGGGAAATGGACAGACAACATGTTTTTAGCCGGCTATACCAAAATTCTAAATTACGAGATGGAAGAAAAGCAAGCAAGAAGAAAAAAGAGAACACCTGACTAAGGGCTGGACACACGATCACATCTCACTAGTACACAAGGAGTGTCACTATATACGGGCACTGGAAGCACAGTCCGGCAATCGGGACTGTCACCCATCACACAGCGTCCATAATTGAGCGTATAAACGTGCACTTTGGAAGGGACAGCATTGCCGTTACATGAACATTTACAAAAATTAAATTATATAATTTTACATGCCAAAACCACTTTCTGATTATGAGGAACGCCGTAGTAGGGGGCTCCGGAAATTTCGACTACCTGGGGTTTTTGAACCTGCACCTAAATCTAAGTACACGGGTGTTTTCGCATTTCGCCCCCATCGAAATGCGGCCGCCGTGGCCGGGATTCCATCGCGCGGAAGCATTTTAAAAAAAGAAGACGACGACCAGTGCTGTGTGAAGCTATCAGTCTATTTTCATTTTTTTTATTTATTTAGTTTATGTTATGAACTTTCAAAATCTGTGCTTGCAGTTATTTGTCAAATGGTTCGTTCTGAAAGTTCGCCTTTACCCTTTTACTATATTGTTGGATGTACGTTTGAATTCATTGAGTGTGGCCAATCCCCGCGTGGGTATGAACGATGTTTTGAAGCAACAACTCTGCTATGCCAGTGATTTGCATGCAGACCATGAGATTAATATTCCATCACACACACAAAAAAAAGTAGTAGGGGGAGGTCATGTTGGTTCTGACAAACACTTGTAAGGGCAAGGCCGCGGTCCAAGAACATTGCTTACTGGGAAAGGACGTCAGTCAAGCCGCTTCTGGTCACATAAGATATTTAGAGCAATCATTGATAACATGCTCTGTTGAAGCGTAAGGGTGCTATCGGCCGAAAGTGCAAGAATAATGCAGCACTCGAGCACTGCGAAGTAGTTAAGAAAAAAAAAAAGGGGGGGGGGGAATGATGACGACGACGACGAACCTCATGGGGTGCGCTTCTCCTGTTATGCCCATTAATGGGTACGCAATTGTCAGAATGTAGCATAATTTTAAATTTGCATATTCCGTTGAACGTATTTCTCTTGTTCACACTTTAACATATTAGTAAATGAAGAACGACGGAAGGCTATCGCAAATGCACAATATGTTACTAAATACCACTGTTCCAGCCTCTGACTTTTAAGCTTTTAACCTCTTCAATAGCCAATCGGTAATATATAGTAATATATGACATATAATATTACGTAATGATATAATGCCAATCGGTAATAGCAATCAGCAAGAAAATGTACATCCGCAACCGCCTTTGCATACTGTCGCCATCGCAGTACAGCCGTAATGGCTTGAGGATCAAATATGCAACGTCATGCTAAGTAGCACCGCGCCATAACCAGTGAGTCACAGCGCTGAATACGCAACAGAATAAATGAACAAGAACAAAAAAAGAAGGAATGTGGACGGTAAGAAGGATCGACTGAAGAAAAGGAAAAAAAAAGTGAGAAAGGATGGTTATAGGGACCGAAGAAAAGGAGGACATTCTTCGCGCCGAAAGCGCAGGGATCGGCTCCGGCGGGCGCGTTAATGTTCTCTTCCATCATCAGTCTCCACCGGAGCTCAACGTGCGCCTCTTCTGTTGGTTCACGGAGTGGAACCGCGCCGCCGAACAAGTGTGCACGCATGGAAAGCCGCCGCCGGCGCCAAGGCAGGCGGCGTTACAGCTCTGCGGCATCGACATTCGCCATTACTCATGGGACACTATGCGCGGCAGTCGCCAGATTCGAGGGGCTGTTTCATTCTCGGCGCACTTTACAGCAGTTTTCTGCGCTCATCGATCACTCTCGGGGACGTTAATTCAGTTGCCGGTTCATGCCATAAGGCGCAAGAAATCCCTATAGGCGAATGTATATTTACCAGTATATATATTTTAGCTTTCGATGCATACTGTCTAAGGAGCTGGTGGTGGCTGTCGCACTGGAAGGCATGCCTTCTCGAGGCGCACTCAGATGACCAGACAGGCGGAGAGCAGCAAGACAGAATTGAAAATGGAGAATGAGAAAGAGGAAGATGGATGTCGTGAGGAAATCTAGAACTACGGGTTGAGGAAACAACGAGGACAACAACATAGATGCTGCGATCGAGTAGTGTTCTAAGAAGTGTGTGAGTGGGGAGAGAGTTTTGTGTAAGTTAAATGTTGAATCATTCGTCCATCCTGTACAGACTCGCTATCAATCTCTACGTTCATCGCCTAGTAAACTGAAAAATTGGCCAATTATCATCGTGCGTTACGCTTCCAGTACCACCGTCACACGGCCGTTTTCAATGATTACTGAAACCGAACGCCATTGAAATCCCTGTGCCTAATTCGCTCCTTCATGCGACCTCTCGGAAGGGAGCTGATAGAGCTCACAGATTTCTATGATAATTTATTTGCATGCTCCTTGATGTTACGCGTGTTCTTGTGGTATGTGACCATGTTACGAGTAACTTCAGGAAACGCTACGATTATGTTTCTAGCGAAGTTGTGTAACGTGTAGTTAGGATATGGTTCACAGACTCACTGATGCACGCCTGTGGGGCTTCGTTTTCTTCGCGAGAGTCGTTGTAAATTTCTCGGTTAGCAATAGAGAACAGTGGTAAGCGGTGCAAATGAATGAATGTCTCACAAACAGAGTGCTACGACTGAATAACGTCAGCTAAGAGGTTAGCAGATCTCATTATGTATTAGATAAGCGGTTGTAAGGATTATTCAACTATCACTCTTCTCACGTCTGACATGTATTTCGGCGAGCCTCTAGTTTCTTAAAGTAAAAAAAAAAGAAAGAAGATAGCTCATAACAGACTTGTGAACATTACTTAGAGAAGCTCAGGCTATGCCTAAGTCAACGCCAAAAATTCGTTGAATTGTCATTTTTTTGCGGGCATATATTTTTCTAGAGGAACTTTTTTTACAAGTACTTCACCGTGCGTCATTCATTCTTGCGTGACAACACAATGGTCTATAAGTCAACCGAAAATATAAAGAACATTTAGAATTTCAATTTATTTTGCATTTCAGCAAATCGTTGGAAGGTCGCCCCTGGAAAGCCCGACCTGTTCGACGTCCGGATGAGACCTTGGTAAGTTAAGCAAAATTCACTCCATAAAGAGTTACGCTAAGTTTGGACGCACGAAGGTGTGGTCCTTTCGGAAAACCACTGTGGAATCGTGGATGCGGTTTTATTACTTATCAATGAGCCGTTAACTGTATATGTTATTTGTAGTTAATTGCCGTAGCTCCAAAAATATTCGCTTAGAACATTTTTGTTTCACAGGTTTATAGACGGTTCCAGTTCACCGAAGGATGTCATCGTATTGATGGACACGTAAGTTGATCTTTCTCTATTAGGTTCACGATCAAGCGATACCGAAGCCTGATATGAAGGTTTCTTCTTTATAGAACCAATGCTTTCTTTCATTATTCTACTATCATCGCCACTAAGCTACGAATATTTCACATTGCAATTTGGCAATTTCAACACTCAGCACTGAAACAGTGTAAGATTGGACTTAAGGACTCACAAATAATGAGTCTTATGGCTACTTATCGGCTAACAAACATTAGTCTCTGGAAGTTAAGATTGGAACGTCTGCGCACTGAGAATTAAGGGCCGTCACTCAAGGCTTTCGAAAGAGCAGGAACTCTCTTGCAGCTTCCTATGTCACAAGTTAACATCGTCGCGCTACCAAATTATTGTTTTGAGAAAATTTTCAGTCTAAAAACCAAACTACGGTTTACTCTAGAGCGGACAGTTTCTATACGTCGAAAGGTCCGTCGTGTAGCAAATGACAATATTTAATCTGAAAACACACCACCATTGCTTGCACCCTTATTTGGAGACTGCATCGAAAATATGTTTGCTACGCCCGTTGTCGCACTTTCAGGAGCGGAAGCATGCACGGGCCATCCATGGAGATCATGAAGTTGTCTGTCAAGTCGGTGTTGAAGACTTTTGAAGAAAACGATTTCGTCAATGTGGCTTCGGTATGAATCAATTATTTTTCTCTGTAAGATGCGATCAGCCTGGGCGTGTCGCTAGTATAGCTGAACAAAAAAAAAAAGAAACTATAAGTACTCGCCTGTGCATCTCATTGCGTGATCAGATATTTGGATGCACTTATGAATGAACGCGTTCTTACGTTTGGCAAGTTGTAGTCGCAGAAAGAAGAAAAGAAATAAAGGCATTAGGTTATTCGGCCAGGCTACGTTTGAACTGTATTCTGCTCTAACCACCTTCAGAGTAAAAAAAAAAAGGAAATTAAGAATATAGAGATAGCGAAAGAAAGAAAATAATTTTAAAGTAGTGAATATAAAATTAAATTGTTAGATCGCGCGTGACTTTATACGGTAATTGTAAAGCACTTTGTCATGTTCTTGAGAAAGCGCCCTTTAAATATGTGTGCAAAATGCCGCAAGGTCTCTCAGGTGAATTACACAATTCTGCAGGATTTGTTCGGCATCGTCGCTGTTGCGATCTTTGCTGTGTAATTATTTCTTCTCTTTTTTTTTCAGTTCGCGGGCGAAGTTCGATGGGTATCCTGTTTCGACACGCTGGTTCAAGCCAACAGGCGCAACAAAAGGGTAAGGCATTCCCGCCATAATAAGACATGGACGATACTGCGCAGTATAACAACATACTACCACGATGTTTTTTTTTATTTGCAAAGCGGGGGCAACGTATTAAATGAGCGTTCACACGTTAAATAGAATCGCTACTGGCCAGAGGGAAATATGAACACGAAGTGAATCTAGAGAGGCTAGAGAAACATAAACCCTATTTTTTTGTACCCTAGTCCCAGTTCCGGCTGCTGATTGTTCTCCTGTGAGCTAAAGCCTCAGAGTTTATTGAAGCTGATGCTTGCATTGGTTGATCCAGAATATTTCTCGTTTCTATACGTGCCACTACTTCACCTCAATGTGAATGACATTTGCAGACGTAGCTGTCTGCCCCCGGATCAACAGCGATAACCAGCATTCGAAGCGAATATGTATGACGAACGAAGCTGACTAGAATTTATAATGTGAAAGCCCTCAACACGAAACGCTTAAATAAATTTAAAAAAAGAAAGACGTTGGGGATTGTGATATCTCCTGCGGTAAATGAGAGGTGACAAATTTGAAATAAATTATGGGATTTCACGTGCCAAAACTACGATCTGATTGTGAGGCACGCCGTAGTGGAGGACTCGAGGTTAATTTTCGAACGATGTTGTTCTTTAACGCGCACCTAAATATAAATACACAAGCGTGCTCTTTTTTTTCTTTTTTTTGCGAATCGACCTCAGCAAAGCAACGTCATAGTAACTGGCCTACCGCGATAAAGCAGTGGTCACGTCTTGCATTTCTCGCGAAAGTAAGTTTTTTTTAGAAGCGCCACAAAGTAAACGGAAACACGTTTTGCCAACCAAAAATTTAAAAAATCAGCAGTTCGCAGGCATCACTATACCTCACATATTCGCTGGCGTGATAACGGGGCAAGTGTAGTCAGGGTACTTTTTGAAGGTTAGTCGGCGAACCAGTACAAGAATGTTAAGACGAAAAAGACGTTAAAGCGTATTATGTGTCCAGGCATAGCAGAATTCAGTGAGAGGGGTGACACGGGACAGAATCAATTAATGCAGCCAAAGATCATACCCAATCATAATCCTCGTATGAGCAAAACAGGGACAGCGAAGGCGAAAGCAACTGTACAAAAAGATTTACAAAATAATATCGCAGAACTCTTTCAAAAATTTTTAGGGAATATCTCGTACTAAGACATAAAAATGAAATTGCGAGCAACCATGTTGCTTAAGTTTGCAGATGCGTGTGAAGAACCGGTTTACATGCTTATTTTGTTATTTCGCCTTCTCTAGCAAGTAGGCTGTCCCATTTGTACCTTGGTTCCTTCCATGCTTGCTTCGTGCCGCAGGCGCACATTTTACGACCTTTTTTCTTCTCGCCTCGCCAGATCCTCTCCAAGAGCATTGATCGGGTCACCGACGGTGGCACGGCCAGCCTGACACACGCACTGGACTTCGCCTTCCGCACGATGGCTGATGTAAGTCACGCAAAGGTTTTAATTTTACAGGCGGCTTCAACGTTAATTGCTGCTAAAAGCGTCTAACGGTGTTCGCAGGCCGTTAGAAGTTATTCTGCTAGTGTGAGTCTTAGCGCTTTGGCAGAAGTGCTCAAAGTGGAAAAAATCATAACAGCTTAAATTTCATTTGCCGTTCATTTCAACATCTCAATCCGATGAGCACAAATGTTGAATCTCAAGGTAAAGAAACGGCTTGAAAAGGTCCGTGGTTTCTTGAATATGACGCAGGTCTGCCCGCCTATGTTATTGGCTCAGTAGATGAGCACTGAGCCAATACATTGCTTGTGCTTAGAAATAACAAAGAAAGAGAATGCAACAATACTGCACTCGTCAATTAAACATTCTAGCGAGTTTTGGCGCGCGCTTGGCAGCTGACGCATTTTATTATATATATATATATATATATATATATATATATATATATATATATATATATATATATATATATATATATTGTTGCGGGAAGAAAGCAGGCCCACGAGTGTAAAATAACTTATATTTACAAATGATGGATATGGCGTTCAGGCAACCGCCAGACTTCGTCTTTCTCTAGTCCAATTCAACGTCTTCCTTCACTTCACCGTAACATCACCCTCCCGGTGGGGGAGCTCCGTCCCGGTGCAAGTTAAACAGCCTCACTTATTGGGGGGACATAGGGCTTGAGCCTGGTGACGTGAACAACATCACTGGTTAAGTTGGGAGGCACGGAAGGCTGACCGAGTGGGGCGATCTCGTAGGTCACGTCGGACAGTTGGCGTAAGATCTGGTACGGACCAGAAAAACGGGACAGTAATTTTTCCGACAAGCCGACACGACGTGAAGGCGTCCAGAGAAGGACAAGGGAACCAGGTGAAAAATGGTGGTCTCGGTGCCGAAGGTCGTAGCGTCGCTTTTGAGAAGCTTGCGATACTGTGAGGCGATGACGGGCGACATCTCGGGCCTGGGCGGCTAAGTCAATAGCATCGCGAGCGTAAGCAGTGCTGGGTGACTGTACTGCGGAAGGTAGCAACGTGTCAAAAGGCAAGGTGGGGTCGCGGCCGTACAAAAGGAAAAATGGTGAAAATCCGGCAGTGTCGTGACGGGACGAGTTGTATGCGAAAGTGACGTATGGTAAAGCGACGTCCCAGTCGCGGTGATCGTTGGAAACGTACATGGCGAGCATTTCAGTGAGTGTGCGGTTGAGTCGCTCGGTGAGGCCGTTCGTTTGAGGGTGGTACGCGGTAGCAATCCGATGTTCTGTAGAACAGGAGCGGAGCAGATCATCAACGACCTTCGATAGAAAGTAGCGGCCGCGATCCGTCAGCAACTGGCGAGGGGCGCCGTGGTGCAGGATGACGTCTTTTAGTAAGAAGTCGGCGACATCTGTAGCGCAGCTGCTTGGCAGGGCTCGTGCGATGGCATATCTAGTGGCATAATCGGTTGCTACAGCAATCCATGTGTTTCCTTTGATGGAAATTGGAAACGGACCAAGGAGGTCGAGGCCCACACGGAAGAAGGGCTCTGTAGGTATATCAATGGGTTGAAGCAAACCAGCGGGAGGCATAGCAGGCGTCTTCCGGCGCTGACACAGGTCGCAAGAAGCGACATAACGGCGCACAGAGCGATAAATGCCAGGCCAGAAGAAGCGGCGCCGCAGGTGGTCGTAAGTACGAGTGACGCCCAGATGTCCAGCAGTAGGAGCGTCATGAAGTTGCTGGAGCACGGTGAGTCGAAGGTGCTTGGGGACGACTAGGAGGAGCTCCGGGCCGTCAGGACGAACGCTACGACGGTATAAAGTTCCATCGCGCAAGGTGAACATCCGAAGGGACGGGTCAGTGGGCGAGGAGCTTAGGCGTTCCATAAGTGTTCGAAGAACAGGATCCTTGCGCTGCTCGTCGCCAATGTGGAGGAAGCCGGAGAGGGACAGAATACTGATGTCCGAGTCTGCATCGGTATCGTCCGGTTGATCCACGGGATTGCGGGACAGGCAGTCAGCGTCTTTATGCAGGCGTCCTGACTTATATATAATAGAAAATGTATATTCTTGTAGGCGCAATGCCCAACGTGCAAGTCGTCCAGTTGGGTCCTTCAAAGAGGAGAGCCAGCAGAGGGCGTGATGGTCGGTGACAACGCAGAAGCTCCGACCGAAAAGATACGGTCGAAATTTCGCGACCGCCCATACGAGCGCGAGACATTCTCTCTCAGTAATGGAGTAATTTCGCTCGGGCGTGGAAAGGCGGCGGCTAGCGTAAGCGATGACACGGTCTTGGCCCTGTTGACGCTGAGCGAGGACAGCGCCGATGCCATGACCACTCGCGTCAGTTCGTACTTCAGTGGGCGCAGAAGGGTCAAAGTGGGAGAGAATCGGGGAAGTGGTAAGCCGCTCAATCAGGGTAGAGAAGGCTTTCTCCTGTAGCGGTCCCCAAGAGAAAGAGGCGTCTTTCTTAAGAAGGTCAGTGAGAGGGTGAGCGATGTCCGCAAAATTTTTCACAAATCGCCGGAAATAAGAGCATAAGCCCAGAAAACTACGGACATCGTTCGTTGAACAAGGTACAGGAAAATTTCGCACGGCGTGAACTTTCTGTGGATCAGGTTGGATTCCGGCGGCGTTGACGAGATGACCAAGCATGTTAATTTCACGGCGACCGAAATGGCACTTGGAGGAGTTTAGCTGAAGGCCAGCCCTGCGAAACACGGAGAGTATGGTTGTGAGGCGCCGCAGGTGGCTCTCAAAGTTCGGCGAAAACACAATCACATCGTCGAGGTAACACAGGCATGTAGACCACTTCAAGCCGCGCAAGAGAGAGTCCATCATGCGCTCGAATGTAGCTGGCGCATTGCATAATCCAAAGGGCATGACTTTAAATTGGTACAGACCGTCCGGTGTGACAAAGGCGGTTTTCTCGCGGTCCATCTCATCGACGCTAATCTGCCAATAGCCGGAGCGGAGGTCAATTGATGAAAAGTATTGGGATCCGTGAAGGCAGTCAAGAGCGTCATCAATGCGAGGCAAGGGATAAACATCCTTCTTTGTAATCCGGTTGAGGTGACGGTAGTCAACGCAGAAGCGCCACGAGTTGTCTTTTTTCTTTACTAAGACAACCGGTGATGCCCACGGGCTACTGGAGGGTTCAATGATGTCCTTGTCCATCATCCTGTCTACTTCTTTCTGTATGATGGCCCTTTCTGTTGCCGAGACACGATATGGCCGCCTATGAATGGGGCTGGCGTCACCGGTGTTGATGCGATGCGTGACAACAGATGTCTGGCCAAGTGGACGGTCGTCCAAATCAAAGATGTCCCGATAAGATGACAGGAGATGACGAAGAGCTGTTGTTTGCTCGGAAGGAAGGTCGGGGGCGATCATCTTAGAAACATCGTCCGCAGGCGTCGAGTACGAAGGAGTGGATGACAAAGGTCCGTTCGTACTGAGGAAGGATTCAGAGGTCAAAAAAGAAATCTGAAATTCTTCCAAAGGAGTGATATGCGCTATGGCGATACCGTGTGGCAAAACATGTGACGAGAACCCAAAATTGAGGATGGGCACGCGAGCGCAGTTTTCGCGGATCCGAATTAAGGTGCTCGGTAGGGCAATATTACGCGACAAAACCACGTCAGTAAGCGGCGACAGGACGTACTCGCCATCAGGTACGGGAGGACAGGGCGTCAGCAGGACATTTGTAGCAGCCTGTGGAGACAGCCTTGCAAATTCAGCAGCACATAAGCGGTGTGGAGCACAAGTGGTTGCGTCGGCAGGAAGCGGCAGGTCCAACTGTACAACACCTGCGGAGCAGTCAATTTGGGCAGAGTGCTTCGAAAGGAAGTCGAGGCCGAGAATTAGGTCGTGTGGGCAGTGTTCAAGGACGATAAATAGAACAACGGTATAATGGCCCCCAATGGTCACACGTGCTGTGCACATTCCAAGGACAGGTGACGTACTCCCATCGGCGACTCGCACGGTGCACGGTACGGCGGGGGTCAGAACCTTTTTGAGCCTGCTGCGGAGAGCAGCACTCATAACTGAAAGCTGCGCTCCTGTATCAACGAGAGATCTAACAGGAACGCCATCGACTTCAATGTCCAGCAGGTTTCCACATGTAGGCAGGGTCAATAGAGGATTTGTGGGCCGGGTCGGAGTTGCAGCTTCACCTCCGGGAGCTGCACCGCCTAGTTTCCCGAAGCGAAGCGACCGGTTGCAGAAGGGGACGAAGAGCGGTGAACGAGAGGCGAACGGGACCTACGACCTTGCGGAGACGGGGAGCGGCTGGATCTTGGTGGAGCACTGTCGGCGTTGATGTTCCTAGTCGGCGTATAGGGCGAGAAAGTGCGATTGTCGGGTACTTGGCTGTAGTGACTCGGAGACGACCACCGAGGAGGCGACGACCAGTGGTTGCGGCAATGACGGGCGATGTGTCCAATACCGGAACAATTAAAACAGATGGGTTTATCATCCGCTGTGCGCCATTCAGCTGGGTTGCGACGGAGTGGTGGAAAGCTTTGCGTCCGGGAGCGAGCGGTCGGAGAAATTTGGTAGGTGTTGGTATGGCGGACTGAGCAGAGAGATGGAATGCCCAAACTTGCTATTTCCTCCCGAACGACCGCTTGTATAAGGGAGATAGCGGGTACGCTTTCCCGACAGTCTGAACGAACGGGAGCCGGGGCCATGGCCTCAAGCTCACGGCGAACGATGCGCGTTATTTCTTCCGGTCCTGCGGGCTGAACGAACCGCGGCGGGTCTTCGCAAGAAGATGTCGCGGCGGTATTGGGCAACCGGTCGAAAGTTTGAGTGACGCGGCGGCCCTTCGCTTGTTCGAAGCGCCGGCACTCCTTAATAATTGCATCCACAGTGGCACAATCCTTACACATCAAGAGATTGAAGGCATCGTCTGCAATACCTTTCAATATATGGCCAATCTTGTCTGCCTCGGTCATGTTGTCATCAGCCTTGCGACAGAGGGCCAGCACATCCTGTATGTACACGACATAGGATTCTGTGGACGTCTGAGCGCGGCACGCAAGTTCTTTTTTAGCTGCCAGCTGACGACCGACAGGTCTGCCAAACAGGTCTCGCATTTTTTCTTTGCAAACATCCCAGCTCGTTAGGTCAGCTTCATGTGTGTCATACCATTGCTTCGCAGTTCCCTTCAGATAAAATATTACGTTTGCAAGCATCATTGTAGGATCCCACCTGTTGTTGTCGCACACTCGCTCGTACATCGTAAGCCAGTCCTCGACGTCGACGTTGTCCGTGCCACAAAATGTTCCCGGGTCCCGTGGGTGAGTGAGGATGACCGTGGGCACGGGCTGCCGAGGCGTTGTCGCTTGTGTCGGTTGATTTGCCATTGTGGCAGCAGGTAGATGACGTCCGCTGCGAAGTTCCGTGGTTGTACCCCGCACCTTCCACCAAAATGTTGCGGGAAGAAAGCAGGCCCACGAGTGTAAAATAACTTATATTTACAAATGATGGATATGGCGTTCAGGCAACCGCCAGACTTCGTCTTTCTCTAGTCCAATTCAACGTCTTCCTTCACTTCACCGTAACAATATATATATATATATATATATATATATATATATATATATATATATATATATATATATATAATGTCTTTTTTTGCACAGCCAGGCGACGTTATCATGGAACCTATTGTTTCAGAAGATGCCTACTGTGTGCAAGCAAGTGTGGAAAGTTGAAGTTACCGCGGCAGTAACTGCTATTTATGTTGTCCTCTTTAATGTCCGGTTATTTGCAGTTCCAAGAGAACAAGACGGGCCACGCTGGTGCGGAATGTATTCAGATGATCATGATCTTCACGGATGGAGGAACCGAGGACCCCACGCCTCTAATTGAAAAGCTGAACGCTGATCTCAAGGTGCGTGCATACCCTTTGTGGCGACACACGAGGCGTAAAGAGAAATAACGAGACAGATAATCAACGCAAAAAGAAAGAGCGTGGTCACAGGAATATCACATCAAACAGAGTTCGAACACGTATCACTAGTTAATGTCCGAAAATGCGATCGATTTGAACATGTGATGCGTGGAACTTGCCTACTTTATCCTATCTTCCATTTCTGTGTTGCTGTCACCTCCCTTCAGAAGAGCAGGCAGGCGTTGTGCCCCTTGCGGTGGCAGTTGCCAGCCTGCTCGTCGCTTTCCCTTTCCTGTAAACTGTGTATACGTGTATATGTGTTCAAAACAAATAATAACAATATTCTTATTTCAATGTGAATACCTGCGCTATGAGCTTCGGAAGTTATGTATCCTAATCAGTGCTATCTTTGACTCGCAGATTCGTATCTTCACCTACGTGGTCGGTCCACACCCGATACCGTACGCTACACTCAAGGCTCTCGCTTGCAAAAATCGAGGTACGGTCCTCCGGGCAATGCGTTTTACGATGGTGCGATACGCGTAGCAATGCAGTTGGCCATTTCCTCGATGCAACGGTAAAATCAAGCGCATCTCTTGCTGCCAAGGTACGGTTGGCGTTCTCCGGCACTGACGGGGCGCTGATATTCAATTCTGGGATCTAACGTGCCAAAACCACGATCTGATTATGAAGCACGCCCCTATTGGGAGGACTCGAGATTAATTCTGACCACATAGGGTTCGTTAGAGTGCCCGGAATTCCATGGTGCACATGAGGTTTCACATTTCGCCCTCATCGAGATACGGCTGCTGCTGCCGGCGTTTGATGCCTCGGCAATATCGTGTCACCAGTCAAATGAAAAGGAGGCAGAGTGGTTCTTATATGGTAATTACACTTTTTAGGCTTGTCAATCCGCATCTATCGCACCCATAGCGCTCTTTTGCTTTTTATTACGACGTCAGTTATATGGACACTCGAGGCGTATTTTCGTCGACGGCGTTGCCTTGAGGTTCCACATATGTTTAGGCATATGTATGCTCTTTGCTTATCCATGCCCTATATGCAGGTTATATTGCTGCACTATTCAATCCCCAAAGTTGGTCATGCCAGTTCTTACGCTCCTAACGAAATCATTGCTCAGAATTTTGAAAATGGTAACCTGCAATAAATGTTATGAAACATAACATTCACAGGGCATGAGTTTCATCTCAAGTCTTCTCAGACTATTAGATATTAAAAGTGCGAAACAATATCAGTACTTAAACCTGAAAGCGCTGTAATGTTACTTGTTCGGCTCTTTATTGACAACGTAGTCGCGTTTTTGCAATGTTATTACAGGCCCTGTTAGGTGTGGTAATGTTTTTAAATGTGCCAGAAATTTTGGCGTACCATCAACGTATCGCAGGCGTTAATTGGGCTCGCGTATAATTAGAACACCGTCCGAGAAGTTCAAGCGAAACGCTAAACCTTGCTATCGTAGTGAGTGCTTCGTCCTTCGGGCGAAACTACCAATTTGTTTTTGTTTGTTCTTAATTGCTGCAGGTTACTTTACTGCCATCACGTCGTTTGGTGCAAGCAGGTACAAAGTACAGGTGAGCGAGAACTTTCCATCAAGTGAAAACGTGTTCGAGCGGAAAATTATTGTGTTGGTCTTATACTAAGATATAGACAAACGTTGAGCTCAAGTGTGAAACAAAGGAAGGCTTAGTCCTACAAAGAATGAACACAGCCTGCTTATTGCACATTAAATTAATAATTATAGTATCGTGAGAGGGAGGCAGGCACAGAAAAAAACGCCAATGCAATGAGTGTTAGAAACAAATAGAAGGCGCCAAAACAGCACTTTAGTTACCATCGTGCAGTAAAAAAAACAAATGTCTTTTTTCGCAGGAATACCTCAAGGTGCTCAGTCGGCCAATGGTGCTCTCTGGGGACAAGCAATTTACGTGGACAAACTTTTACCAAGACTCCGGGGTGCGAAGAATATTCCTTATAGCACATGAGGATTCATCAGAGTGTAGAGAGAGGTTTCTAATGCCTTCTTCCACTTTCCAGGGGATAGGTCTGCTAACAACAGTCACACTGCCAGTCTACAACAAGACACATGGAACGGTCAGTGGCTTGTTTCTTTTTGACCAGAGGCTACAATATTTTAAACTTTACGCTAGAGTAAACACCTCTATGTGTTTCCTTTAGGACAAATAGCGAAACAGGAAACCCGGATGGTTAGCACTCAATCTTGTGCTGACGCTATCTTTTAGCTTACCGTTTGTGCAGGTTATAAAATATCAAATACTACATTTCGATTTTCGCTTCCGTAAACCTGTTGTCGGCCAAATTTACAAAAAAAAAGATAAGGAGCTTGTCACTAGTAACAAGAATGTAGCCTTGTCAACTACATGTGGGAAGCTTAATTAGAACATTTTGTGTGTCATATTTTTACGTGCTCGTCACAGGCAGATACTAGCGAAGCAATCAACAATAATCTAGGGATAAGATTTGCTGTTTGTTGCGGAATGTTAATTACCTGGAATACTTTTTTTTAATTTTCGGCAATTTTTCAGATGGGCGACAGCGTCCTAATGCTTACTGCTCCGTGCTCACAGCTCTGTTAACAACCGCAACGCTTTTCGGATGACCTAGGATAACTAATAATGCGGCGTAGGATTAAAACACGATGAGCCCTTTCGCGCGAATATTTTGCACGCTCTTTACGCCAGCGTGTTCACCTACGTGTAAAATAAGATTTTGCATGCAGTGCTTGCATATAATGTTCAGCCTCGACCTCACTTTCACCAGAAGGACCAAACCATTGTAGGAGTGATGGGCGTGGATGTCTCACTCGAGGAACTCAAGGATCATGAACCTACGTACAAGGCACGTGCCGAGTAGATTACAGTGAAATTATAACGCTAGTGTGGAAAGTAATTTGAACAGTTCTTACATAAACCTGTTTTGCTTCCCTTCGGTGTCACCGACAGATTGGTCCTTCAGGCTATTCATTTATGGTCAACCGAAATGGTTACGTCATGTATCATCCCGACATTAAGTTACAGGTACGCATCGTTTGATTGATTTCCAACCGCTAGAATTTGAACAAACCTGAAGAAACCGTTTTGCTGTATATTTCAGTTGGGCTCTCTAGAAGAGCCTCTAGACATAGATTTTCTGGACATTGAGATCGAAAACCCTTTAAAAGAGAAGGTACGTTTCCTGCAGCAAGCGCTTCAATCTTTCTTCGATCTCGGCGCAGTAAATTGATAGCTTTCTTTTATTGGATGCATTTAGATACGAAGAAGAATGATCGACGGCCATTCTGGGCACGAGACCGTGGTCAGTCTGATGAGGATGCCAGACGAGGTGAGTGCATGGTGTGAAAGTGTGGCCTGGTGCTATAGTGAAACGCTGAACGATAATATCGTCTCACTGTGTGCCTCCGTCATTTTCCAGAAGCATCTTGTGCCGCATAACATGGTCTACTACTACAGGCACATGAACGACTCGGAATTCGGGTAAGACCGATTCTTGCACTACGTTGCCCGGTAGCGCGTGTTCTTGATTTAATAATCTACCTGCATGATAGATCTGCGACCAGGAAAAAAGAAAAAAAATCCACTTTTTATTAAGGATAGCACTTCTTCCTACATTACGCTCCCTTTAGCAATCACCATATTGCTAAAACAGTTTAATAAGTTTTTAATAAGTCATATATAACTATACAAACCAAACCATCATACTTGGACAAAGCAACTTCATTGTCTCTGTAGCGAGTCCTAAAAGGAGATACTACAGAACGTTAACATCTTGCGCCGATAAGATAAATAAGTGCGTCAGGGCGGGCTGCGTAATCTTACTGTTAAATATGGGCGCTCTGTATGGAGCGTGTGACTTATTGTTCTAGAGTCATACTGGATTCATAATACTGCTACTGGTATTATCTACGCACTCTGTTCGTTTTGCTTTAGCTTTGCGATTTATACGAGACGAAATTTTTGTGAGATCCGTCAAAAAACAAGTTGCTATATGGCTTTGTTAATTTCTTTCTTTCGGCAGCGTTGCTCTGGCGCTCCCAGAGAAGAGGAAGTTGTACGTGCGTGTGGAAGGGATGCGCGTTGATGACGGTAAGCAACGGGCGCTTCGATTAAACTGAGGTAAATGCACGGAGTTGAGCACTGATGTGTTATGGTGCAAATCATAAACTCTGTGACCCGCCGTGGTTGCTCAGTGGCTATGGTGTTGGGCTGCTGAGCACGAGATCGCGGGATCGAATCCCGGCCACGGCGGCCACATTTCGATGGGGGCGAAATGCGAAAACACCCGTGTGCTTAGATTTAGGTGCACGTTAAAGAACCCCAGGTGGTCTAAATTTCCGGAGTCCTCCACTACGGCGTGCCTCATAATCAGAAAGTGGTTTTGGCACGTAAAACCCCATAATTTAATTTTTATAAACTCTGTAAAACAATTTTAAGGGTGAGCATTACCATTTTCCAGTTATGTGACCAAATTTTAGCGACGCCAATAAGTCTGCCTTCGTCGGTTTTCTTTCTTACCTTGTGTCCCGTATTGGCGCGCAGTTTGTACCAATGCATTCGTTTGAACTAGCCCAGCTATCAAGCCCATTAAGTTTCCTTCAAGTAGAGACTGACATGAACAGACTGAAAGAATAGACCATCCCTGAAGAAGTACTAATAACTAAGCACACATTTGAACACTAATGCATTTGCCTTGTGTTCTGATTGGATGCGCCAGCTATTATTTGCAATTATATTCATTTTTTATGTCCGACAGGTTTCAAGCCAGAGACAGAGAAAGGGGATGGTGTCCTTTTGGCTCCGTGGTCAGTATGCTTTTCATAATTCGATCTCGCTTATGCGGTCTTTTTGTACCATGCCGTATATATGGAATTCAGGACGATGAGACGAGAACCTTCGGGCGGCAGTTTAGTGTTTATCGCAGAGTGTTAGGAGACTCTGCCTTTCATATTCATTTTCCTATCATTTACGTATAAGCGGAGTTTATAGACTTGGCATTGGTATAACGTTGAAGTCTCGTTCATTAATATTTATAAGCAACGCCTCTCGTTCAAGTACATGGTAGTGCGCGTGTTAGGGCAATGCACATGTCCTTACCGATGATTCCAAACAAAGATTGAACTAAATTAAGGGCAGCGTCCCAAGGACGTAGTAGCGATCATTGAGAACTTTTCTTCACTCAGAGGTCGATGGAGTGCTTCAATAAGGTGCTTTTGACAGGACACATTTGCCTAATGGTTGTTCTTTTTGGTGGGGGCCAATGGAGGCACTATTGTGGAGACTTACCGGTACAACTCATGATGATCATTGAGAAGAAACACGTTAGTTTTCTTACCAAGCAAGCAACACTTTATCGAGCTGTTTGTCATGTTAAGAGGCACGGATACATTGTATTTATGCACGCATCATTTATTGACCGCAATGCGACTTCACTTAAATACACAATTACAATAACGGAAACCATCGATGCAGGTATTGCCTGCTAGCTTTTAGAATGTGTTTTGCATGAAGCTCGTGATACAAGTGATCACTTCGCCGAATGTAGTTGAAAGACGTGAGCTCATTAGAGGGACAACAGGAATCGCATTACTGCATTAGTCGATGCCCATACTACACTCAGATCACCCGCTACATTTTGCTCGGTTATACGAAAGAAAACAGTGTTGTAAGCGTGTCAGCCATCAACGTTGCTTTTCCGTGCCTCAAAAGAAGTTTATCGCGGACTTCTACACTGGCGATGCCACTTATTTTTTCAAAACGGCGCCTTAAACGTAAACATCACTAGCTACAGGAGCTTTGCATCGTCAATATTACGAGCACTATATATATCTTTGTTGTAAGCATTAGAGGTCACTTTTTCTTGTGGCTTCTCAGAGCCCAGGAGATGCCGAAAGCGGCAATATACGTTGTGCATATTCCAATCGTTCGAGCATTGTTTGAACGTCAGACAACACAGTTTGGCCTTTTGAGAATGATTGTAACTTCGCGGAAATATGCTCGCTCAGTTATGCGTTCGGAACAAGCTTCAACGCAAGCTTACTTCTTGTTCACACTTCCGCCGCACACCTCAAACTACGATATTATGATGTAATTCACAACGCATCTATTGATCTTCCCAAATTGCGTTTTATAGGCGCTACTGCAAGAACATTCCGCGCCCCAAGGGACTCACGGGCAACATCAGCCAAGTCCTGGAAGCGTACCGGGCAGACCATCGTCAGTGTGAGTGGATTTACTTTTTTTTAAATGTTTGTCAGGGATTTAACGATATACTTAGTCGACCTCGTCACCGGTTCTCTGCTCTCAATCGGCCCTGATATCGTGGGGCTAGCACAGCCAGTTCAGCCTTCTGAATTTAAGAGTCAAAGCATTGTGGGATGAAGACTCCATATTTTAGCACGTGACAAGTAAGACCAGTAAGTCTGTGCAGGAGTGGCCTCGTGGTTCATTGTCCGCATCGGCTACGAGAGGTCGGGTTCTCAACGGCGCTGGCGCCGGTGATTTACAGATTAGAGACTGGCACAGGTGTACCTCCGCCCGAGATTTCGGTATTTTTCAGGGATTAAGAGTTGGAAAAGAAGACTACGTCAAACGAAAATTTCTTTAATACCCTATACGTAAAACAAAGACTGTAAATGGCAGAGGGTAGGGTGAGATTGTGGAAGCAGTCTGCCGTATATAATGACGGACCTACGGGATAAAAATGAGGGCAGAGAAGTATGTTCCCCTAGGAACTACTTGGCTCGTCATTGCAGCTACGTGGGAGGCTTTTCTTTTTGCTTCAAATATTACTTGACGAGTGGCACAATGTTCGAATGGTTTTAGAAGCATTTTGTCAGCCGGACCTTCTATGTAATGTGGTGGCAAGACTTACACATTGCCGACTTGCGTATTCATCGTTGCAGGTGATCCTCTACTCATGCAGCGACTACTCTGGGACATCGAGAACACGCGAGCTGTAGTCAGTAATTGGACGAGCGATGCTTTCGCTGAGGAAAGGTGTGTTCACCTGAGACGCTTATTAAAGCATTGGCAGCTCACTGTGCTCGCACGTATACACGCAGAACACCTCAGTTAAGCGCGAACCGTTAAGCGCGAACAGTTCTATCGCATATGGGCCAATGGTTTTCAATAAGCACTCCAACCTTTCTCACTGCTTTAGCGCTTAGAATAACGCAAAATGATCTACATTCTTGTCGTTTCTTACACTTGTCATTTGAAGGTCATACTAACCGTGCTGTGCTAGTATGATTGCGCTAAGCGCTTATAGAAGTCCTAATCAAGGTATGGCCCTACGATTCGACCCTAATCAACCCTACGCCTATATCTGGTAGGTAGAGTGAACCGTGAAATGCGCTCGCGCAATCGATTCTAATGGCTGAGAAGCCACTGAATACCCTGTGCGCTACCTATTTAGCTACTTAACTTTCTATGTAAATTACGAGCCGCGCCTGCAAAGACAGCTATATGTAACTACCTAGCACACTGTGGCATCCTTTCTCTCTGTCCAGAGATGGAATATTGGGGACTTTCGTTGGAACAGAAGGAGGACTCATACGCTACCACCCTGATGCGTAAGACCATCCACATGTATAAAAGCTCATAACTACGAACACAGTGATTGCAATCATACGAAATGACCTTTTCGTGTATTTTCTTTTTTTCTTGGCAGGATTGCGGAATACCTGGAGCCAGAGGCAAATCCTCAAAAAGCGTCGTACTTTAGGAGAGCGCTCTACGCTGAAGACTTCGTCTTCCTCATTAGTGACGTTAAACGTAAGCTACGCAAATTGAAGAGCCGTCTGTGAGACTGGAAAAGTCAATACACTGAGCTAATCCCTCCGTTAACAACGGCTTAAAGATATTTTTCCTTCCCTGGTAGGAGAGCGCTGAGCCTTCCGGGTCTTAATCAGATAAGGATGCTAGGCCTGTTGATGTCTTTTGATTCGTGCGCCGCGTGTTGGCTTGGATTTAATTGTGTCTTCATATTACGTGATTTAATTGCTTCAATTCTGTGTTTGATATTTATGTCAGATTTGTGTATTCCCTTTGTACGCATCGAAACAGTGGCACATTCACGGTGTGCGATTGTAGACTCTAAGGTGCTTTATCGTTTTTTGTCTAAGACAACTCTCTGCGATCGCTGCTGTTAATTCATACTCCAATTCCAGTTGATTTATTTGCTTGCGCGACTAGTCGCAGGTAAAATTCTTTTTTGTTTGCTTGGCGAACATGTGAAGTTCAGAACACAGTTATTTATTAGTTGTGTACTAATCAGTGTTCTTTTTTTTTATTCAGGAACATATGGACCCAACGCAACTCGAGAAAGCGTCATTATGGCAGCCAAAGCAGTCGACATCTACATTAAAAAGTCAGAGCTAACACCAGCAGGTAAGGAATCGGAGACAGAAAATTCCAGCGTTTCATGGATAACGCAAGTAGACTTAACATGTGTTGTGGGGGAAAAGTTGGCCGTTCAGTTTAGTAAATTATTCGCTCGCCTACTGGCTAAGAAAACGATTGAGTCATGACCGTTATTGATGATTGGGAGGATTCTTGCATTTTTTTACTCACGAATTAAAGTTGGCCGGCTTTTAACGCTAAAGAATACCACGCAGCGTAGAGGCATTCCGAAAGACGCAAGTTATATTTCTGTTCGCCATATGCTTGCCACCAAATAATCTACAGCCCTGGTATTCCCAAAGCTAAGCGGTTTCTTCTAAGCCAGTTCTTTGTTTCTGTGGCTTTGCGACTAGATTTTTGTTCCGTCTGAGCATTCTTGCCCTAACATATACGTTTTATAGTCAAGGGTAAAACGGACGCTGACCAAAAACATTAAAAGGAACCAAGACGTTTCGTCTCCCATACGGGGGCCTTGTCCAATGTCAACATTGTGAAAAAGGTCCCCGTATGGGTGCCGAGACGTCCTGATTTCTTTTGTTTTAATGCTTCTGGTCGGCGTCCGTTTTACCCTTTACTAAGAACAACACTGCCAGACGAGTTTTCATCGAGCTCTTGATTTCATACAAACTTTATATTAATGTTTATATTAAAACCTAACACGTGCACCACACATTTTCATGCTCATGAGTTGGTTACTGTTGTTGCGGTACTGTTCGCGGTTGCCGTAGGCTTAGGAGGCACTCAATCTCTGCATTTCAGTCGTCGGTCTCATCGTGGAAGAGCGCGTTATCCACGCCTCCCTCATGACAATGTCTGCCAACGGAAGTTCAGGCGAGCACCTCCGTTGTGCTGACGAGGTGAGCCCGCAAACCTTTTCCTTCTCATTCTTTTTTGTACTACTCTTCCCCTTCGTTTGAACCCTGGTGTTCAGTCACTGGCGAGCAGCCCCCCGTCAAAATACACGAAGTTGCTACACGCGTGACGGAAACTGCCTCCAGGATGTACCGTCAGCCTCCTTTCATATCGGCACTGGCCGGAAGCTCTGGCGAGAGAACCGAACTTCCACCTTCGCCCTTCAAAGCTATGGAGAGCTCGAAGTCTTAAGGCGTGACAGGACACAGCGAGGATTCCGCAACGCCTACGCTCTTAGCGACTTCCTTTCTTTTCGCACAGGCTATATAGTTTAGAAAAGTACAGCAGAGAAAACAGTCCTAAGTCAGCCACTCTTCAACGTCGAAACTTCTCATTGTACATGTTTTTGATATGGGTCGTGGATATTTAATGTCATCAGTGAAGCTTCACTGCTCGAAGAAAAGTTTGAAGTTCGTCATAAGGTGCAGTCCAGTCTCGGCTGACGAGTGTGCCCCGCATGAAGCTTGTTCAAATATATAAAGGTTTAACGATATTATATATATCGCCTGGTTTCTACAAGTTCATTTACATGCATAGTGGAGCTGATTTGAAAGAGGGAAAAAACAAACAAACAATCAGCGTCTTGTTCCCTATATCGGC
Source organism: Dermacentor albipictus (assembly GCF_038994185.2). Classification (NCBI taxonomy): domain Eukaryota; kingdom Metazoa; phylum Arthropoda; class Arachnida; order Ixodida; family Ixodidae; genus Dermacentor; species Dermacentor albipictus. The sequence continues at coordinate 125,125,187 of NC_091825.1, forward strand.
ATTAATGGGGTATTTTCATTATGTGGGCTAGCAGCAACCGGTTTTCATATGAATGGTCACCAGTGGTATCACTGACACCTTAGAATGTTGACTTCTTGTCGGCAAACCATGTAGGGCAACGTGTTCCATTCCTTTCTTTCAGGACTTTGTCGTCTGCTACCTTCTGGATGAAGGAGGTTTCATTCTCACCTCCAGCACGGACGACCACTCTGAAAATGTACGTGGATAACCAAATTCAGCGATAGAATCTAGTATCCGCGCGACAATCTCTCTTGCAGGAACTTTTACATCGTTTTTATTTATCTACCACTGAGAAATACATGAAACAATCTGTATTATAACCACAGGTCGGGAAGTTCATGGGAGCTGTCGATCCTGAACTGATGGATGACATGCTGAAGAAATCGGTCTACTTCAAGTAAGTGTGTTGTGAACACGAGAGGGAAAACCAGTTTCTTTTTTAATTCAGTAGCAGTGCTTGCATTCTTGCAGGTAGCATGGGTTCCTTCTGGCACACTTGAATTCAGTTCAAGTGTACTTTATTATATGAAGCTCGATAAATGATCAAGTGCCCATAACGGCATCTTCGAAAGGCTGTGAGGTTGAACACCAATGCATATTCACCGTGCATTTATTTCAGGGTGGAAGAGCTGCATACTGAATCTCGGTGTCCCAGAATGCGCCGATACACAGCAGGTGCCCGATCATCGATTCTGGTAAGCCAACAACCCCGACAAAGTGTGTTCAAAATTTTCGGCTTATACGACGATGGTTTCAAAGCAGGACGTTTCAGTTAATGTTAAAAGAGTTTGTTTAGGGCTGTTAACTACCCTTCCTTGTGACGTATAATATAAGTACCAGCATTATGCTCGATTGTTGCAGCGACTGCAACGGGTGGAATGGTTCTGATTTTAGGATGCTGGGGGCACTAGCATGGTAGCATAATATACAGCGCTCTCAAGCACATGTCGCACTATGAAACCGTGCTGACGGACTTAGCTTGTTTGGCACGTAGATCAAATACACGTAATTTTTTCTAACCCCCGAAATTGCTTCAATAAAAGCTTGTTGGGCAGAATTGTATATCGATAATGTAAATCTGGTATTTTGTTGGCTCTCACCGATGCAGCCACTTGAAAGCCTTGTCAGAGCATTCGACATCAGCTGGATCTTCGAAGCATCGTCCTGGTAAGTGTATCGTGTTAACTTTGTAGTTCAGGTCACTAATTTTTGGCAAAATATTCTTCCCGAAGATAATGTATGTTGAACTTCTTTACAACTAGAAACATCATGCATACATTCCTTGTGTTTTTTTTTTATTACAGGCAACTGATCAAGATGTGGCTGTACGCGTAAGTATATGGACTCACTTTTGGCGAGATTCCCTGTATATGAAGATGACCAATCCAATGTGGGCAAATCTTTATCTGCTCTGGCAGACAGCAAACGGGGGTTGCCGACATCCCAGTTGAGGTTAAAAGTAAGAGACAGGGTTGAGCAGATAACTTAATGCATAGAACCGATAACCAGTCTTGAGTGAGTCACAGAAAGGGCACAAATTGAAAGGAAATGCAGTGGATGATGGCAGACGAAAAGAAAAGGAGTAGGCGTCATCATTATAAGGTAGCCGTCATCATTATAAGGTGACTACGTCTGTTTTTTTATTTTCATTTCAATAAAAATAATGATGGTGTGATGGGATTAGTAAATTTTTAATGATGGGTAGATTCGGGCGATGCAAAACGGACAGCCGTAAATCCTTAGGAGAGGCCATCAACATGCTGCTGTTGAAATACCTTTGATACAACATTGTAACGGGAAGAAAAGGGGCGAAATATGGCCTCAAGGCGCACAATGATGTCGAAAGCGCGACTGAGTCCACTGGCAGAGACCGGCAATGTTGATAAAGTTAAGGGATTCTTATATGGACTGAACCTATTCACTCCTCTCATAACGCATATGATCCTTTCTTTTTATGCCTCTCAGCAGCCTCACAATAAGCCGATCAGTTCCACTTACAAGTAGACTATAAATGACAACGGTGATGACGATGTTGTTGCTGACGATAATTTAGCCTTGCAATGCACACAATTGGATCAATGAATCAATGAACAGCCTTGCTAGGAAATTAGGATTAAGGTACAGTTACATGTAATATGACTTGCAACACTCTTGTTCGTGCTCGAAGGGGCTCCAGAGCTGCGCGGTGGCTCCGACATGTGAAATAGCGGTTTAATAAATGTCACTAATCGAGGCTGTTTTTAAGTGCGGAAGTTACCCCGTGTCCGCACAGCCGTACAGTCTTGGAGCCCCTTCGACCACGGGCACCGGTGTTGCAGGTCATGTTGCACGTGTCTTTACATCAAGAACCACATTCACAGCCCGTGTACCTCAAGAGAACTGTGGCCACTTTCGTTCGGTTACGCAGTTGGCTGCCCAGTTTGGGCGGCGGCGGTGGTTGGGGCGCAGCGTCGGCGTCGCCGGATCACGCCCGCTACATTCCGGACGATTACCGCGTCTGCACCACCCGCGAGGCCCTGTACCACTTTGGAAACCGGAGCAGCTACTTCATGAGCAGCCTGGACTGCGGGAACTGCTCCAGGTACGTCAGTATGGATGCCCGGCTTTACGACAGGATGGCGCAAGCCAACTGTCGCAGCTGGTTCTTTTAGCGAGTTAACAAAGCAAATGAACTGACTGTGCAAGTAGTTTAGAACGGACAGCCGACCGCACAGCAAGAACATATTGTTTGTCGAGGGCGTCAAATGCTTTTGACCACTTTGGGTGTTTTTTTCTTTTTTTTAGCGTAGGCTCAAAGCACGGTGCACGAGGGTTTCTGAATTTATAGCGCCCATCGAAATGCGATCGCGGCGAGCTGAAATCGAACCCACGACCTACTGCCCTGAAGCAGAACGCCATAGCAAGGGCGCCACGACGGCGGGTAGCCACTTGTTGAAATAGGGGCAGAGTCAGGCGCAGCCTTCACTTGTTCAGTGCATTCGCGTCTTCAGTGTGGAAGCGTTATAGTTCATTTTTACATGCGCAAGGCAAGATAGAAAGAAATGATGCATATAAAGGCAGGGAGGTTAACGACAGGTGATTCCGGTTGGCTACCCTGCGACGGGGGAAGGGTTAAGGGGATAAAAGAGAAGGAGTGGAAAGACCAGACAGAGAAAGGGAAAGAGAGACGAGCACAAACAAACCGCGTAACCTATGGAGCAGTAGGGGGCGGCGTTCTTAAGGTCTATCGTGAAGCCCCGTAGAACGCACCATGTGTCGTCTGCGTTCGTTGTCTCCGGATATACGGATTAATCTACCGCCTGGGTTAACACCACCTGAACAGGCCAGGCGCAAGGCAAAACTCCAATTAATGGTAAAGAGGTGGACTCATTTAGGAAAAAGGCGCCAAAATAGGAAAAGAAATTGGAACGAAAAACAGAAGAAATTACTTTTAGGTTGGATATGGTTTGTCGTATCGCTCTATAAGAAATTGATCTGGAAAAATAGTGTCGCCCGTCAGCTTAATTTTACGCACTATGATGCGCTTCCACTTCACCATGTTCTTTCTTGCTGCACATTCGCGAAGATGTGAATGAAAAACAGTGTTTAAAATAAGCATGCAAGAGCCTGGCGTGACAGGGTTTTATAGGGAAATATCTTCTCGCATGTGCGCGTTTATTAATGGTCCCCTCCATTAGTGTAACGAAGAAAAATGCGTTGCCTTCCACCAAATTATTGAGCAAGCTCTAAAATTGCGCCTAGCAGTGAAGCGATCGATGAAGTCCCTAGTCGAACTGCCCAGCCTATTATTATTATTATTATTTTTATGTTGGCGCCCTTCTACTAAGCGGGCGTTAATTTCAAAAATTTTTTTGTTACTACACCCGTATCAATTTGCGTCTCAGGAAGTAGGGCAGTCGTTCTTATACAGCATTAATTTTGTTTCTCGCATTTATAAAGCCTGCTCTTTTTATTCATTTTTGAAAAGCCAGAACTTTCTTGCCGGTTTAGCACGTATTTCTAAAGAAAACATCGAATCATTTGAATTTACGAACTTTGAGCTTCCGGAAATGCAAGGGGTGTTTGGAAAAATATATATTTCAGAGCTTTTGAAGTTACTCAACTAATTAAGGGCTCTGTTCATTTCCTAGAAGCAACCAGAATTCAGTAAAACTGATACGACAGTGACAGTACCAGTAGCGCACGTAAATTTTGAAGCTGCTAGCGTAGTGTGTGTGTGTGTGTGTGAGAGAGAGAGAGAGAGAGAGAGAGAGAAGAAAGGGGAAAGGGAGGGAGGTCAACCAGATGAGTAGGTCCGGTTTGCTACACTACGCTGGGGAGAGAGGAGAAGGGGGTAAACTGATAGCAAAGTAGAGATAAAGAAAGAAAGGAGCATAGACATACAATCATTGTTGGTCAATGTGACCGCATACCGTCACCACACACTACAGAAGCACTTACAGCACTAAACAAAACACGTTCCTATGTCCCTGCCCTAAAGCACCTATGCAGCACCGCCGTGTTCTTCTTGTTAACTGAAACGGTTTTGCTTGCGTCTCGTACAAAGTGTGGTCATCAGAGTACCGCCATTCCGTTCTTACCATAGCACATATTAGTTTATATTACTACAGTACCGGCGGCCGCGCGAGCCACGAAAGGAGTTCAGGCACGCCGACAGACGACGAGGGGTCACGATTTCTCAATATTATAGAAACTAGACATAGAAAAATAACCCGCGATATATATAAAAATGCAAAGGTGTTAACCGTGGATGCGCCCAGTTGGCTGCTCTACACGCTGGAAAAGGGAAAACCCGCCGTGGTTGCTCAGTGGCTATGGTGTGGGGCTGCTGAGCACGAAGTCGCGGGATCGAATCCCGGCCACGGCGGCCGCATTTCGATGGGGGTGAAATGCGAAAACACCCTTGTACTTAGATTTAGGAGCACGTTAAAGAACCCCAGGTGGTCAAAATTTCTGGAGTCCTCCACTACGGCGTGCCTCATAATCAGAAAGTGGTTTTGGCACGTAAAACCCCATGATTTGGGAAAGAAAAAGAAAGATAAGAAAGAACCAGTGAGCGCACACCCGCAGTTAAGTGTTCGCTCGCGTAAGTCGCAAGCATTCGCACGGCACAGTTGCCGTCGAGAAGTGCGTTATCACTTCGGTGGCCTTGCGCATTCTAGAGCCTTATTTCTCTCATGGGATAGGCCAACAGCTCCGCGTGCCATTTTAGCGGATAGGATGTATCTGTAGCGCATCTCTGCTGGCCCTGCTGATCTTTTCCACTCTCAGCGATACGCTTTGCATAGCAGTATCAGCAACTTGGATGGCGGAATGTAATCGAAAACAAATTTCCCGTAACCTTGGTAGAACGAACGGAAATTTAGTCAAGAGGAAGTGCCAGAAGTTGCATGCTTCTTTCCGTAGAGTTTTTTATGAGAAACACTAAAAAGCATTTAGCATTTAGTCAGCCTGTAAATGATGAACAGCGCAAGCACTGAAACAATCGTCATTCTGGCTTCGAAAAGACTTTGCACATTTCTTGCGGACATATCGAAGTTCATTTCTGATCGAAAATTAGTTGCATGCCAATAGTCAGCGTCGCGGCCTCCAATGTTTGCCGTTCGATTGTTTTCGAAACATTTAAGGCCTCTATTTTAGATCAGAGTAAACAACTTTGTTAAGCGTGCTGAATGTTACGAAATATCATTTTTATATGGTGAGACGCCTGCACCTTAGCTCGTAATGTAGTTGTATATATAGTCTTATGCGGTTAAATTACGTAACAACCTGAACGACTTGTAAATGTAAGGCACACAGCTGCTCGAATAAAACGTTGTGAGGTTAGAAGGCGACAAATTTGAAAATTAAAAAAAAGTACACAGCGTGATTTTTCAACGAATTCGTGCCAAGGCTTAGAGAAGGTATACGTATAATCGATGTTGCTATGGTGGCTGAATGATCACGAGTGCAGGCATCCGGACGCGTTAGTACAATGCGTTGCGGAAAACACTGCAACCTGCCAACTTGATGGCAATATTAGCATCCCAGCTAGGGAAATACAGTAATACTCGCCTTATAATAGAAGCATATCATATTCAGGAGAACAAACGGGGATGCATCTGTCGCATGTCCATTTCTCTCAATGAGGAAGAAACTACATTCGGTGATAATTGTCAGTCACGTTGAAATTATGCCCACGTGCCCAAAGAAAGCGTTGCTGCGAGTGGAAAAACATAGATAGATGGTTTTTGTGTTGTCTGTTGTATTTTGATCTTGATAAATGCGACACACACACGCACGCACGCACTTATTCTCGTCTCATTTCACCTAGGTTCCAGCGAGAATCGCGCAATTTTTACAAATATTATCTACTTAATTAAATGCAGCGGCGTTTCACATAAGTTCCAAAATAATGTAGAGCACCGCTTCATTTAAGTTAAAGGAAGATGTTTGCGAACTGTACCACTTATCGCTGGAACGTATGTGAAAGGAGAGCTGTCTTTCAGAGCACTGAGCTGTCTTTAATAAAAGTGTTGTCGCCGAACAGAGTCTCTCTCTCTCTCTCTCTCTCTCTCTCTCTCTCTCTCTCTATATATATATATATATATATATATATATATATATATATATATATATATATATATATATATAGAGAGAGAGAGAGAGAGAGACTGCCTTGTTGTGTCATTTTTTTTTTTCTGCGTCCATATGGACCGACCTCTTAGCACGTGGCTGTACACGATCGCCCAGTGCGGGGAGAGGGGGGACAGTAATTTCTGCAGAGAGCCCCGTCGTGCCGCTGACAGTGCATTCTTCCCTCGCTGCACGCCGGCGGCGGCCCCCAACAGGCAGTACGGCGTGGGACGCGTGGGCTACACCAACGTGGTCCTGGTGATATCGACCGTGCCCTGCGCGCCCGTCTTCTGCGACCCGCCGCCGACGCCGCTACAGGCGCCAGTCGAAGGTTGGTTGCGTCGCACGGACACCACGTGTGCCGTCTCATCGTCGCCTGACCCACTTCTGTTCGCTTTGCTCGTCAGTGTTTTTTTTTTTCTTTTTAATTTTCTGAGACAGCTCATTCCGGAATGGATGAACGGCGGCTTTAGACAACCTTTAAACTCTACTTTCGCGATGGTTAGAAGCGATTGCCAACACTTAGCGTCGGGGTCGATACCGGCGCAGACGCGGTTGAGAGTACAGCCGAGTACAACATCGAAGCCGTCAAGATGACGCTGATACATGCATGTTAGGTGTCAGTTCGTGCTTGGCGCTGTTTCTGTTTTCTTGTGACGTAGACAATGTGACTCTCACTAGTTCAGCTGGCTCCACGGAGAAAGATTGCTTCGCATCGCAAATTGCAACAAAGTGAACAGCGTTTAATAATTTCGTTTTGGCCAACCCCAGCTCTCGTCTCATGTAATACCCTCGAGAGGCACCGTGAAAATCAGCGCACAAACACACAAACTCAGTAAAGAGGATGACACTCTGGAGGAGTCGCAACTAGGTTTATTTGGAAAAGCCAAAAAATAAGTACATAAAAAAATGACGAGGTACATACCGAAGTGTGCGCAATTTACGAGATAACCTCACGCAGTAAAACCGAGTCATAATAATCTCGGCCAGAAAAAAACAAAAAGGATAGACTTGTTGGGAACTTAAACCGTTACAACTGCGCCCAACTTTCACGAGTCAATCATACCAACTAGTCCAGCTTACTGTGCCTATATCCACAACGGACACCTTGGAGGTAATAGGGTGACAGTGACTATGTAAAACAAATACGTCCTGCATTGTTTCAAATTGTGTTTTGTGGAATTTCAGGGATACTGCGCGCTTAGTTCATACGTCTGCCTGAACAGTCGTGCATCTTAGTCAGGAAGAGCTTTCTTCTGTTTCATAAATAGGCTATGGCAGCAAGATCAATCAGCTACAACATAAATGACAACTAACGTTGTGTCGCTTCAGTTTTCCTTCTCACGGGAGGCAACCTTTGTTGGCTTCCCCATGGCCAAGAATTCCATAAATTTCTAGCTATACCATCACGGGAGCATTACTGCTATTTAATTATTGGGTGTCTGTTAGTGCGATTATTGAAATACTGCACGGCATGTGAACCACGATCGACAAGCAGTCTGAGGCGACAAAGACTTGAATGTCACTTTGCTCGCAGTTGAAGACCCCGCACCATGTGACCATCCACTGAGGTACAGACGTAGGCCCGACAAATGCTACGCTGACCATGACAAAGTGAGTCTGCATCAGTACTTACGGTTGAGATTTCTACGTTGAAAATTAGTACATTACAGTTAACAAAATATAGAAGGAGATTGTTTGCACTACTACTTAGGAACATTTCATTAGCTTCATAAAGCGCCTGCATTCCAATTCGTTATGTTTGAAACCGTGAACAAAACTATTTTTCCCGTGGTTATATTCGTGCGGGCCTAAATGCAACGTGATAAAGCCTTGTGTTCGGCTGATTGGTTCATTCTGTAAGTAGAGCCGAGCAGCATGCAAAAAAGAAAGAAAGAAAAGAAAACACGCACAAAGAAGAAACACGTAAAACAGGATTGCATCCATCCTGCTTTACATTTGTCTTTATTCCTGTCTTTTGCACATTGCTAAGCTTACAGCGTAAAACATTTACATCTTTCCCTTTATACTTGACACTCTACAACCCTTACACCCTTGTGAGCGTAACAGTATGCACTAAATGTAACGTGTGTCTAGCGAGAGAGAAATTGAAGGTAAGAGAATAGGTTTAAGACTATCCAAATACTCATGAAGAGAAGATGTAAGCCTCGCATGACTTTCCTCTTCACTTTCAAACTAATTAGCCCAGCTCTTTTCTTTATTCAGAAAGAGGATACCGTACAACACTCGTATGCATGAATACACGTGTATATTTGCGGCCGATATGTAACCTTTGCGCAATTTGCAATTGGAAGTGGCGCGAGAGAACCGGCTTAGTGTCCAAATCACTCGAACGTACAGGTCCTTGATATACAGCTCCTCTGTGTGCCTTTTGAAGCTGCCGTTACGTTGTCACGCTCCAGAAGAGAAAAGGTCGACTTAAACATTGGAAATCTGAGGAGCAAAAAAATAAAAATAAAATTAAAACAAATAAAAATAAAACAGACAATTGCCTATCATTCGTGTACAAGTTATTTTGCGGTGATGACAGAATAGTTCCATGTGGGATCGCAGGAGGATTACCACGTGTGCGGTGGAAGCGCCCGGCTTACAGCGTGCTCGACACTGCAACTTCTAACGTCGGCACTGGTGCTGGTGGCCCTGGCCATTGTGACTAGACCGTAAGACTGTGGATTTCACGGCCCATGCCACAATGTGGGCACGGCGCCGCGCCTTTAGCCCTTCAACGGCCAATCATTCCTTCGGAGAAGCGCCGCCTGGCAGTCGGCAACAAAGGACCATCGACGGCCATCGGCTTTCCTCTCGGCTTTTCGACGAGAAAGCATTCCACGCAAGAGAAGAGAACGGAAAGCAATACGTCGTGCAGGCGTTGCTTTGGTGCAGTGGTGTTGTGTCCGACTTGCCGCAAGCGATCGGCGGAAGTCAGTGCAGTGAAGAGTGGCTCGACTGACCAAGAACGAGAAAGAGACAGGCCTTCTCTCCCTCCCCGCCCTCCCCGTCCCCTCTCCCGAGGTGCACCGTGGTGACTGACGCTACCTGCGCGCGGCATTGCACGTGTGTTTAAAAGCCCTGACCCTACTGCCTGAGTTAGGCGACCATGTCATCCACCTTGCCTTGTCGGAGCGGTAAATAATCAACAGGGGCACCGGTTACAGATGACCTCAAGTTAACCTTAAGGCTGCAAACACATCTGCATGTGCGCTTTTCTGAAGGATGCTTGCTGATCTGGTTAAGACGACAAAGATGACCAAAATTAGTGTTCGCGAAGAAGTAAAAGGAAAGCCACAAAATGTGAGAAGCGCCTGGTGGCATACTCTTGCAAAAAAGAATGATTCCAGAAATTGCACATACAGCAATCTGAAGCCTTTGCCTGGCTACTTAAAAGAATTCTATTCAATTGACCTACGCACGACGTGAAACGATAGCAAAAAGGACACGGCACTGAGGGTGACATGGGCACCGCAACGGTGAAGAGAGCCTCCAATGGAAGGCGCATACCTTTGACATAAACCGTCGTCCAGTGAGACCCACTAAGAAGATGAAGCGAAGAGAGCGCAGCTGACAAGCTGCCCGTTATGTCCGTCACGTCGCGCCGTCTGGTGGTGGCCGTCGGCGTGTTGTGTGTGTGTTTGCGTGTGTGTGTCTGTGAGGCCGTGCGCCTATTGTGCTGGCCACCGCGTCAAGAGCTGCGCGTCCTCCCGTGGAAGCCGCGAGTGTGATGAAAACTTGTCCAGTGAGAAAGTGGGATGGAGCGCCCTACTCCGCCGTCGGCGACTGAAAGGAGACTCTGCAGAATACGCATTTTCGGGATGAGTGTTGGGGCATGCTCGCCGCTCTCTTGCACTCTCCGTCAATGCTTTTTTGCGTGCGATCGCGTGCGAACACTTCTCGTTGAGTAGCGATTAGTTAGCTCGTTGCTTCGTTTTCCTTTTTGGCTGGAAGTTGGGAGACGGACTTGTTTCAGTCTTGTTCGTTTGGCATTTGGTGTAGAGTAGCAGGTTTCTCACATGGTTTGGGTACGCGCCGGTGCGTTGGCGTACGCATAGCGTTCGGTCTGACTGACTTGCCGTGTTTCGTGTTGTTATAGATGCGAATCCGTAAAGCGCGTTTCGTTTAGCCTTGTAGGCCGCGGCAGCGTTCGCTTCTGCAATGATATACGCTCGAAGAGACGCATTGGGAAATAATCCTCACGGTTGTATGTGGACAAGCATTTACCTGCGCACGCGCCATTAAGCTTTAAAACAGTCTAACGCGCTTCGGTCCGCTTGCGTATGCGACGAGTGTTACACAAGTAGGTTGCTTGACACCTCTATTCCACCTCAAGCCACGTAAAATCCTCCAGTCAAATACGCATGTGAAGACAAAAAAAAAGGAAAAAAAATCTGATGACCTACACTCGAGAATCAACCACTTAGAATAATCCACAGCTGGCGCATATTTCATAGTAACATACCGACAGAAGGAAAGGTTAAAATAGAGCATTACAAACAACGTTTCGAATCGGATGTATTCCGAAATTTCTTGTCTAAATATGCCGTGGTCATATCTTGCGAAAATGCATGAAAAGCAGTGTTAAAGATGTATTTTTGTTTTGTTTCTGTGCATGAATGTTATATGTATGTGTGTGAACTGAAAATCTATGTTCACGGAGAAAAAGAAAAGTCATGCGCGCAAAACAAGAATTTTTTATACGCACACCAATACCTTGAGATTGCGCGCAAAGAACATGCTACTAGCACATTTATGGTTGCTAGGACGATGGGGAGGGAACGTACCGGCCCCAAAAAGAGTTTCGCTCGCTCTTCAAAAACGTGCAGCTATCATCACAAAAAATTCTTTGCGGATAATTTTTAGGCAATTATAATATACTGCCATGTTATGGCAATGCCCTGAAACATACCTTGTAGGCTCCTTAAATTAATGAGTGATTATCAGCGTTGAATTCAAATTGCAGAAACAGATCTTTTCAACATAAGCGCTGTTCCGAAAAAAAAAAGAAAAAAGAAACCTGGTACCAGAGATGTTTTGGTGAATCGTACGTCCCTCCCTAGCGTTCCGCCAAAGCTTAGGAATATTTGACACTTGCTAACGGAACAATCAAGCCGTTAACATTTTCGTATTCAGGCAAATTACTTTTGTTGCAGCTCTTACAAAGCGCCGAATAGTCTAATTTATTAAATCTACCAGAAAAAATCTGCCGGGAAACCGGGAAACGCTAGCCGGGTCTCGGCTGCGCGTTTTCTTCAAATATTGTGAAAAACGTTCCAGAATAGCGTGTAAGAATTCTTCCTCTAAACACGTGATTGCTGGCAAATGATTTTCGCGAATGCGCATTTCAGTAACAAGGATTGCGCAACGCGATTGCTACGTCAATGCGTTATAACATTTTATTCTATTCTATTCTATTCTACTCTATTCTATCCTATTATATTCTATTCTATTCGCTTAATATTCGTACATGTAAACTGTTTGCTGGGAATTTGAGAATCGTATTGTCCCCTTTCAACCGATAGCCATCGGCTATTGGAACATCTTCAAAGTCTGATCGCTGCGAAACCGGGTGTACGGTTTGTGGTGAACTTTTACGTAAACCACAATATTTTTTTTTTCCACAGTACTTCACTACTGTGTGGAAGAGCTACACATTAATTTGAATGTCATACCTTCAGCTTAGGAAGTCATTTTAAAAGTTCACAAATAATCTGTTGAGTAAAACGTAAACTTTCATTCACACCTTACCGGGTTGGTCCCAAAATTAAGCTGTTTTCTTAAAATTTTCGGGAGCAAGTTGGTATGGCGGGAACAAGTGATATATGCATTGATATGGCAGCAAGCTGTAGATTCCTAAGCCAAATTTTTGTTTGGAGAATGAGTGTCATTTTGTTGATTACTTAAGAAATCTGCTAAGGAATATGCTGCATCACCGCTTTGCAACAAATGGCATTCCCCACATTTGATAGTTCTGTTTCAGGCAACGTTTTGTTTCCTCACAAGGGAAGCTAGACATGAGAATTGAAAAGGCACATTTGAAAGCTTTTCTTAAGCAGTGCTACGACAGGTTATATTCAAAACTTTCGTAATGAGCTACAGATTTGAAGAAACATTGATAAAGTTACTAGTAAATAGCTGCCAATATTACAAAGGGTGAGTGCTTTAATGGTTATTTCTCCTTTCAAAACTCACATGGTCTCAGAACAGGAAAAAAAGAACTACATCGTTTATTGTAGATATAAGCAGCAGTCAGCTACTGTAAGTTGCTTCTCTAAAGGAGAGTGGTCGACGCTACTTGAAATGACAGGAGATTCGTTCGCATTCTACACAGTCGCCTGAAATATCACCCACGCATAAAAGTGCTCACGAAATTGGAATGGGGAGTACAGAACTTATGCACATATTATTAAAACGAGATCAGGCATGCAAAAGCAGATATTTTTTTTTAGTGATGACGGCAATGAACAAAAAAAAATTGCTGCTTTGCCTTCGCTGTCAAGTGTCACTAGATACTAGCGAACAGCAGCATATCGGTAGTATCACAAGTATAAAAAATGTTAATAGGATGAACTCATTGGATAGCTGATTTAGTCCCTTTAGTCAAGAGTCATGATAGACCGTCAATAAATGTGCCGTAGTTACTTAATTCTATTTGAAGGTGCTGCACACGCCATTAAAGGATAGTCGAGGCTGTGTTATGAGGCTCTAGTCGTTTTCTAATAAGTTTTTATGATGACAAAGAAAATAAATGCCTCGGCACTGTGCAGCCAGTCATGTTGCATTTTCTTTTTCTCATAAAAATTGAATTACAGGCTCGTTGTCTGTGCACAAGATGTGTCATAAGCATTACGAGAAAAAGTTTTTTTTTTCTTTCGCCATTGTTGAAGGAACACGACACGTTGAACACGGTAGTGCCTTCAGCAAATTTGGTCATTTGCGCAGCCATACGTAGCATATTGAAGTGAATTGAAGATACAGTGATCACGTAGGCGTAAAATTCATCTAAAGCTTGCGGCCAGTGGTTATTTTTAATTTGTATTGCTACCATTAAAAAAAACTAGCAAAACGAGTCGGTGCACACCGCAATTGAGCGTACCTCGGCTTAAAGGGTTAATGTTCATGCTAATACATCAGAAGAGCTATCTCACATAGGTGGTGACTAAAACATGGCGGCCATTAGGTGTTTCCGGCTCATGCAATCGCTTCCGGCGCATGCTGCTCGCAAAACCATAGCCTTCGAGATCTATTTCTGTTACGCCAAAGAAACGGTCACCGGTTTCTGGGTTTGGACACCATCTACTTTCGAATAAGACTTACGTGCAATTTCTAGCTCACTGGGAAGAAATGTGTGGCGTTCACGTAGACCTCACAGAAACACTATTTCTTTAAAACATGTGACGCCACATCTGACAAAAAAGAAAAGGGAGTGGGACGGTGAAAAGGATGAAACGAAAGCTGTAGAGAAAGGAAGAGGGTACTGTTATTAAAAACATAGTTGTTGAACATCGATACTGCTAATAGGCATGGTTGCAATAGCAGTGTGAATCCCCCCCCTCCGCAGAAGAAAAAGTGTGCTTATATAGCTTGCAGAGCAATTCCGCTTCTTTTTGACAATAAGAATTGGAATCCCTGGATAACCTTAAGCAAAGATTGCTTGCAATTCTCGCAGACAAAAGGAAAGAAACACCGTGTTCTACATTCCAGGACAGACACGTGGATATTTTTCCGTAGAACCAAACATTTTGAAAAGCGGTTGGCCAGCTGTGGGCATTCCATTTTCAGCCCCGTTTGCAAGCGCGTAGCTTCTTGTAGTATCGCATGTCCTTCAACAACAAATGGATTGCGATTTTCCACTCTTCAAAGCAAATGAGAGTTATATATATATACATACATACAAGTATATAAAATAATGTGTATACCCAATCTATACTTGGTCTTGTGTGCACGCGTGTGTGTGTAGATGTATCGTACGCATGGAATGAGTGCCACTCTACAGGCTGCCAGTTGATGTCCCGCGTTCATGTAACACGCCACAAAGAACACTCGCATACACCCACCTGCGACTCAGACCCGGCACACTTTGAACACAGCAAAGACACACTTGTCAAACTCTTTCTCGGGCTTCCAGAACACTCCGGCAGAAACACACGAACACCTACCAGAACCTCCTCACTCCACTTACCGTGCAAGCCTACCGCGCAAGCCCCCGAGCTTAACGCCTTGACTTTCTACTCGCAGTTTAAGTTGTTCATCAAAAAGAAAACGAGCCCAGCGTCAGTAGCGTCAAGCACAAAACAGTAACAGATGAATGGAGCTTTATTTTTTCTTGGTATCTCTCTTATTACAAAAAAAAATATACGCGAACAAATGCTAGAATTTTCTGTGCTCTAGAGCATTACCAACGTTTTCCAAAGCTATAAAGCAATTTCCATGAATTGCTTCAGTTTGCCTTTCATTTTAACCTTTTGTTTTATGGTGAAGAGCTACGAGTAAACTTAAACACTTGTCAACTCATGAATCAGATGAAAATTACGCTCAGAAGCACAAATCCATCTTCATTTCGTTTTCATTGTTTCTTGATGAATTGTTTCTCGCCATGCGAAAGATCTAAGGAACCAGCGCCTCCGATCGATGTTAAATAGTGATTTTTGTTGTCAGGTGATGCTGCTGTCCACGATTTATTGACGCTTCAGTGATAACGACAGATAAGACAACATTAAGAAACTGACTGCTTTCTATTGCGAAATTACCCGGTGCATGAATTCAACCGCCAGGGCCAAGGCAAATGCGGGAATACTTCAGCTATGCTTTCCCAATGCTTTAATCCCCTTCTCCCACGTAGTAGACCACGGACACCAGATATACTGTCGAAGCAAAGTTTAAAAGTGTATGTGGACCATGAAATCTTATTTTTGGACATGATGGTCGAAGCTTTGGTTCTCATTTTCGCGAACGTGTCACCTTTCTTTCTTTTTTACTTATATAAAGCAAATATTTTCTAGGAGGGAGAAACATCGCTGTCCATCAAATGACTAAGTAGTGTTAACAAAACACTAAAACAAAAAATCGGCAAACGTTGTACGCTTGTCTGTCTTTTACGAGGAACAAATAGTTCAAGAGAAATCTTGAAATGTTTAACTCTTGTCGAAGTCACGCTTTAGCAATTATCCAACATTAAGGGTTAGGAATACGTAGCTGAGTGAATGCTGTTCGGAAGAGATGATTCAGTTATCGGAAACTGCCAAATGACTATTCATATTCTGGCTTCAACAAAAAACAGGGCTATAATACCAGCCCTTGTTAAATAAGCTCTACCCGAAACTGATGAGAAAGAATATCAATTTCGGGCCCCAGGTCATATGTTACGTGCTAGGCTGAACAAATGCAGAAATGTACGTAAAGAAGCGGCTAAATAAAAGCACAACAGATGGAGTCATCTTGTAAACGCATGTATAATCAAACAAAAAAACACCGCGGCAAAATTTGCGACTGTCATTCGAGTAGCTAAGCATTTTTTGGCAGCCGTGATCCTGAGATAGACAGTGATGCGCCCTCGCTTATATTTTGTACAGCGCATAAACCTACGCTCAGGCTTTCTTGATCATTACGTTCGGTTAAAGGGAAAGCTATTTCATTACGTGTATAGTGAAGTCAGACGTTACTGTTGTGTCCGGGCAGGTTAGGTCAGTGTTTCCTCACTGATACGCCCAGCTAGAGTGTATGTGCCGTTTTGACATTCCAGATTTTAACCCTGTCGAGAATGTGTCCGTTTCGTGTGTCCGTCGATGTTTTCGTGCCACGTGGCCATACCACCTCGTTCGCTTTTCACACGGGGTCCAGGGAGGCCATTGCTGCCCTCGTTGTTTGCTAGTAATGAGAACGAAAAAGTCTTGAATACAAACCGTAACGTTTCATTTTTAATGTCGAAACGCGTCACCAGAGTCCTCTGTCAAGTGCTGCCTATACGTGAGGTGACAGTGAAATACAAAGCGAAATTTCCGAAGAAAACCAAATGAACGGCAATGTGTCATGCACCCCAAAGCTTCGACAGCTGGTAATTAGGCGCCTAACAGTTACCTTCTTACGTGTTTCTTTTTTTGGTTTCTCGGCCTTTACTATCCTGTCAGCTCATTTCGTGCAATCACACTCTGCCACAGTGTGAAAATTCAAACCTCTCTAGGCCAAGCCGGGGTATATGTCATGTACAGCTCCCAACACGTTCCGCCATAACTGAATACGCAGATACACGCGCTCTTCAGCCAGTTTGTGCGTTGCTACGCCGCATAATTATTTTTCGTTCTTCGGTCGTAATCGTGATACGCGAGCTACGTCCTCGAAACGCTATATTCCGCTGGCTACCGAGATTACCCACATTACCCAGTCGTAACGGTGACTGTCACGTCTTGCCCGAACGGCGGCCCATTAATGTAGAGCTCGATGTTGTGCCCTTAGCGAACTGTTCTTTTTTTTTCGCCTCTGAGTCAGCCAGAGTCGTGGCGATGAGATCGTACCCTTCAAAGCCGACTCTAGAGTCACGGGGATGCCCCGTATCTGCTGTATTCGGGCCTCCGAATGCGTGTACATAGCGTTTATTCTGTGTGTCCTTCCGAGTGTTTCAGCTTGGACGATATGAACAAAGCAAAGCACAAGACGTTTCCTGTGAGAGGCATCAACGAGAATAACAAGGTAAAAAAAAAGAAAGAAAGGCCAACATACCTCACCCTCCCTTCACAACAGTTATACTGGGGTGAACAGATTTGCGCTTAATGCCCGAGAATATATAGTGGGCTTCAGCCTTGCGCTGAATGTTCATTGTGGATGTGTTTGCTTTCCTGAATGCTAGAAGCTAAAGTACGCCCCCATGGTTGAAACAAAATACTGAGAAAAAAAAATGCATGAAGGGTGCTAAGTCGTGAAGCTTAAGCGGGGAGAATTTTCTTGCGAACCTATAGCGTGAAAAGTTACGGGTGCTCGCATAATCACTTGAGTTGTTTCATTTTTAATGGCTTTATGCATGCGCACTGAGTGTCTCCGTGAGTTTGCTTTGGTGGCTTGTTCCAGTGAAATCGCTGGCGCAGCATTTCTTTCGCATTCTCATCGCCAGAACAGGTGCATAATTATGTAACACGGTTCCTCGTGAATACTTGCAGCATTGCCGTGAAATAAAAATAGATTCTTGCACTAAATGTTCTTTCTCATACTCCGTTAGGCGTCTTCTGAAAAACTGAACACCGTGTAATTGTAACTATAAGAAACTAGGATCGGCACTCCTGAAGTCCTTTTGTTGTTTCCAGTTTTGCTGACGCTGTTGAAATGCGAAAACATGAGTAATTAGTTGTTCGCTGCAGAAAAGAGTGTTTTCAACCCATTGTACGGCAAAATGTGCGCACTTGAATTGATAAACATCAGTTGCTTTCCGACCTCAGAAAATCAGAAACATTGCAAGAACTGGGGGAAAGCGTGGAGAAAAATGTCACTCACAATGAGATTGGACGCGTCGTGCTCGCTACGAATGTATCACGTTACAAACCCGTGGTGACGACGCTGTTTGTGCATGTTGTCTAATTCCCGAAGTGTTGCCCCCAAACTTTGAATGTTATTCATTTTTTTGGGTTGTTCAAAAGCGGTGACAACACGTTTTTTCACGAATGTAGAGTCTGTGAACTTCGTTGTTACGCGACTGCGTTGTGTCGGTGCGATGACGTTTTGCCTCGGCGATTGCTCCTTTGAGTTGAATGCCTTGAACCCCGAGTTATGTGTTATTGCGGAATGGGGGAACAATAAAAGAAGTTTAGAAATGTCCTGTGTCTTCTCCCTCTCTCTCTTTTTCTCTCCCTCTTGATTATTAGGATTTACATTGTAAAGCAGCTGTTATAGTGTGAAAGCAAGACTGTCAAGCCACGAAAGAACAGCGCTGCGACATCGCGGTATGTTTTTGCTTTTCTGGCACAATTATTCATGCATTTACTCTTGAAAAAAAAATGGCTGTGGCTTAGCTAAGGTTAAGCCCAGGATGCGAAGAATACTAGCCTTTATTTTAACGCGACAGCGTTAAGGAGCTCGTGTCGCAGAAAAGCCGGTGTCGTCGGCGTCGGCTCAGGCGTGCGGCGCTTGCTCAGGCGCACATTTCGTTGTCGCGCCGAACGCTGCGTTGCTCGACGCTCACCGCGTCCGATGCGGGGGGCGACGCCGCGAGCGACGGCGCGAGTTGGAGCCCCGTTTCTCCTCTGTCGTGACGTCACGGTGTCACGTGGTATTGAAGGCGACACCGCCGCGCCTGAGGAGCTGGGTTGAGCTCTAGTAATATGCTTCGCATAAAAATTATCCGACGATTCCCATACTCCTTAATACGAAAATTGAGCTCAGTTCTTTACTTGTTTTCCTTTGGCGACATGTTGGCTGCTGCGGATAATCTGTCTCGTGCGGCACGTTGCAAACGGAGCGAGGCGTGGCGCGAGAGCCTCGCTAATCGGGAGATCGCGAGAGGCAGCGCGTGGGCGACGCGTGGGTGCTATTCACAGCAGCCGTCGCAGACAGACCTCCGCTCATGCAGCGCTTGGTTTCAACACATGGTATCGGTGGGCGCGCTCGCCGCCTGCCTGACCGATGGCTCCATCGGCGATTCGCGGCAGCCGCCGCAAACAGACATCCGCTAATGCAGCACTTTGCAATTGATCCCAGAGCAGAACATGGTACGAATCCTAGGCATGTGGCTGCAGAGCAGCCGAAAATGCAGCCATACCATCAGCCTGCTGAGAAGAGCCGCGGAGCAGGTTGGCAGAATGATCAGTAGAGTCTCTCAGAGAAGGTACGGGATGAAAGAAGAAGATACCCTCAAACTCGTCAACAGCCTAATCGTTAGCAGAGTTATGTACTCCTTGCCCTACCACGCAACAACAAAGGCGGAGCGAGAGCAAGCCGACTGTATTCTCAGGAAGGCATACAAGATTGCTCTACACCTGCCCAGAAACGCATCAAACGAGAAGCTACTCCAACTCGGAATCAGCAATACCTTCGATGAGCTTGCCGAGGCTCAATTGGGGGCACAACTCATCAGACTCAGAGGCTCCTCTACGGGAAGGGCGCTCCTGAGAAGGCTGGGTCGGAACACGTGCGGACTGGTAGACAGATACGCGGACGTACCGGACGACCTTAGAAAGACCTTTAATGTAGGACCCCTGCCTAAAAACATGGATCCTAACCTGCACGAGGACAGACGAACAGCAAGGGCCGAGCAGCTAGAAAGGAGGCTAGGCCGGTCAGAGAACACAGTCTATACGGACGCCTCCATGTACGTACATGCAGGGAAGCGCTTAGCCGCTACGGTGGTAGCTAATAGCACAGGAGACATGGCCACATGCGCCTCAGTGGAGGTCGTGGGCATAACGGAGGCCGAGGAAATTGCCGTCGCGCTGGCGGTAGCAGAAGGCTATAGGAAAGGCCGATCCCTAAACATCTTAACAGACTCGAAAGACACGTGTAAAAACTATACGAAGGGCAGAATTAGCGGCATGGCCCTCAGGATAATCAGTGGGGCAGCAGCCTCTGCTGAGCAGACACCCATACAACACATAATCTGGGTCCCAGGCCACGCAGGCGTAGCGGGGAACGAAAGAGCAGACAGCCTAGCTCGAGGGCTTACATACCGAGCAGGCATGTCAGATGTTCTGGAGCTTCAGCTACTAGCATGCGAGGGGGGATACACAGAGACATTACAACTATACAGGGGGACTAGATTCAAGTACCCACCACCACACAAAGCCCTCACGAGGGAGGAAGCAGTCGGCTGGCGTAGGCTACAAACAAACTCCTTCCCCAACTTGTACATCTATAACAAGATGTCACCAACACAATACAGAGCAAACTGCCCCTGGTGCGGCGACACACCCACACTATACCACATCACATGGGAGTGCGAACGAAATAAAGCATTCCACCAACACGAATTCCCGAGTGCGGAGCAATGGGAGAGCCGGCTCACCAGCAGCGAGCTCGCGGCCCAAAGGGCCTTAGTGCGGCACGCTGCTGATGCAGCGCGACTCAGTGGAGCCCTGGACTAGGGGCCCAACCTTGCTGAAGAGAAGCCTCAAGTCGCCGGCGCCAAGAAAGACGACGGAGGCTTCGAATCCGCGAATCTCTTAAACGATCTCATTAAAAGTTTTCTACTACTACTACTTTGCCTTCATATATAGTATCGTTGGACCCCCTCACCGCATGCTATCGGTGAACAGACGACGCACGTAACTATGGCGTCATCGCGTAGCCAGCGTCGCCGCCGAGCGGTACTACTACGCTTTTTATTGCAATAGCAATTATATGGGCACTACAGCCGTATTTTGCCGTCACCGTGATGTTCTCGTTTAAAGTCCAAGGGCGATAACACCGTCCCCGCGCATCGTATACTGTATGTGTGAGCAAATGCGTGCGAGCGAAGCCGACGATCGCGGCTCAATCTGGGGCGCGCGAAGGAAGAAAGTGGAGAAGAAACGCACCGTCTTCGATCGCGTGAAAGTACGTGGGACGATGGTATAGGGAGGGAGGGGGCGGCGTTGTGTTCCGGTATCAACTGCGCATTGCGCGACCGGGCGCAAGGGGTACTGCCGCTCGCGGCCCAATGTCGCGCGCGATACATGAAGAAAGGCGAGAGGGCAGCGCGTGAGGGAGAGGGTAGGGCGTCTTCGACTTCGCCAACAAGTGCGTACTTTGCACGGCCGCGCGGGATCGCGCGCCCGAAAGGGATCTTGAAAGGGATCTGCAGACGGCTCGCACCCTTGTGCGCGCTGTGTTTTCGCCGCTCTTGCGTTGAAGCGATTGACGGCCCACGAAGCTGCTCCCGCACTTGCTCACACCAGCGTTTTGACGGCGCATGTCCGGGCTCATCGAGTGTGATGTGTTTATGTCTTCTTGTCCGCGCAGACACTGTGCTTGTTAACTCGGTTAGTATGCGAAAGTTTCCAAGCATACACGGCCGATAAAGCTACTATCCTTACTTCGCATGGCTATCTACTAATTTGCTATCGCAATCGATGCTTCGCCTTTCGGGTGAAACTGCGACTTTTCTTCTCACGCTTTCGTCATACCATCCTCCACTTTCGATCTCATGCTTTTACTGTGGCCTTCTCCTCCGCTTCCCTCCTCGCGCTCTCTTCACTTCACTGCTCACTCGCTCAGTTACGACGACGAGGACGATGTCGAGGCACACCGACGTTGAACGCAGGAACGGGAGCTTAAAGGTTGCGCTCTAATGGGAGTTGAAAATCCTCGT
This sequence comes from Dermacentor albipictus, assembly GCF_038994185.2. NCBI lineage: Eukaryota > Metazoa > Arthropoda > Arachnida > Ixodida > Ixodidae > Dermacentor > Dermacentor albipictus. The sequence goes on from NC_091825.1 coordinate 125,147,100, forward strand.
TTGAAGGTTTCATATGTGTCCTCTGAGCTCTTGAGGTGCCTCCATTTGTGAAAAGCGTCTACCTTAGAGAAATGCAAGCGGAAAACTATTTGCGCTAATTCGTTGGCTAGACGTGAATAAACATTTCTTGATCAATGTGAACAAATGCCGGCGCCGCTTCTTCCGCTCCCTTCGTTCCATGCCTGTTGGCGCTTGGTTTTCTAGCTGAAGAAAATGTGTTTGTAAATTAAAACAATTCAAATAAACAAAAAGAAAAAAGAATAAGCCATCAATTTATCCGCAGTTATCTGACAAAAACGGAGTTGCGTATTAGCTAAGAAGGAATTCTCTGAATCACGTGTATGGCTGCAATGGTAAAATTTGCCGCATATTAACTATCACTCTTCAAAAGAATCAATGGCTGCTGATAAACGAAACAAGTGCCCGCGGCTAGTCCAGTTTATTGTAATAGGTCTTACGCTGATCATTTTGCACTGACATAGCCTTTATCGACGGATGGTTTCAATTCTGAAATAAATTTGGCAGAAAATGTTTTGCCTTCGCGCTAGGTTTCCCAAATATACTGTTGTTTTTCTTTTAGCAATGCGCACTAAACGGCAGACAGGTGCATTTGATGCTTAGTTCAATATAATCTGGCTTTGTAGAATGCGGCCACCATCGCAATCCCAGCTCTTCTATCTGCGGCACAGACGCCGGAAACGATTTCCCCGGAATTGAGATTGCCTTGTTCCCCGCCGATGTGGTATGCTATACCACAGCGCACGCCCATCTCCTACAAACGGACCATCCGGAATATGCCTGATCCTTTTCAGACGACGCATACCGCTCTAGACTCAGCGATTAGGTGGATGCCTGCTCTATTTCTGGGCATGTTATCCCAGTCTGATTCCGGCAAGAAAAATGAAGATAAAATTATTTTCCTGATTTAGTTCTCGTGTTCAGTCCTGGGGAACATGGTGCGTTCTAGGACCTTTGTTCTGGCTCCGAGTTTCAGCTTTCTTTAGGCTTCAACATTTACCTTCTATTTTTGGTTTGGACTTAATATGAAGATATGCTACGTCTCACAAGCACCCTCCAGTGCTGCAGAACACGTGAACCACCTCAGCCAGTAAGGAAACCTTGCAGTTACAGGTGTGTATATGCTTTGCTGTGGCCTGTTTAACTCGTGCGCAGCTTTGTCCGATGGCGCTGGTGAAGATGTTATTGCAAAAATAACAGATGCGTCGTTACCGGCTTTTCATCTTGATAACTAACAGTGCTGTCATAAGTAATAAAATAAAGTCACAACCAAAACTGCCGGACCATACTTTTCAATACAGTTTATTTTCTTTCTCCTTCACAGGCTTGCGTGGCACACGTAGCTAAAGCCAGGTGCACTATTTATTGGCCAAGGCCAGATTTTCTTGGCGGCGCTAAATGATGACACTTGGAAAGTACAACCCGTCAGAAAGCAAAGTGTAATTAGTCTTGTTACAAGCCATTTTCGCTGCCATGGTCTCGTCTTTGGCGCTGAATTAGTGATACTCGATCGCTTATTTCTACATCTTGAACGCTCCTTTTAATGCGCTGTTACAAAGGCCACCAGGAATTTTAATCACTAACGTCATACTATCCATAAATAATCTGTCCCTTCCCTCACGCCAGAGGCGCGCCACAGGATATATCCATCCGTAAGCATTTTTCAGCCGCTCAGGCCAGCAGGGAGACAACATCGATCAAGTAGCGCTAAGTTTGGCCTTCCTTTTTCCCCCGTAACTACAGCTGCAGTAAAAGGAGCAGGAGTAGAAAGAATCATAAAAAAAGGGAAAAAAGGAAGGCTGGGCTCAGATAATAAAGACAAATGCAAGGCTTCCGTACCCGAGGCGCGAAAGATCTTCGAAGCAGACACCGTCGACACGCTATCGTCTTCTGCCAGGCCGAGATCCTAATCCGCCCCACGGACAACTCTAAGGATTAAGGGGCCACTCTAATGGCGTGTGCACAACTTTGTCGTGTCTTTTCCTTAATCCGCGAGCGTTTTTTCTACAATAAAACTGCCCGTCGTTCCATCGTGAACTATTTAACACTGTTTTTAACACCGGCTCTTCCAAAGACCCGGAGAGCGTTCCGAAACGCTTGCATCTAGCTATCCCAGTGCTGACAGACTGTCAGCAGCTCGTCTTTTATACTAAGCCCTGCTGAAAGATGCACCGGAGAATGTTATGCATGAGGGCGGTGGAGGTAGCCCTTGAGAAGCTATGTACGCAGATGGTTCCAGTTCGCAGTTTATAGCAAATTTTATTCGTTGCATGTTTTTGGCAACTGAGTAATCACTACGCAATTCGGAACGTGCGGACATGCAATTGTGGCCAATAATTTTTGTTTCTTTATTGATACTGTTAACCCCCGAAGGCTCCTGTGATGACCTGGTACCATAGTTCACTTTTTGTGGCACTGGATCTTGAGACGCCGCACTAGTTTTGAAAAGCGTCACAAAAATTTGCATTAGAATTATTTACTGCTTCTCAAAGAGCTGGAAAGCGTTGAGAACTATGCGCTTTAAAACAATTTTTACTTGAAGCCGTGAGAAAAGGCATCAGTGAATTTACTCCCCGTCGGTAATACCTTCTATGCATGTTAGGAATAATGAGAAGCAGGATTGATGAGAAACTTCAGAATAAGGTGGTTCGAGTAAGTACTTTTTTTTTGCTGAAAAATCGAGGCTTAAATTAGAATCTGGGAACATTTCTTAGAATTATGTCCGCGACCACAAGACCGCAATGGTGAAATCGACTATTGAGTAAATACAACAGCCATGACTGTTATGAGTAGGAAAGATCATGCGAGACCACCCACCTATCGAACGTTAGGTGTTTTATGTGTGCAGAATATCTACACGTTTGTACCAATATGCATGCATATTAATTTTGTGGCTAATAGACATGAAGGCACATGGATAGCCATCTAAATCCGTTAAATAAACTTAATAGAATTAGGTAAGCATGGGTTGCTCAGAAACGAAAGATTGAAAGAACCATCCAATGCGCCGCCATCAAAGGGTGCCGTACACCCCAGAATTACTGCGACCTGCCTCTGGAGGCGATACGCCGTAGTCTATTTCCGGGAGTGGCGGATTATCGATTTCTGGTTGCCTCCTGAGGCAGCGTACATAGCCACCGCCTAGGACGGCTATACATAGCTCAACACACAGGAGCCGAAGCCGTACGAAACAACCGTCGCAGAGCAGACCATCAAGTGCGAAACGTGCACAACATAGCACGCTTGTTATGTGCTCGTTTGTCGTGAGGAAGAACTGAGGGAAACGGTACCAGTTCGTTCAAGTCCCCCTATAGAACATAGAACACAGACAAAAAGTAGTAGCATGGGCAAAAAGATACGCAGAGGTGGTAAACTAGAACGAGACTGGACTGAAACGAGAGCATTTTGTAGCTCTCATTTCCAACACTTTCACACGATACCCCGCAGAACCAAAAAAAAGAAAAAAAAGAGAAAGAAAGTGACGCGCGGGTCGTCACACCATTCATATGAATGAAAGTTCATCTGACTGGATGATGCGGGTAACGCGGATGACGCGGTGCTGCGCGCTGATCAGTATTTGACAGTTTGACAACATAGAGGCCATCGTACAGACACACCGCAAGCGTAGAGGAAGTCGCTAGTCAGAAAACGAAGTGAAAAACACGCATTTCTTGCCGCAAACACATGTGAACGGGCTGTGCCTATAGTTTCAATGTGAAAATGTAAACAGCTTGAATGTTGGAGACGGACATAAAGTGGCTGCCTCGAGCTTTGTGGTAATTCCCGTCCCGTCCTTTGTGGCCTGTCAGGGCGACTTGGCTTCTTGATCTGTTCCTCTCGAGTGATTGGTATGGCAGTGAATCGCACAATAAGGGCGACGCTACGGATGTCTGCCAAATTATCTACGTTAAAATTGAGCGACTATAATTGTCCATAACGCATTTAGTTAGATTCAAGCAACATTACTTCTGTTTCCGCAGCTAAGAAATGACAGAGGTTATCGCATCTGCGCACCACGCGGGATAGGTTTCGCTAATAGTATAGCATTGCCAACAGTAGTTGAACTTTTTAGGTTGTGAAGAAATGCCACTTTGAGAGCCATTGACTGGTACCAAGACATTCCGTGCTTTGATGTGGCGTGCTTGAAGCGAACAACTCATTCACTTTCAGGTTTAAGGTAAAAGTGGCTTTTTCATCTGCATCTTTCGTGTCCTTCGCTTGGCGCATTTCTCGTTTGATGCGCTTCTCGCCCGCTTCTCGTTGTTCTATAAAAAAAGCATGTCATCACGTATTGAGTTACTTGCATTTATTTTTCCCTGCTCTTTCTCTCTTTATTTTTCTTTGTTCTTTTTTTTTGCCGAAGTAACGTTAAGCCTTGGCAGGGACAAGTTGTGCAAGGAGGTCGCCTGAATGACACCGGAGAGTATGTTAGAGCTGCTTCGAGCTTCGTAACACTTAATAACGCCGTTAAGATGGCACAAATCGCGTAACTAAGTAATGCGGGTAAAGCGACCGAATGCCGCGGTACAGCCGCCATCATACGTATCTCGCACAGCGAATACACGTCTACAGACATTTTAACATACATCAGCTGTAAGGACCAAATCATTAAATGGCTTGCAAGAAAGACGCATTAAGCTAACACATCTGAGTCAAAATGCAGGCGACTGTTCGCGAAACGTCGGTTTCTACAAGGTCAATGTACAAGTCGCCTTCGTTCTTTATTACACGATTCTACAACGCTACCTGTGACAATTGCGGCTGTGATGAAACAATCGCGCATATCCTGTGGATCTGCCCACGTTATAATATGGAGATGCAAGTGCCATCTACCACGCTATAGCCACTAGACAGCCGCTTATTGTTAAAACAAAATAAGACCTTGACAGTGATGACAACCAAAGTATGCATTAAATGCAGCTATACGTAGAGTGCTACTTCACTTGCGGCGTTGTATCGGCCTTGTGAGATCTAGAGACCGTAAAAGTGACGTGTGCCGCCTCCGAGTTCTGTGAAGTGATTTTCGTTTCCTTACACTTTTCTCCGTTCTTCTTCTGGCTAACCCCCCTGCTTCTATCTCTCTCGCTCCGATAGAGTTTAAGCTCAGGAATCGATAAACGTTACACTTGTTTTCCTAACATTTTCATCATTTTGATCAGAATTATTTTTGTTGACCTAATCAGGCGAGAAGGCAGTGTTATTCCCTGGGCAATTTTGGTGAAGGAAGAGCAATCGAACTTGGCACTGTGACCAGCATTCGATGAAGAATAATAGATAAGTTAGCAGGTCTACAAAGTATTTACTAAGGTAATTGCAAATAGAATCAGGAACACCTTAGACTTCTGTCAACCAAAGGATCAGGCAGGATTCCGTAAAGGCTACTCAACAATAGACCATATTCACACTATCAATCAAGTGATAGAGAAATGTGCAGAATATAACCAACCCTTATATATAGCTTTCATTGATTACGAGAAAGCGTTTGATTCAGTCGAAACCTCAGCAGTCATGGAGGCATTACGGAATCAGGGTGTAGATGAGCCATATGTAAAAATACTGGAAGATATCTATAGCGGCTCCACAGCCACCGTAGTCCTCCATAAAGCAAGCAACAAAATCCCAACAAAGAAAGGCGTCAGGCAGGGAGATACGATATCTCCAATGCTATTCACAGCGTGTTTACAGGAGGTATTCAGAGACCTGGATTGGGAAGAATTGGGGATAAAAGTTAATGGAGAATACCTTAGTAACTTGCGATTCGCTGATGATATTGCCTTGCTTAGTAACTCAGGGGACCAATTGCAATGCATGCTCACTGACCTGGAGAGGCAAAGCAGAAGAGTGGGTCTAAAAATTAATCTGCAGAAAACTAAAGTAATGCTTAACAGTCTCGGGAGAGAACAGCAATTTACAATAGGCAGCGAGGCACTGGAAGTCGTAAGGGAATACATCTACTTAGGGCAGGTAGTGACGGCGGATCCGGATCATGAGACGGAAATAATCAGAAGAATAAGAATGGGCTGGGGTGTGTTTGGCAGGCATTCCCAAATCATGAACAGCAGGTTGCCATTATCCCTCAAGAGAAAAGTATATAATAGCTATGTCTTACCAGTGCTCACGTACGGGGCAGAAACCTGGAGGCTTACGAAAAGGGTTCTACTCAAATTGAGGACGACACAACGAGCTATGGAAAGAAGAATGATAGGTGTAACGTTAAGGGATAAGAAAAGAGCAGATTGGGTGAGGGAACAAACGCGAGTTAATGACATCTTAGTTGAAATCAAGAAAAAGAAATGGGCATGGGCAGCACATGTAATAAGGAGGGAAGATAACCGATGGTCATTAAGGGTTACGGACTGGATCCCAAGGGAAGGGAAGCGTAGCAGGGGGCGGCAGAAAGTTAGGTGGGCTGATGAGATTAAGAAGTTTGCAGGGACGACATGGCCACAATTAGTACACGACCGGGGTAGTTGGAGAAGCATGGGAGAGGCCTTTGCCCTGCAGTGGGCGCGACCAGGGTGATGATGATGATGATAGCAGGTCTGCCCGTTCGAAGAAAGTCGTTAATCAAATTTATCTGCAGTGCGTTCTTATTGAACCCCACTTCCGTTCCAAGTGTCCTCAACAACATCAGACAAAGGCTTCTTACCGTGCTCTGAGTGACCAAAGACAAAGCTCTCTCTAATTATAAGTCGGCGGGCGCCTTAACGTCTTCAGCCATAGCGTTCTTTTTTTTAAACTTTCAGTGGCAGCACACTTGAGTGTGCAACCATTTAGGACGATTTCCTTACAACGTTCGCTCGACGCAAATACAGATGCAATTGGCAGTTACAGTGGAAATGCATTTCCAGCTCGAGAGCTGTTTAACATTCGCCCCGCAATCACTGGCTTAATTGTTCCCGCTACCCGAGTCAGCCGCCTGCCTGCACTACGGCCATTCCCAACTATTTAAGCGTTTGCATATTTAATGCTACAACCGGCAAAAGCCCGATGCTAATTGCGAATTTATTACATTAGCAAACTTCGTTATCGCCCTGCTTGTGCTCTGCATGTTTTTATGTAAGACGAGGTCGAGCAAATGGGTTAACTTAGGCCGATACGACTATTCCTGTAGGTGCATTCTCTACTCCTTCCCTCTGGGCTGATTATGTAAACTAGGTTGAGACGCTGGCGCCTTAATATGCATTGATTGGTTCACTGTTTAACAGTTCAAGAACAGAGGAAACGGCAGCTTCTTGGCATCGAAATAGCGCTTATGCTGTTTATCCTGAAAAAACAAATGAAAAAAAAAGAAGAAGAAAGAGCACTGGGAATATAAGCATATGGTATGAAAGGGCACTTTATGTAAATAATGCTTCTTGAAATGTGTCTTGTACCAGTCTCTTTAGTTCTTTGTTATTATTCTTTACACAATCGAGAATTTCGATGTTACATAAGACACTGAAAAGTAACAAAATACGAGCTTTCATCAATCGCACTGCAGGAAACCGGCCACCTTCGTGCCCCCGCCACTCTCTACAAAATCGACTACGAGAAAATATATTTAAAACACGGTACGAACTTTCTGGATTTAAATGCTCTTTGATAAGTTTTCTTCTTCTGCACATTGGTTGTGACAAGTGCCACATATTTATGAAAGCTTAAAATCGCGTACCGGAAGGGACCAGAAGCCTTAGATAAAAGTCAGTTGCGAAATTTTCCTCATATGCAATATGATGATATAGATAGTTGCTCACGTGTTCTGCTACTATCTTAAAGCTAAGATCGTTTTTTTTGTGTATTGTCATCTGGAACGATCTCATGAATGTGTTAGTCTGCTGCTCTCGATACCAACGTGTGAGAGTAAGAAAATGCGTAAGACTTTACGCCGTGCACTGGGTGGTACTTTGTAGGTAAGTCGGAGCACTGTACGTGAGTGTGATGGGCGTCTCCTGGTATGCCTGAAGGGACACGCCCTTTGCCGATCATTTGTTGCTAGACGCGGCGGCTTCCATTGTACTCTTTGTCATGCATGCAAAGGGTGTGAGCGTCAGCCATCGTAATCCCCCAGGGCAGAATGGCGCTTTCTTTTACGTGCTGCACGTGCGTGAATATGTAATTACCAACGCCCGCTCATCATGCTCTACCATATAGGAAGGCAGGTGATAGAATCGTTTGGAGTCGCTTGGAGAAAAAGATTGTTAGATGAAGGTGCGTATACATGAGTATTAGAAAACATGGTTGTGCTTTAAAGAGCAATGCTGGAGATGCCTTTCTTATGCAGACGGAAAGAATTTGAATGCTGGAGAGACATTCGACAGGGTAGCCTCAAGCTTCGTTGCGCTTGGAGCCGTTTTTCGTGGCCAGTCGGAATGACTTCGCTTCTTGATCTGTTCATCTCGGGAGAACAGAATCGCAGTGAATTGCACAATACATGTGACACTATGGACGTCTCACAAATTAACTACCTTGAAATTTAGCAGCCACAACTGCCAACTATCTGTTTCTTATATTCAAGAGCACTTTTTTGTGTTGCTACGAATCAAGAGTGACATCAGCATATCTGTGCGCCACACGGCCGAAGTTTCGCTTGTAGGAGCAATGCAACACTTTGTCGAACTTATTAGGTCTCTCAGGAATGTCACTTTGGGAGCGATTGGCAGGTACTTATACATTATATGATTTGGTTAGGCGTGCGTGAAGCGAACAACACCTGTCTGCTTAAAATATAAATGTGATCTTTAATCATAGTATAGTGTGGCAACGTTAGCGTCTTCGCGACGTAACAAGAACCAACGCGATAGCCTTTTTTAATTAAGGCTAACCTCCCTGCCATTCGTTTGTTTAAAACATATGATTCGTATTGAATCCTGGAGTTTTACGTGACAAAACCACGATTTGCGTGACATAACCATGCCGTAGTGAGGGACTAACGATTAATTTTGACCACCAGGACATTTGTAACGTGCATCCAATGCACTTTACATGTTTTTTTTTTTTCATTTTGCTCTCATCGAAGTGTGGCCACCGCGGCCGGAATTCGTTCCCGCACTCTTGGGCTTAACAGAGCTGCCCTTTTCTTCGCTACCACTTTCTCTCTCTCTCTCTCCGTGAATGCAATGTTCGAGCTATAGAAAAGTAGCGTGGAAGTAACCTGGCGTGACTGCACCAATTTGTTTATATTTAGCCTGCGTAGGGTTAGGTTATGCGCAGCCATCGTGAACTCGGGAAAAGACAGCTCCCGAGCACATTTGCAAAAACGAGCAATATAAACGCAGGAGTGCACGTAATTTACTGCGTCGTTCATTTCGTGACGCATAACACGCAAAGTGAGGCGGGACAGATATCACTCTAAAGAAAAAAAAAAGTAAAGGAAGAAAGGAAGGAAGAGATAAAGAAAGAAAGGAACGAATGGATGGAAACGGGCTGGAACATCCTTTTTAGGCCAACGCCAGTAAACGCTGGCGAGTGCAGATGCGGCGCCAACTGCCCCGCGGGCAATCTTCCGCGTATACGTACAGCGCGTGGCGCGCACACACTCGTTCTCGGCCCAAATGAGCGCCGAACACGCCATACACCAACGCGCGCTGAGTTTGCGCGGGCAACTGTGGCGGCGCCTGACAAAGGCAGAAAGGAAACGGCGCGTTGCTTATACGGTGCCCTCTGCGTCTTTATGCAGGCCGGCGGTAAAAAGGGGGGCCGGCGGCGGGGCTGTTAGGCGTGCGCGGGCGTGGGGCGCACGAGAACAGCGTCGTTAGGCTCCGTCGTCGGCGCTTAAACGCCGCGATGTATTCAGCGCGGAAGGAAGTGGACGAGGTGAGAAGCGCTTTGGTGGGAACGTGGAGGTTGTTACGCTGTTGCGGGCCATGGAGTTTTTTGTCGTTGTAAGCTCTATAGGTTAGGTTAGGAAATACATCACTTGCTTTCAACCACGCGCTCGCAAGTGTGTCTTACTCCCCGCTCTGCAGACGATGCGGACGCTAATAGAGCCGCTGAGATAATAGGTGGATCGTTGCATAAATACTGGCAGAGGCTTGAGAAAAACGGCTGAACTATGCCACATGTCGTAGAGCACGCGTTACTTACTAAATACATGGCTCAGTGTGTTGCAGCGCTCGTTTGTTGCTATTATAATTCAGCTACGGAAAACATCTCTCGTTGATTATTAGAGCAAGTCCGGCGAGTGGGCTACCGTTCACAATGAATGTTAAGAGCACAAAAAAAAAGGGGGGGGGGGAGACAAGAAACAAGACAGGACGAGCGCTCTCTCACAACTGAATTTTATTAAGGAAACCGCATGATATATAGATACATGTCAAAATATCACCCGGCAGATAACAAAACGTACCCAACCCTTAACCTAAAAGAGTCATCAGGTTATAAAGTAACATGGGCATATGTGCACACAGAAGTACAGTCCATTACCTTATATATATTGCACCTTTCCCACTGCATTTCCAACTAGCCTTCGACTACAACCTTTAAGATAATCTGCGCTTAGGAAAGAATAAAACGAGATACATTGGCCACGAAACAGACATTGCCGGACCTATAAATGCTGTGTTGTATCTTGTCTTTCGCAGATATGCTACAATAAGGATCCTTCATTACTCGGTTAATTCCCGGAAGAAAAAAAATGTAACGACAGAAAATGGGTGTTATATAAACCGGACTAATAGGCCTGCCAATCAATAAGAAGCAGAACTACATTCGCATTGATCAGACATTTACATTCGGACATTAGCCTAACGCATAAGATGCACAGCTGAGTAAATACGAGTTTAATTTGAGTACGTGAAGGAAAATACTTTAGTGCGTAGAATTTATCGGCGCAACACACTAAGAAAGTGGAACGTTCAAGTAAAACGAACGATGTTCCTTAGTTGCCTGAAAACTGTTCCAAGTTTGGTCACTTTTCTAAGTTATACCAGACTCTAGAGGAATATTTGTCTCACCCAAGAGGAAATGAGGAAGCTTATTAAGGCCCAGGACCAGACTTCTCAAATCCTGACAGTCCAGAGGGCCCGCGAGAGGGCCGTCATCTTTGACCTGATGGTCCCCGAATGGGCCTATAGCCAGGTGACGTTGAGTTTACTCGCGTCTATTGGGGACCGAATAAAGTTGTCTCACTCACTCACTCACTCACTCACTCACTCACTCACTCACTCACTCACTCACTCACTCACTCACTCACTCACTCACTCACTCACTCACTCACTCACTCACTCACTCACTCACTCACTCACTCACTCACTCACTCACTCACTCACTCACTCACTCACTCACTCACTCACTCACTCACTCACTCACTCACTCACTCACTCACTCGCTCCACTCACTCACTCACTCACTCACTCACTCACTCACTCACTCACTCACTCACTCACTCACTCACTCACTCACTCACTCACCCACCCTCCGCGGTTGCTTATTGTCTATGGCGATGGGCTGCTAAGCACGAGGTCACCGGATAGAATCACGGCCATGAGGGCCGCATTCAGATGCGGACGAAATGTGAAAACGCCCGTGTACTTCGATTTAGGTGCACGTTAAAGAAACCTAGATGGTGCAATTTTCCGGAGTCTCCCACTGCGGCGAGCCTCATAATAAGATAGTGGTTTTGCCACTCACATTCCATAATTTCTTGGGGGAATATCTGTCTGATAGTACCATAACTGCCTTTTCTTAAGAAGATCATTTTGAAATCACTGAGCGGGAAGGGCACGGTGCTCGTTAAAACTACGAAATCTCCTTCAGCCGGTACAGCTTTGTTGGTTTCCATGTAGTGTAGTGTGGAGTAATCAATGCAGTGCATTGCAGTCGATATAATTTTGCAGTATGCTTGAACATGTACATCCCATGTTGGAACGGTGTGCTTGAACATGTACATGAACATACATCATAGCCTACTACTCAAGAATGCCTGCTTCGCTAGGGTCAGTTCATTCTCAGAGTAATCTACTTTCGGTTTGAAAAATATATACATGTGTCATGAGGCCTCCAATTTGCTATGTCGTCATTTTCCCCCGACCAACAGGGAGAGAGACTGAACTTTAATCACAAAGGTGCTCAACTAGGCCCTCAGTAGCTCCCTAGATGGTCACTGGTGATGGGCGGAAAGAAATAAAAATCACTTAAACACGCTCATAGCCTGGCGACCAAGTCGGCCCAAATAACAAGATACAGAGCATTCTTTGGGCTTCCCTGATGTCACCGTGAAATTAAACGAGGCAGTATAAACAACGGCATCGGTTGAATGATCCTGATAATGCTATCGAATTACAGCCCCTCTCAGTTATAGCTTGATGATTTGAATTATTTAATGTCCCTCCTCCCCCACCATTCTTTCTTTTGCAGATCAGTGGGAGCCGCCTTGTACAAATAGACAGATTTTATGCAACCGCTCTGAGCTACCTGCAGTGAATACGACGAAACACTTTCCTTTTCTTTAATACTTTTCTTGGCTCAGGTTATCTTCCCACCAAATGCTATGATGGTAATAGCGCTCGCTCTGTCAATAATTTCCGCGTATACCACACACCTCGTGAAAGAAGAACGATATCAATACCAAGTCGATCCGCTTTCTCTCACCAGGCTGTATTTCCTTCCATTCCGTGCCATTAATGTTTGAATCGAACGCGAATTAGGATAATTAGCGGCACGTCTCCCTTGGCGCGCCAAACGAAATGACGGGGAAGAAGGCGCCTTATCTCGCTCACATTCGAAACTGGCGGTCGTAAAGCGTATGGATCTCCTTCACTCTCTATCTGTGTGGTCGCTTCTTTGTCGCTATAAAATGCGCCGTTCCTATGGCAACGGAAAGAACGTCGCCTCATCTGGGAAAGCCTACAGTGATAGATTGAAAGATGCGAGAAAAAGAAAAAAAAGCGATCGAAGAAAACGTCGATCGCGCGGAAGAAAGAAAAAGAAGATAGTTAAGAAGGAGAGGCGGTCTAAACGATCCTCCAGAGCGCTGTGTTCCTTATTCGCGCAAATTGCGGGGGCGTTCATAATTCCGGGCCTGGGCGTAAAGTTTTGCCCCGACTGACCTCGCCTTTCAGAAGCAGATGAAAGATTACAGCGAATGGCATACTCCGTGGCTTCTTCGATTCGAGGAAGTGTTGTATATTATTTTTTTGCTAATCTTGCGGCCATTTAAGGGCGTTGCGTAGAGCGGCTTCCGGTTGTGTTTCTGGTTAGCTGGAGTACTTCATTTTATTTCCTCGTCGTTTTCTCTAAATGTGCGAAACCAGTGTGAAAGAAATCGGTTGGATAACGTTGAACGTAATTTGTCATTATAGAACGCTCACCTGTGGGAAAAAAAGCAGCCATCTCTGAAATCTAATGGCGCGGAGAGTTGCAGAAATATAGCGGCGAAAGCTAACATTGTATAAAGTTTGACCATTATTAAGCTGCTTGTTCCATCTATGGCGTGTATTAAATTGAGGCAGAAGTGGGTTGAGGATGCTGTGCTTAATCTACATGTCTGTTGCTATGACTGCTATACCGAAATTGTGCTGACGAAGAAACATGTATATGATAACGCGGAAACGGGATTTCATGTAGAATGTTCGCAACGCCTTTCAGATTTCTTTTTTTTTTGTAGTGTCATCTGTATCTTTGCTTAGGCGTGCCACTGAACCAGGAATACAATGCGTAACACTGTACAATACATTCTTTTGCGGAGCGCAGCAGATAATCTAAGAATATTTTAGATCCATACAACCTAACAGACATTTCTGGAAATCAATCCTACGAATTTTGACGTTGGCAATCTGCATAAACTACAAGCCTGAGAAATAGCACGGGAGAAGTAAAAAAAAAGTAACATTAAGCACATAGGGTACCTGAACATCCAAATCAATAAATTGTTCGCTTGTATTCAATGCACCAAGGTCACATAAACCAGTAACGCGCTACCTACACCTCTTCATTTTTTTTTCTACCTGCGTGCAACTTCTTTTAACGTTCGGTTCAATCTGCGAATCGTTAGAGTTACAAAAATGGTACCTTATAAGAACGTGCACACTACCATTGTATATCGTATTGGTAGATGCCGGTAAATACGTTCGGGGCCCGTTATCGCAGTTACATTTAATACGCTTTAATCGTTGGCAATTTTTTCCCAATCTTGATGCTGGTCATATTATTAGCGAAGGCGTCCGGCAGAAGGCAAGCAGTACTTACGAGTGACCTTTGTCGATGCGGTAACAAATATTGCTTGTACTGTTTTATAGTGCCATCGACGCAATCTACATGATATCATGGTATATGTTTCTTCGTTCCGCCCAAGCGTTCCAAAAATGCAACAGGTGACTTGGACCGTACGTGACCTTGTAGGGTCCCCGTTTCGTTCGCCACACCATAAAGGTCTACATTTTAAGCAGTGCCGTGAAGCTTTTCACTCAGGAACATACAGAGGCTAATAAGAATGAAAAAAAGAGTGTCCCTTCCTGAGTTATACAAAAGATAAAGCGTACGCAGGCTCTTTTGAGCGTAAGCTCAGTGCTAGATGTTTCCGGCTTAAGGGCTCCCAGGACGACACTAAACATGCTATAGGCCGAAGTTCAAGCAAATTAGGGACTCGGAGAACGAGGAACGCCGGCTTAAAGGGCGCACTGCGGATTCAGCGTCCGCTTTCTCTCGAGATTTCACCTGCAAGAGTGAGAAACAGCGTGACGAGAACGAAACGGAGAGTGAATCCACCACGTACGCACATACACATGCAAAGCTATACTGTTCGAAATTGAAACTTGTTCACGAAAGGCAACGCTAGTTATTTTGGCGTGAAATCTCTTTAAAAGGATCAACTGGGCTCGCTTGCTGACACGGGTGTAAGAAGAGAGAGAGAGAGAAAACAAGGGTAGGAAAGGCAGGGAGATCAACCAGAACAGCATCCGGTTTGCTACCCTACACTGGGTGTGGGGAAAAGGGGAATAGAAAGATAAAGAAAGGGAGAGAGTGAACACTGAGTACGTGTGTGAGGGACACCGTACACAAGGACACTATAAATGGTCTGTAAAGCCCGTGCACTTCAAGTACTGCACTAGTGCACGAATCGCCTTTCGAGCCAGTGACGGGTGTGGCCACGGTCCGAGTATCTTTGACTCGGTGTAAGGAAGCGTGTCATATCATTACCGCCTACATTTCTTTTGCAAGCGTACTACACAAGCCATTGTATCTACACAATCATTGTATAGAGGAAATAAGCCATTACTCGACCGTATACGTGTCGGATGTGCAGGTGCTGCCGTCATTGCACCGGGCGCGACGCAATCGGAGCTAAATTGAGCCTCCCGCGCTGCGTTGCACAGAGGCGTAGCTCGGCAGTATGTTTGTCCATTCGAGCAGGGATCAATCAATCAATCAATCAATCAATCAATCAATCAATCAATCAATCAATCAATCAATCAATCAATCAATCAATCAATCAATCAATCAATCAATCAATCAATCAATCAACCAACCAATCACTTAATCAATCAATCAATCAATTTTAGTTACCAGAAAAAAAAAGAGGAACTGGAGGGACACCAGGGCAAAAAGCTGTCGCAGTAGCTTGACGGAGGCCCAGGGTCCCTTACATGGCATGGTCGCGTTTGAGAACTAATTCAAGCTGGTGTTCACCGGGAGTGGTCGGGCCTACAAAATTGCAGTATGCTTCACAAGACTCCCACTCGCTAGGCTAGCAAATGGACCTTACACGGGGAACATACGTTGCAAAGGGATTTGCCGTCACGTTTACATTTTTTTCACGTTATTAGTTCCTACAAGACAAATTAAGTTCAGACCGATACGTCAATCATCTTGTTTCAGTAACATCATTCGAGGTACGTCGCTGCATAAAAGTGTCGTTCGATATTCACTCCCACTTATGACGCTGGTGGGTGCGCCCGCCGGTAAGCTGTTCTCTCCGCAGAGCGTCAAAAGCAAGATCCTGTTTTTTTTTTCTTTTCTTTCACAAGTAAAGCTGAACAATACACTTACGTGTCTAGAAGCAAAAACGCACAGGAAGAAACTGTGAAGAGGCGACCGAGGAAGTAACAGAACACCAGGGGTCGCATAGTTGATAGACCTTTGCTGAAGCCTGGGATCGTCTAGTAATGGTCCCGTACGCATTTGGCAACAGGGAAAGAAACGTAGCAGTAAGTGAGTGAGTGAGTGAGAAACGTAGCAGTACCCCCCCCCCCCCCCTACCCCGAAAAAAAGTGCAAAATGACGTGTGCAGATTACAGGGGCCGTACCTATCTGACCATTTTGTTATGTAGGTTAAGGCACCAGAAATGAGTCCACGGTGAGTGACCCAGATCACGCAAGGCAGTGAGTCTGCAAAAAAAGAGAAACGTTTTCGGTTCCCAACTCGAATCACGCAAAGGATTGCTCTTTGGAGTTGGACAAGGAAACGTGGTGCCTAGGAGAGGGTGGTAGCGCAGGAGAGGTACAAGAATGGTATGGCAACTGCGTAAGGGCGAATAAACCGATCCACAGAGGGGAAGAGAAAATAGAAGGGAGGGTAGGGCGAGATAACATTCGTCCCAATACGCGACAAGCTGGGAACACCCCTCCTTGCGCCCCCCCCCCCAAAAAAAATAGAAAGAAAAAGAAAAGAGTGCACCGATGAGCGGCAGTGCAATGTCGGCGTGCGAACGAGTCGTTTCAACAGCACTTGGAAACAGATGGCGCCATTTAAGCAGCAACGACGTGACGCCTGCCTCACAACCATTATACCGACGTTGTTCGCCGTTTATTTTATTTTATTGTTTGGGGCAAAATATCTATATTTATTTCATTCTTCAATTGGCTTCTGCAGCGTTATGCTATGTTCACACTACGGTCGTAACGCGCGTAACAGCTCTTTTGGCGTATCGAACGTAACGGCTGTAAAAAACGTTACGGCAGTTAAGGCGGCACCTTTGTTCACATTTACTGCTGCTTAAATTACGGCTTTTACAACAGGCCAATCAAATTTGGAGCTGCAGAATCGACGTCACCAGCGGTCCAATATGGCTCCTGCCAACATGGGAGCGCTGGCCGAGATCGAAGAAATTCACGCTCAAAACAAACTTATAGTCATGTATTCAATCGCCCAAAGACGACGAAGGCGACGCAGAAGGGTTTGGGTGCGGCAAGTATTTCTCGACAGGGCCGTGGACGGCGATTTTCACAACCTTTTCGCCAAGCTCCGAGTTGGTGACGCTGCGATGTTTCATAACATCATGCGCATGTCGCCCCAGCAGTTCCGCTTCCTTAAAAACATAATGAGACAACTCTTCGAAGTTCGGAGCACGCATCTGCGGCCATCGATTTCCTCGGCGGATAAACCAGATGAACTGAAAACAGTCTCGCAAGGCGCACTGCAAAAATTTTCACGAACACAGCCAATCGTGCGCACGGAATGGCGGAATGGCACTTCCCGCGCCCGGAGCTGTCTGCAGACGGGAGGACGGAAGTGTCGTCACCGGTTGTTGAAAGCCGAAAGCTTATCGGTCATTGGCTGTGTCGCAACGGTCGTAACATAACAGTCGTAAATGTTGCCGACCCTTTAACACTCTCACCCACGATTTTTGCGAGAATTGCGCACGTTGGTACCTTTACGTTCGCAGTCTGAACTAGACGCATACGCTTGTTGCGCTTCCGCTTACGTATGTTACGAAAAATCGGCGCCTTACGAACGTAGTCTGAACATAGCATTACTCGTATTTTACCTGCCGTTGCTTTGACTGTGAATTATGCTTCTCCACGGTTTTTTTGTTCTTTTTTTTTGCACGCATGGTCATCGCTTGTGCTCAGGTCATTTATGCGAGTTTACAAACTGCACACTCAAAGTCATATTCCTTCCGTGAACATAAACAGCCCGTTATGGAGGCCGTGTTTCCGTATTCGTGATGTAAGTTCTCCGCGAAGTGCTTTTATCAGAAGTAAAGCGGGTGTTTACCCAACTCTATCCCTTTGTTCTCCACTAATGCTATGAAAATGTCTACCTTTATGAACAGGTCTGTCGATTAAAACTCTAGTTGTCAACTGAAAAGCAATTGAAACCTATGGTGTTTAATAAAGTATATTTCCTTGACGGAGTTGCACTTGTTTAAGCACGAAGGAGAGGAAGTATTTTAGAAGCAACGTATAGTTCATTGTATATAAACAATAAAACCTTGACTATCCTAGCTGCACGTCTATCATCTCAATCGTATTGGTGACCTACGTTTTTGTCGTTCAAAGAACTATCCCTAAATCTGTCTTACGTATGAGAGCTAAACTTTGTGAAGAGTCGGCTATAGCGAAATATGGTTTATCTATATAGCTCAAGGGAGGTGAAAATACCGTGCCTGCTCGTAAAATGTTATACAGTACTGGTAAAGAGTCCCGAGCCTCTTTCTGTAGTCAAGACTAACTAGTTATCGTTCAAGTTGCCTTCGTGCTTTGCACCTCAAGTGGGCGATACATTCCTCCGGTCCGCGCGCAAACCTGAAACGACAACAGGAACGCGTCCCCACCATAACATTCACTTACCATCACACTGCTCTTACAGAAGAAATCCTGGTGGAAATGGAGAGAATTGGAGGGAGGCCTCTAATTGATTTCCGATCTGCGACGGCTGTAGGGAAGTAAGATTGATCGAAACTCAGCCACCGAAGTTGGAAGCCCTCAGTATAAACTTCCCTGCGATCCGGCGGTCCGCCCAAGCGGCAGCGGCGAAGTAGAAAGTGGCTACAGATTTAACGCGTGCTCCAAATTCCGATGGCCGAGGAACAGAGTCTGCGACACCATCCCGTGCTTTTTTCGCGGTCTGCGCGCACCTCTACTACCAGGTGCGGCTTACGGTTGGGAAGGTAACTTTGTCTCAGAACAGGAGTTTCCACTCAGGCAGAGAATAGAGACGGGTCGAGGGAATTCCCGCTCAAATTTTTTGGATGGAGGGAAACGGCAATTCTAGCGGTACAAGCGCCACCTTTCTTCGATTGCTGGGATTCCTTTAGAAAGGGGTGTTGTCGCCTGTGGACAAAGACACTCGAAGCGTTTTTTTTTCTGCGAAATGGTTCTGCAGACAGGTTCGGCGGAGAGAATGACGACGACGACGCAACTAGCGTGGAAAAAATAAAGTATGCGGAAGGAAGATGCTGATGTTTGCCTCAAACTTGGCGCCTGTGCCGACTGTGCAGCACTATGGAGTATATATGTGAACATGACAGCGACAGCTAGAGAGAGAGTGAGAGAGAGAGAGAGAGAAGGCCGTTGTCACGCATGAAACCCGACCTTTTATGGAGAGCGAGAGGTGGGCAGCAGGACGAGAAAGAAAAAAAAGAAAAGAAAAAAGAAAACACGTACAGAACCTCAAAGAGCAACGTCCACTGACATATTCATATAGCATCCGTACAGTCAATGTGCCTTGGAGAAGCGAAATACAGCTTCAGTAGCCTTGTAGACACGTGAGCACATCTGCGAGGGTCCCATAAGCTTACGAGAACAGCGCTGTCTAGGCATTCAAGCGTAAAGCACGCAGCGGATCTCACTGGCTGCCGGAGAAAATGCAGTGTCAAAGGAAGTGCTTTATTTCTTCTTCACGATGGCGTCAGCATCGGTGGCTGTTCGGGCTGTGTATTATGTGCTGTAAGAGAAGACACTCTGGAACATGATGTTCACTGAACTGAAACATATTCATTGAGGAGAAGGCGACGTGTCGTGGTAGGCCATTCGCTGTAATATATTTATGTTAAAATAAGAGAACATAACGGGTTCCTTTATTTACTTTACATTCTTACAGTTTACACTCTGATGAAGAGTGTAAACTGTCCGATATAAAATGTTATGAAACATTGACATTAGACAAATGCTTACAATATAATCAGAGTTCTTGATGTAGTGGCAGCGCAGGTAATGCCTTTTATGCTAAATGGACAGGTTGGTTTAAACAAATACTCTTCAGCAGCATCTTTTTGAGCGCCTCAGGGAGGCCACCCATGGCAGAAATTAACAGTAATGGGGGCATGATACCTCCTTGTGGCACACATCGTGAAGATATCCTTGTGCAACGTTGTTCCCCATTTCAATTGCGCTGGCATGCCGCTGAGGAACGCACAAAGCGATAGCACTTCATTGTCCTGTAGTTGAACGATGATGAAACTCCTGTGCCCACAGTCACACGCCTCGTATATGTGAAGAAAGGCTGCCAAAGTAAAACGACCATGGGCATGCCGATGTGGAACGTGGCTTATTAAGCCTAGGATGCCGTCTCGAGCACTGATCCGTTGGAAGAAGGCCGTCAGGTCCTGACGCATACCGCCGGCGTAGGCTGCCTGTGGCAGTGACCAACTCTCCCACAAAGAGGCGTCCGTGTCAGAAGGTGTTGAAGGTAGAAAAGAGAAAGGGGGTGCGTTCGATCTACCAAGTGTGTAGACCTTGGCGAACTGTCTGGCTAAACAAAGTGGGGACGCGTTTACGTACGAGCCCACGACAATATGTGTACGCAGCGTCTACCACCTAATTTATTGTTTGATTACGCACAATATATTTGCCCCACTAGCACTACTTTTGAGGGTCGGAATTAAATCACATATATATAATATATGGGGTTTTACGTGCCAAAACCACTTTCTGATTATGAGGCATGCCGTAGTGGGAGACTCCGGAAATTTTGACCACCTGGGGTTCTTTAACGTGCACCTAAATCTAAGTACACGGGTGTTTTCGTATTTCGCCCCCATGTAAATGCGGCCGCCGAGGCCGGGATTCGATCGCGCGACCTCGTGCGCAGCAGCCTAACACCATAGCCACTGAGCAACCACGGCGGGTCGGAATTAAATCACACTAACCAGCCATGCATGCAAAAAAAGAACGAGAAACAACAACAAAGAAACCCCCAGGGATCGATCTCAGTAATGTTTCGCATTGAAAAAATGAAAGCGAGATGAGGATTAAAAAAAAAATCAGAAAAAGATAAGTTTAGAAAGGAAAAGTAAATGGGGATTCTGCAACCCTAGATAGTCCGCTATATCACGCACATTTCCTCCATTAATCTCGCGAAACTTATGATCCTATCGAATGTGACCCGAATCACCGCGCCTTGCACGAAATGGCGCGTATGTGGTGGCGTCCATAACTAGCAGAAAGTGCGAGGATATTACGACCGGCTTTTTGGCATCCGCGCTCTTTTCTGAAAGAGGATTAAATCGGGCCGGCATTGTTCGTTTAGCTTGGGCGCTGTTGTCTGCATCGTGTCGGTGAACGTTGTTGCTTTTAAGTTTCTCTTATATTTCGCGGGGTACAATATCCAGGAGCATTGCTGCATCCAAGGCAAGAAAAATGACATTATGATCTGTCAACTATGTTCATAATATAAGCACACGCAAAGGTTTAGTCATTGTGTGACGTTGACAAGTATTGGGGCTTTGCTTGTTTTTCGTAAGCGAGAACAAGAGAGAGAAACTCTTTGTAGGGAAGCTCAGATTTTTACAAGCATGCGTAAGACCACTGACATTCCTGTTTTTTTCGACAGCACGGTTCGCCACATAACATTTTTTGGAGGGATAAATGCGTGCTATCCTGACACGCTACCCTGCGTTGACCTCACACCACGGGATAAGCTATCTGTCGGTCCCCAGCCTCAAAAGCTCACGAATCTATTACAAACATGCCGACCTCCCCGCAGTGCCGCGTTGAAATCCGCACTAATGGTGCCGCCCCTTCCATAACGTCAGTAAGCGCGCGTGCATATATAATTAAGGACAAGATTGAACCACAAGAACAAGCAATGAACGGATGTATAGTGCTACAGAGAAGGTGGTCAGTAAAAATTGTAACGTTCAATCTCAATTAAGAAGCGGCTTCTCATGTTTAATGTTTTTGGTTCACTTCTGTTTGATACCCAGGCATTAACTATAACTTACCGCGAAAATTGTATTCACTGTCAGTTTGAGTTAGTATTATTGACCAGTTCTAATTTCTGTAGGCGTTATTCTTACTAGCATGGACGAGAAGTTGCTAAGTAGGAGAGAAACATTCAGCTTTTTGTTAAAGCCAACATCTAGCAAAAATACTGCGCTAAATATGAGTTACCACGACGTGTAGGGTGAAAATAGTTTATTAAAGCGTAAAGTGCGGGGACAGCTTAAAAGTCTGCAGAAACGCGAAGGTAAAAATTAAAGCCGACGCCAAATAAGAGGGAAAAAAAGCGTTTATTTCTTCGTTTTTATTTTTGAGCGACGTACGTTTGTTTCTCTTGAGCACTATTCTTTCCAACCAGACGGGCTACCGCCAAACCTTGTTATAGTCCAGACGTCAAAGTATGCTACTCTTGGCTTATGGCGTCACGCTGGACGCCTTTTTAGAAGAAATAAACCTAACCCCCACTGAGTAAAAATAAAGATAACAAAATTTTAGGGCATATTCGATATCTGGGTACACTGCACCAGCTTTCCGCAATGGCATTTACATCATGTGAAACAAAGAAAACTAAAGCGAGAGCGTCTGTGCCACTAATTATTTGAGAATAGGTGAAACTTTTGGGAACTTCCGATTTGAGTTAGGGTTATGGTTACGATATCGTCATATTTCCTCCATTGATCATTCAACGTTCATGAATTCTGTATTTGCCAGAGCATGGTCTTTTCGTGCTCTAACGAATGCGGAAGAAAGGAGCAGAAGGCATTGGTACGGAGTCACAAGTCGGACTGAAGTAGGAAGAGAAGTGTCAGTGTATCTTCGGACAGTATCTCTCCGAAAACAACAAGTACTCTTCCCTATTCCCGTGGCTTTCTTTTGACGATCTTTGCTGCTTCCGTGGTGGAAGCACGGTTTCACGGTCCGTTACTTCAACCGCAATCGGTGGCCCATTTCTGCGGACCTTGATGGGCTACTTTTCCGGTTCTTATCACCCTCGGAGGCGCCCACAAAGCTTTCGCCCATCACTGACCCCGACCGAGATCATTTGCCCAATATCTTTGAGCTTTCCGTGAGCTGTAAAACCCTTTCTTTGTTTCTTTCTGAACAAGTAACACGTGTGTCTACAGCCGTGGATCCTTCACGACCATTTCGGCTGCATGGCTGTTCCTACCCTACATCCCTGGTTAGAGCTCTCTCTCTCTCTCTTACCTTCGCCACTGCCTGATTGCGATTACCACGGGCTGCCGAATGAAAACCACAAAAAAAGGCGGTCGTCCTGATAGGCAGCGCCCTTTCATTTCCAACGCTGACAAAGAGGGTGTGGTGGACGAGACAAACACTGGCACTGCTCCCAAATTACAAAGTAAAGAAAAGAAGAGTCACCTAGATTACCGTTGGCCGCAAGGCCGTTAAGAAAAGATCAGGCCTTTCCCGAGCGGCACTCAGAATGGTTGAACGCTTTGGAAGTGGTGGCAGTGATCTCCACATAGAGGAGGCAAGGATCTTTTCACGGACTGACTGCGCACTGAAAGGACTTGACGCAATCTTCTGGTGCGCTCGATTAAGCTTTCGCGCTTGTGTGTTTCTCACAGAATTAGGGATCAGCAGCGTTTTCTCCCCTTCTTGCGTCCAAGGCAACAAACATTTCGCTCCCTTAGTCTGCAATGGATAAAACACTTTAGTTCCTCGGAGAGTGAAAGAATGATGTGCTTAAGAGAATATTAGTGTATTTTGGATGGGAGTTCATTCGTTATATTAGCTGATCTCGAAGACTCTAGTCTATGTAATAGAAAAAAAAGAAATGAAGAAAATTTTCATGATTTTGTATGTTGAAGGAAGTACCAGAACAAAGGCAACTGTGTTCACAAGTAGTTGTCGCCACAGATTCTTGATTAGCGTGATTCTGCTTAAACAGAGGCGGTGTTATTTAGTCATTACTTGTCTCCAAAACGTACATTCGAAAAAACCAAATTCTTTCGAGAAAGGGCAAGAATGTAGCACTGCAAGGAACAGAAATAAGAGAGATAAAGAGAAATAACGTTACAGAGTCCTAAGCTCAAATAGAGGATAAGTGATGTATACGCGCTGGACATTCAAGAGGTAAGCTAGTGTAAAGACAAGCAAAAGATAACGAAGACAATAGACAGCTGAACATATCTCTGTGCACGACCACAAAATTCTCGCAAACAAATTCGAAGACAACGAAAAAAAAAGGAACCCTGTGGTAACACACGCACGCACACACGCACGCACAGCGTGTCTGCGGCAGTCCAAGCACGCGCTCTCACACACGTGCCTATAATTTACGTAACTGTAAGAACTAAACTTCCTAGCACAGTTGTATATAACGTGCGAGCATCATGTTCAGAAGTCTACCGTAGGCCACGGGATCGAAATTGGTGCCTTCGAGCAAGTGCTGGCAGATGAACAGGCCCTTGCTCGTAGACTTTCTCACTTTACAAAAGTTTCGGGCGTTTGATCACGTACGTTTTGTGAAGCACACCCTACGCAGGCAAGCCTTTGTTGTCATAACGTCGACAATCGTATGCGTGCCTTGGATCACCGCTTTGCCTACTGCTCAATACACCGGCCGTATACGTTGCGGGGAGCACATTGGGACTAGTGGTGTCCTACGAATGCGGCAATACGACATCGCCTAGTTGCTCCACAGAAGTATGGGGGCGGCTGAACATACACAGTGGCGGAGATATTGCTATTGTCAGCTGTACTTACATCGCAACACGGGAACCTGTTTTGAGGAAAAAAAACTAAATTCGCTTCATGGAGAGAAAACGTCGCGTCGGTTCTTCGTCCTTTACAGTGATACCGAGTGGCGGGGCGAGCATGACGCCGATATGGAAAGAATATGCGCTTTGCTTTATAAATCGAAGAATACGGCAAAGATTTCGCTTTTCATTTGAGGCACGTCACGCTTTTGGCCCCCAGATTAGGATTAGGAACGTATTAGGATTAGAGCCTGTATTCACAACGCGTATCCTACGTTATTGCCGCCCGCGACAACCCATCATTTTTGCGAATGTGCTGTTACCAGAAAGAGAGAGAGAGAGAGAGAGAGAGAGAGAGAGAGGGAAGGAGGCGAGGTAAGGTGAGTAGGTCAACCAGACGACCGTCCGCTTTGCTGCCCTACACTGGGGGTAAAGGAAACGGGGAATAGAAAGAGGAAAAGAGGACAACAGCGAGTACTGAGTGCGCGTGGGAGGATGCACAGGGGGGCTAAGCGTTGTAACTAGATTGTTACCAGATCGATCCCTATGGTAAAGCGCTGCCGCTGGACTACCGTCCTCAGCCCAAGCTATCTAACGCACAGGAAAACTTTTGCATATGTGGGTACTGTTCTCTAGCAGACAGTCGGTGCTAAAAGCACATTGCTACCCTTAGTGCACAGTAAATCAAATAATATTTCAGTCGACCTATTTACGAAAATAAGGACATTATCACCACATTATACGCTTTATAATTTGCGCAGAAAATAATTTTGTCCTTCGATTGCTCGAGTTCCATCCGCGCTGACAGCGGGAGTATACACGCTACGCTGACGCGCCAACAGTGACTTTCAAACGAATGGAACTACAAGAGAAATGGTCCACGCTAAGGAAATCTCTGTTTGTCACGTCGACAGGCCGCGCTTCATTATTTCCCGCTTGCGAGGCACATTTGCTGACAGTCAGACGCGGCAACAGATTGCGTTAGCAGAATTGTAATCGGCCGCGGCATGTCAGCGGGCCTCTTACTGCCTCCTTTCGGCTTCTCGTTATCGTTAGTTTGACGATTTCCTACCTCCCAGAAAGGAAAAAGAAAGTGTAATATAAACCTAGGTTAGAGTGCCAGTTTCGGAAGTCCAGCTACTTGGTGTGGCCATCAGAAAGAATATAAGCAAGCAAAGACGTCGTTGCTCTAGACTAGGCGAGCAAAGATTGAACGAAATAGATGAAGAGAATGAAGCGAAACAAGGAACGGAAGGCCATCAGCTCTGTCCCTTGCGTGCCTGGCCAGACCACCTCTGAGGTCTGATCCTTTGGC
This sequence comes from Dermacentor albipictus, assembly GCF_038994185.2. NCBI lineage: Eukaryota > Metazoa > Arthropoda > Arachnida > Ixodida > Ixodidae > Dermacentor > Dermacentor albipictus. The sequence goes on from NC_091825.1 coordinate 125,173,017, forward strand.
AATCCTCCGAAGCGAGCCCAATCTCCCGAGATTTAGGCTTCGTCTCTAGAGTCCAGCTTTCCCCATTTCTTTTTTTTTTCTTCCCTACTTGCCGCCCACTAACATCAGTGTTCTTATTATGATTTCTTGCTCTTTTCTTTTTACGCGTTGTTGTCGCGTGCATTGCAGGCGCCATTCTTGGCGCAACAGCTTTTCTTTTGGACGAGAAAGCTTTCTTCCTTGTCGACACTTGATACTTTCTTCTTGAGCCAGCTATGCAAGGCAGTGACATGGAAAAAAAAAGCATACAGCAGACGTCAGCGATGCCTTCGGCTCATAAGGCATTTGCTGCAACAGCAGCAGCAGCTTCGCAGGGCGGAAGAATCACCATGCTTGTAAAAACATTTTTTTTTTGTCGCGAAGCCCACAACGTCGTCATCGTCTACCATGTTATCGTCAACTCTGGCGTCCGAAATACATGTAAACACGCCACCGCGATCTAAAATTCTGAATGGCGCATAAAACCGTGGAACAAACTGCGAAGCGCCGGTGTTGTCAGGGATAGTGCAGGGATTATCGCGTTCAGAGGTGCAATTGGGGAACACGTCAAATTCAGCCACATTGTCAAATTTGGGAACTGTGGTGTTTTGAGCCAATCAGAGACGGCTTTAGAAGCCCATGTGGGCCGATAGCAGCCGATCATGCGACAATCTGGCGGAGTTTGCCAACGTTCAAATCACCACATCAGCTCTGAGTGGCACGTCGCAAGTTTACAGCCGCAATGCATCAAGACGCAAGAAGAAGAACGCAACACTCGACCTGTTCATCACAACCAAAACTGCCGGACCGTTCTTTTAATAAATTTATTTTCTTCTTCTATGGGGACGGTGGCATTTGGTGCCAACAACGGGTTACATGCACTATATGATTACTTTCCATGATTACTTATATGATTATATGAGTATATGATTATATATTATATGATTACTTGATGCTATGCTTCATGTCTTGAGCGGTAGGGATGTTTTGTTCGCACTGTTCCGTTGCGAGTTCTTTCAAATGTCGTGCCGTTGTAACCTATGTAAAAGAGAGCATGTTCTATATGGACAGTATGTTTTATGCATGTGTTACATGTATAAGAGCGTTGAGAGCTACGTATATGTGTGTATAGCAGCATATCTGTAAATCACTAATTCTTCATGGGACAAGGTTCCGCAAGCACTGCATTCGTGTGGCAACGGCTTCTTTTTATCACACCAATAAAAAAAAGTACAAAGGTGAATAGCATTGGTTTATGGCCTGTAAAAGTCATATTTTTGAATTCCGAGAACCACGAAAAGTGCTAGAACCTCTCTTTATCGCACTTTTCTTTTGCCACGGGCGTGAATTTAATTTACCGTGAAGTGCTTAATGTTCTTGTTCACTTTTCTAATAAGCCCCCCGTTGAATAATTACAGGTCTTCGCCTAAGTCACAACCGCCATGAACGTACTTACGCAAAATGAATTAGCGATGTTACAAGGTAGAACGCCCCTCTTCCGATTTCAATCTCCAACCACTCTTTCGATCCTCCAAAATAATTTTCTATCACCTTCTAAATGTGATCGATCAGTGGGCGCGGAGCACTAACGTTGATATACCATTAAATTTGTGCTTCATGGCGCGATGAGCCTGCACTGGCGAAATGAAAAACAATCAACGCTCCCCCCCCCTCCACTTTCTTTTTTAGTTTTTTTTTTCTTGCGCGCAGCGTGCGAAACAATTAAAAGACGCCTGCGTACTCATTTTTTAAACGGAGTCATCCTGAACTCCATAGAGGGATTTAGGGGTAAAAAAAAATGCTTGCCGGCAAATTGAAATGTTTTTGATGCATATCCAACGTTTCAGCCTCGGAATACTTGTACACGCCCAACACACCCGAGGAGCAGGAGAGTTATTCTACTCTGGCAAGGGAAAACCGTTATCCGAAGAAGCGACTCAACGGGTATGTAGACATTATCGCAAATCTTCTTTGAGCAACCGAAGTAGACAGTGACGGCTGCGTATCTCGCAGCGCTACGAATGTAGACGTGTTTACTTCGCTTCCCGTATCGCGCAAAGATGATACCGATGGAGTACGTAGCCCTCTGTTGCGCCCACACAGGAGCGTACGTGCGTGCCTGTACGTCCTCTGTCTCTATCGGGGAAGACGTGAAAGTTTTACGGGCACCCGCATCACTGGACTCGAAAGCGAATCCCCCCCTCCGTTTATTTTTTTTTATTTCATCGTGAACGCGAGCACAGGTCCCCGCTTCTGGTTTATCCTTTCCGAGCTGTTATGTTTACGCGTGTACACGCTACTGTGTTTTACTTCTACCATTGCTTTATGTTTTTCCCTAGCTTTGCCGATCTTTTTTCCCTACTTGGTGGATCCCCATTTTTCAGCGTTCGCGCTGTATACATTATTATTGGCGCCGGTCCAACGCCGCGCCTACCCCGCATTGTTCCCGTTCGGCATTGCCTTGTTACAGCGGAGCCTTCCGGAACGGCAGCGCATAGGAGCTGCACAGCTGGAAGACACTGCACACGCCAAAAAAAAAAAAAAAAGACAGATGGACGTAAAACAGGCTCTGTTGCTTTTCCCCGTTAGCACCCTCTCTCAAGCGAGCACATTTTTTTATCTTTTCCTTCTGTCTTTCTGCAGACTACGCGTCCCATCCTCTACGTGTGCTCTAAAGAAGTTGTTACTCAACTTCCGTCGCTAGGGGCTTTCGTACAATCTGTACCACATAAAGCCAAGCCGCCAAGTGGGAATGCTGCCCGAAGTGAATAGAACACAAGCGCTTAATTATTGTGTGCAGTCCTAAAAAAAGAAGAAAAGGAAAGCCGGCTGACTCGGAAGAAAAGCTAATTACTGCTACCGAGACTGGGTCCGCGCATTGCCTAAGTGTATATTTTTCCTCATGACTACGCAGCATTGCCGTAAGTAAATGTCACGTTAATTTACTGCCTTTCTCCTAACAGCACGTATTTATTTCCCTACGAGTAGGCAACTAAAAGACTAGTCGACGAACTAGGCGTCTGTTTTAAAGAGCGACCAAATTACGAAAAATACACGTTTTCCTTGAGCCTGTTCCTCTTCATCGAAATTAGAGGCAGAGGTTTGTTACTACGACAGCGGTACTGGATATTGTTACACCCACACTAGCACTTCTTATAATAGCGATGCTTATCTTTGTGCTTGAGAGCTACAGGGCCCGATCTCTGGTGAGCTACTGTTTAGTCTTAATTGTGAACAGGAGCCACAGTTAATTACGCGAAATGCCTAACGAGCACTTTATTTGCTTTTGCTTGAAAGAAACCTAGGTGATCGATTTTTTTTACCCTTACCCTTCCTTGCCACTTCAGCACTAATGAAACCTGCTAAAACAACAGCAGTGAACTTAGGAAGAGATCAGAAGGACTCGGCAATTTCTCTGGCGCCGAACTGACTTACTGCTAAAGCAGAACACCCTCACACAGCCCAACATCGTCATCTCCAGAAATACAGTTCTATTTGGCGGCGAACAACATCGTCCAGTTTCCTGTGGCACCCACTGTAATACACGCACATACGCCGATACTCTCAGAGACATTGCGGGATGCAAAACCTTGCACGAGTTACCAAGCGCGAATGTTGCACGTTAACGCGACGCGGACCGCTTCCTTGCGCAGAAGTGGTTAAGACACGGATAGGTCGTGCGCTAAAGTGTCCGTCATGTGTGTTCGTCCTTCTTTAGGTTGTTTCCTCCCACTAGCGCAAGAAGGGGTGTGACTTTACCAATTAAACTTGAGTTAAGGTGTCAGAGGGGGCGATAGGCAAAGTCTTGTTTCAAGCTTGCGCTGAGCGCTTTTGCGCTGAGTGCCTTTTACCGACGTTTTCACGTGACACCTAAGGTGTTAAAACAGTGAAGCCGCTGAATATCACGCGCTCTTCGATAATCAAATGTAAGGGTTTTAGAGATACCTACGAGCCGACTTTAAAGTGCAGGTGTTATGTGAGATTTATTGTTTGATTACGCACAACAGATATGCTCTTACGGTCGCTACACTGGGGCTCAAAGTGCAGCGCTTTATAAAACGGTTGTTTGTAGTGTGAACAGTGCCCTGGCGTTGGTGGTCGAAGTTTTCTATTTAAGCAAATACCTTTTGTGCGGCTACCGTAGCCCTTCTCTGAACCTGACCGAATGACGTCACAGGCTCAACGAGAGACGGGCATTCCCCTATCACTTCCGCGCGCTTGGCGTGGTGTGGTGATGAGACATTGGATTACCCTTTTTCCACGGCTCGCGCTCTCTCCAATTGGTGCGCGCACGGGGTCACCTGATTAGCGCACAGTACGAGGGAACAATCATGCGAATTCTCGTGTGTGTGTGCGGTAAGTGGGGTCTCCTAGCACTTCCTTCTTTCTTCCCTTAAGGCAGGGTTCCGGGCTCCCTTAAGGGCAGCAGAAGTAAGCACAGAGTTTCCTCTCTAAGTCACAATCACCATCATTGCTCTGCACATTGGCATGCTGCCTCAAGGTGCATGAACGACGGCATTGGTGCCATTTTTTTTTTTCGTTGAGGACATACTTTGGTGGCATACTCAAGAACATTTTGTACACTATCATCATCTAGGACGCAGATAACACTGCCATTGTTTCATAGCGGACGCATGAGAAAGGTGGCACCGGCAATTCTATTACTTCCAGCTTCAATGGTTTCTGCATAAATAATAAAGTAAACAGCTTTTTTTTGGCAACTGTTTTGCATGGTTGGGCACCATTTGCTTTGTATCTTGCCGGAGATACTAGGCATACTCACGCGTTATGCGATATTCAAGCTACGGCGCTATAGACTCCCGATGCTCTTCCTGTGCTCCAACTCCAGGTGTTCTGACCTCTGGAGCTCGGCAGCTCGCAAGCACTGGAGGTTGGAGGAAAAGAGAGCGCTCGCCAGTCGGTCAGTGCCTGTGTCACTGCTGACGTCATGCTAAGCACCGCACGCCTCTTGTCGATCTGCGTCAGTTCGTCCTGCGTGATTGCAAAGCGAATGGTCAAGGAGTATCTGGTTTCCGTGGAGCAAACTAGCGTAGTAGGAAGTGCAGGTGCGCAGCCATCGTCATGTCATCGTCGACACCCTGTCGCCAATCCCATGTAATCCTGCCGCCGTTGCCACGCCACGATAAACTAAACTTCCGGCATGCCGCCGTCATCTTCGCCACGCTGCTATATCCCAAAACACGTCGACGGTATTTTGTGCCGCCAACATAGAACACCTTCCTCTTTCTCGTAGTTACTTTGAGCGCTATGCAAAAATGGATAAAACACCGTTATGGAGGTCAGCAGTGTACCCCAAGAGCACCTCTACGGTTGTGCTGATCACCGTAGCGACTATGGTGAAGTTCCTTATTATTTTCTTTTCTTTTTCCGGACGCTCGTCTGGTTGACCTCCCTGCCTTCCCTCTCTTTGCTATCTCTCTCTCTTTTCTTTTTACTTATTGCCTCGCGATTTGTCTCCACTGTTATTCCTCTCATATGTGCAAGTGACGGATCGTTTAGCGCTCATGCACATAAGAATGGAGCTAGTCTTCCTTGCCAGATTCGGATGATGTTGGAGTCCGAAAGACTTGCATCAGCCGCTGCTCTTTACTTACACGTTTGTTTTTGAAACCAAGGAGTCATGCATCAGCTCCCGTGTTTCCCATATTATGTAACCTAAATATAGTAAATAAAGGAGTGGAAAGAAACGAGGCATACCTAAAGTTAATGAAGGGCATAGACACTTCTATATCTAACCGTCCAGGACGTTCTGCTGATGACCATGAGGTAGCGAGCTCAATTGACGACCAAGGTGGCCACATTACAATTTGGCCGGTGCGCAAGAAGGTAGGTGGACAAAGATTTAGGTACACGTTAAAATACCTTTGGCGGCCAAATTTATCTGGAGTCAATAAGGCCTCCTCCATGCCCTCATATAGCGGAGCTCTGGCTGTGGAGTGGAAAACACTAGGAATTATTACGTAATAAGAAAGAGAGTCAATGCAATGGAAATCATTTTGCTTTTGCTTAAAGTCACAGGCAGCACAAAAAAGTAATGATAAGAAACGGGGCCCGTTATCTGAAGAGTAGACACGAGCCTTTCCGCCTTGCCAAGCACTCTCATGTTCCCATAGCTACCGATTAGGTGTCAGCTATAACGCGTCGAGAAGAGCGAACAGGAAAAGAAAAAAAAAACACGAAAAAAAACAGATTAGTTTTCATAGAACGTGGCTCAGGAACAGGTATAGCCCAGCCGAGGCTTCCTTTCAACCTGGCTCCATCGGATATATGGCCAAAGCGATCAACAAGCCAAGGACGGAAGGTAGCTAATCTTCGCGAAAGAGAGCAGCTGGTCGTCAGTCTCTGCGAAGATGAAGAAAGCAAAGAAAGAAACACTTGGTGAGAAATAGGGCGCGCTCATTTTGTGGCGCGCCGTAAAAGTAGCCGCCGGACAGAGAATAATCGAAACCGCTATTAGCCTTCCGAGAAGAGAGCCCTCGTTGCGGAAAGGCCCTCCTGCGCGAAGTTCGGCTCCATATGGGTTACACTGAGAGAGCCTGTAAAGAAAGAAAGCGCGGGAAAGTGGAGAGCGCGCACAAGATGAGAGTACCGGTACTTACTCCGCTGATAGGTGGGCTTCGTCCACTCCAGAGGTGATGAAATTCCGAGGAAAAGGAAGCGCAACCGAGACAAAGTTGGGAAGAAGATGAAGAAATGGTAAAGGCGGCGAGAAACTGGACACGCGGAGTGCCACGCTGCAGCTGCCGCAACTCTTGATGCGGAATCAAAAGTGGCTGTGTGTGTGTGTGTGTGTGTGTGTGTGTGTGTGTGTGTGTGTGTGTGTGTGTGTGTGTGTGTGTGTGTGTGTGTGTGTGCGTGCGCGTGTGTGTGCGTGCGCGTGTTGTGTATGCGTGTGTGTGTGTGTGTGTGTGCGTGCGCGTGTGTGTGCGTGCGCGTGTTGTGTATGCGTGTGTGTGTGTGTGTGCGTGTGTGTGTGTGTGTGTGTGCGTGCGCGTGTGTGTGCGTGCGCGTGTTGTGTATGCGTGTGTGTGTGTGTGTGTGTGTGCGTGCGCGTGTGTGTGCGTGCGCGTGTTGTGTATGCGTGTGTGTGTGTGTGCGTGTGTGTGTGTGCGTGTGTGTGTGTGCGTGTGCGTGTGCGTGTGTGTGTGTGTGCGTGCGCGTGCGTGCGCGTGTTGTGTATGCGTGTGTGTGTGTGCGTGTGCGTGCGTGCGTGCGTGTGTGTGTGTGCGTGTGTGTATGTGCGTGTGTGTGTGTGTGCGTGCCTGTGTGCATGCAAGCGAGAGAGAGAGAGAGAGAGAAATGATGAATAGAAAAGCAGGGAGGTTAACAAGATGTAGTTCCGCTTAGCTACCCTGCACGGGGGGAAGGAATAGGGGCATAAAGAGAGAGAGGGAACGGAAGGGCGGAGAGAAAGACAAAGGGAAAGAGAGATCAGCAAAAACCACCTACACTGTAGATCGGTAGCGGGTGGCTTTCTTAAAGTCTATCATGACGGTCCGTAGACCGCAAGAATCTTAGTATCGTGGATAACGCCTTCTGCGGGGAGGTTCATCGGGAACAAAAAGGGTGATGTATTGTACGACCGGAGAAGCCAGACCCGGCTCGAACATAAACTGCGTCGAAATAAAATGTTAGAGGCTGGAGTAGTTATCACATTCTCTCATTAAAAAAAACTAGATTATGGTGTTTTACGTGCCAGAACTACGATCTGATTATGAAGAACGTCGTAGTGGGTAACTCAGGGTTAATTTTGACCACCTTGAGTTCTTTAACGTTCACCTAATTCTAAGTACATGGGTCGGGTGTTTTTGCATTTCGCCTCCATCAAAATGCGGCCGCCGTGGCCGGGATTTGACCCCACGACCCATTCTATTCTTCCCACAGAATTACGATTCCTTGTATTCTTACAAGCAAGTTTCAAAGATTTGTTCTATTGTACGGTAACACTCGATTTGAATGTACGGAATTGAGAGGAACGTTAAATGCACACTTGAAAGCCTCTAACCATGTAGGAAAACGCACATTTCCACGTCTGATATGTAAACGGTGCCCTTTAGTTCAAATATCGATGGCAGCAGCGCGGGCTGGAACGCTTTATTTACATTTTGTTAAGAAGGAATGTAGCATAAAAGTTCCAAAATTTTTAGGGGTAGCATGCGCCTCTGTAGCGCCTGGAGTAATATTATGCATATTGCAACATCAAACCATGCACCACATTTACCTATACCTTGCTCCTGCAAATTTTACCGAGAGGAATGTCAAAGTCTCGCTTGACGAAAAAGAAAAATCAATGTATCCATACTCTGGCATATATTACCACTATTTAAGCTAAACAGCACAGGTTAGTTATACAACGTGAAAGTGTATGCTTTAATAAATGTCATCTGGTTTATGGGTCGGTGACAGAACGAAATTTCCCAACTGTATGCGTCATTATTATGCGTCAGCAGAGGAATAATCGACGCACATTATTGTTAACTCCTGTATTGTACATCGGCCCAGCGAGACTCTTTCCGCCGTCATCAAAATAGTGCTTTGTTCTCAGTGGTTCTCGCTTGCAAGATTCTGAAAGTGATTACGTATGCCGGATTTCACGGGATTGTCCCCAACAAAGAAGTCAACCTTTTTGCAGGTGACCTTATTGAACAGATGCAAACTGTAAAGGACGAATATAAACAGCAACGGGAAGGAGACGGTGCATCTCTAACGTGCAAGCACTGGCTCACTACAGAACTCTAATATGCGCTTAAAGCGCGTTCATGTAAAATTTTACTGGAGACACATTTGTGAGGTCACTACTTATCTACACGTGTGGACTCCATGTTTCCCAATTCTTTGGTTCAGTGAGACAATCTTAACTGATTTTTTTTTACCTCTGCAAAACCATGTCAGTGGTGATCATGCTGATGGTGGCGGCTTCTCGTAAAAATTACATCAGAGAGTGTCACGTAGCATACAAGCATAGAAGAAAAAAAAAGAAAACTGCGTTGTTAAACGCAAGGTGTTCTCCGCATGTCTTCTGAAAGAAGTACAAAAGAGTAACAGTGAACGGTGGAGTGGTCCACTTCTCTCTCAATAAGCCATCCTTTCTGTATTTTATTTTCTTCAGAAAATTAGGAACAATCCTGACCTGAAGTGTTGGTCAAAGAATGATCTACCCCCGCTGAAATATAGCACAAAAAACTTCAGTTCTTTCCTTAGCAACCCTAACGCCAGAAGCGCAGGACAAAAGACAGCGTCATTTGGCGTAGGCGCTGCGTCTCTTCGAACATTGCAAGCACCGGGGTAAGCTAGGCGAGACCGAGACAAACCATTACTACCAGCCAAACGACAACGCCTCGTCGTCGTTGAGACTATAGAGTCATTGAATAGGCACGCACGAGTATAGGCAGGGACGCTCCATGCATTGTTTTGAGGGAGAAAGTTGCCACCGTTACGAAATCGGAAACATTTTTGTTTCTTTCTTTACTTCAGGTACTCTTTCTTTGTGTCGTAACATATAACAGTCTAGGGTACGTGGGCAAGCTGCGACGAAGTCCATCGATACTGTGGGTGCGGCGGGGTGATTGATTCAGGTGCAACGCCGCCGGAAGCATCGATCAATGTCCGTGACAGTCGGTCCTTTAACGCAGCCTCGAGCCAATGAGGGCCCGTCTGTGTCGAAACAATACGCGCAAGATAATGCAAACGAAGAAGTCATCCTGTAACGCAGAAAGCAAATGAAGTAAAAAAAAAACAACGAAAGGACATGTTACATTCAACTGTCCTTCAGCAGGAACTAACATCTTTCTTGTGGTTATTTGACGTACGGGAATTTCGGGTTAGATTAGGATGTCCTGAGTATATTCCAGCGGCGATGTTCATTACGCTACTTACGGTATCAATGTTATTTGAAGAGACACTACGCAGGTTGCCGGAAAGCTAATGGAGCCATTGTACAAATTGTCGCTTAAAAGTAAGGTATCTTTCTTTCTGTAACGACCAATAACACATATCCTACATAATGAAAGTAAATGACTAATTCAAATGGTACGCGTCCTTCTTTACTGCAAATGTATTTTTTTCGACATCCTAACCTTCGCCCTCACCATGGTACTAGAAGAATCTGTCTTGCTTCAATTAAACTATGGAATTCCTTGCTTTATACCAATAAATCTGACATTTCTGTGTCACTTAAACACCAGCTTTATGAATTCATTTGTAATCCTTTGCACGATTTCACATAATGTATGTACTTTGTGAGACACCTTAAAATATGAACCATGATTAGCTTTAGGGAACTATTCTTCGTCACTTGAGTACTCTTATTTTTGTTATTATTTAATCAATATGTCGAATGTTGTCATTCTTACTCTAACAATTTCTCGTTTCTGTTGTTCTTTCTTTTCACTTGTATTTTTTTCTGGAATTTGCTTTAAGGAGTACGACTACAGTGTGCTGCCCTGAGACCTCTTTTCGAACATTAAATCTACCCACTTGTGTATATGTAGTAAAATTGAATAACTATTCAACTTCGGCAAGAAGATTCTATGGGTAGCTATAACAGAAAAGAAGACGAATGTTTGAATTATGTATAACGAGGACTGTTTTTATCTTTAATGACTAGGTGTTTACTCTGAAATCATAGTAGAGAAACAAAGTAGGCACACGATTTGCTTATAGGCTCCCATTTTATGAAAACGCGGAGTCACAAGTATCCAGTCACAAATCCACTTATTTCTTCTTCACAGCTATCGCGATATATAAATCGCCGAAGGTCAAACGCTGAAAACAGGGCGCCCTACATGTATTTCGGTACATTTGTCCTCAATATACGCTCATTGCTTTTACCGAAACATTACATACGTATATACATATGACCAATCGTATGTTTTCAACGGGGACCCGAGGAACCACGAAGTAATTTTATACCGTTGGTAATTATATTGGCCTAATTATTTAGCTAACTTATTGTACTTATGACCAACGTGTCAACACTAGTTTTGAAACAGATTTGTAAACATAAATATTATTCGACTGAAGGGTCGCTATCCTTCATGTGGTGTTTCTTGAGCTCTTACAAGCCTCCATAATAAATTCCAGCCGCCTCGGTTTACCATTTGTGCACAGCAGCAGCGGTGTCCTGAAACGTGCCGTAAATAAACTAAACGGATTCTATTTTCGACACGGTAGTTTCACCGCTTTGACAGGCCGCTTATATTGGTATGGCCGCGAAATTACTTCCAGTGGCGTATCCCGCGTTTGAGACACGACCGTTGTGGCCTCAGTAAGTCAATTGCCAAAGTCATTAGAAAATCGCAGCACATGCTATTGACATACTGCGTGAGACCACTACATTGGGGCCATGAATGCAAGTTACACTTAAAGTCTCCAAAACGTTAAATGTGAGAGACACCTATATCCTTTGGGGCGTATCTGGTCACACAACAATGACATTTAATCTGCCTTGCTTGCGTTTCCTTTCTTCAAAACTGTGCGCCTCGCCTATTTCCTGTCAAGAATTGCAGGTCACGCTGATAACGCGCATGTAGTTCAGTACTCGGAAGTATACCGGCGCGCAGCGTTAAAGAAACGAAAGGAGCGCAAGGTGGATGATGATTATCGTTGTGGGACAACAAAGGGCCTAAAGGATGCAAGCGTTCCTGAGCTTGTAGGAGAAATTCGACATGTTGTATTGCGCTGGCGGAATCAGTTCATTCGCCATCTGTATGAGAGCAGCACCACTGCGATACACAAGGGGGAGGCCGGGTTTGTTTTATAAAAGTTTATTTCGCGGGCCTTCTTCCAAACGTAGAAAAAAAAAGAGACCCACGCAGGCGGTAGCGCGTCGCAAGCACTCTACTTAACTTACGATGCACTTTGCCCCGTTTATTATAAACAGTGCTTCACAAGCATCGCGTCGTGTTTGGCCTTTTAAGCCTAAAACGGGAAGGGCGAAGCGTTTCCGAATGCTCGTCGAAGGTGCTCAAGCAGTTAAGTTGAACAGCTCGGCAATTTGCGACGCCTGCCATTTCGCATATGTACCACGCCATCTTCACATTGCTTGCTAATTGAAAGACTCCACGGGAACGCTGTTTCAGTTAGCCCTACGCGTAGAAATAGGTCGTTGCAAAACGGTCGAGGGCCATTTACACCACGTCTTGTTCTGCTATGAATGTGCAGACGCACTGCCTTTCTCTTCGTAGTTAAGCGACCTCTGCGTGAACGTAGTGGGTCGCGACATCAAATGTCTGACAAAAAGAGAAAGAGAAAATATACTTAAGAGGAAGCTTTAGCTCGGGCCCAACTCCGACGCGGCCTATTCAAATACATGTAAAAACGCAAAAACGTTTTTCTGAGATAACCCTTGGACCGATTTTGATGAAATTTGTTGCATTTGAGAGTGTAAGATAAATTCTAGTGACTGTTGGAAGCAGAATTTTGATTTAGGGCTTGAATTTTGTTAGAAAGATTTTCAAAAATTCAGAAGTTTGAAAAAAATAGAAGCATGAAGTTTACACACTAATAGCTCTGCATCAAGAACAGATATCGCGGTTCTGTAAACGGCATCCATTAGATCATTCAAAGCGGACAAATATTGTATGTCATTTTACATCTTACGTGAATTTGTTACATTGTTTACGAGGGTTCTGCAAAAGTTGTAATTACATATTATTATATTTTTTGAGGTTCATGTGTAACATATCAATTTTGTCCGCTTTAGATGTGCTATTAGGTGCAATTCACAGAATTGCGATATCATTTTTTCTTGCTGAGTTACGGAGTTGTAAACTTGATAGTTTCGTTTTCTGAAAATTTGCGATTTTTGCCAAATTTTTATAAAACATTGACGACCTAAATCGAAAATTCGAAACCAACAGTCACTAGATTTTAAGTTTTTCTTTTAAATGCAGCAAACCCCGTCAAATTTGGTGCAGTGGTTGCCTAGAAAAACGAATTCTCCTTTTACATGTATTTAGATAGGAGTACCCGAGCTAAAGCTTCCTCTTAAGTGGTGGCTCTAGGCCCGCTTGGAGAAGTGGGTAAGGAGAAGAAAGCTAAATGTCGCTCATTATGTATGCCTCGCACGCGAAGCTCCACATAGTGTCTAATATTTGTAGCACCCGAACTACTCGGTTTCACGCGAACTGAAAACTCGTAAGTTTATATTCAACGCGAAACCTTTGTTAAAGGCTTCACACATGTATGCGAGACTTAAGAAATTCCTCAACAAAGCAACGCGATAGACGAAGTGGCACGAACACGCTGCAAAATCTAAATGTATACTATACACCGGAGCCTGTGTGTAGATTGCATGTAAGCTAGATCATTTTTTTTTAAAGCAGAACACATTTACAAAACGTACAAGATACTGTGTCGGTGTATCAACCAATACATATGAATAATAATATATTGCACCCTACAGAAAAATGCCTGAAGTAATTAATAATGTGCTGCAAATCAAACGTGAGACGAAGCAAGCTGTTTTAGCCAGTGTTCAATCACACGAGCCAGACTAAATGGGAGGCCATCTTTCTTCAGCCATATGAAACGCAAATAATACGATTAATCGGGGCTAAGTTTAACCGCAGAATGCTCGTTTGTCGAGCTAGAGAACGATAATTGGTTAATCGATAAAAGCATTACGAAAGCCGGGCATGGCTGCGCTTGTAACTCGTGACCTCAACGCGCGCAGTCCGTTTGCAGTTTTCTTTCCTTGCGCGCTTGTTCCTTTTCTCCTGTATAGATTTCATTTGTTTGCTGTTGCTGTTTTACTCCGCAGCTTATGCAGGCAACTACGGCTAGAGACATCTGATAGCTTTATCATTGCGCCTTGAACACGCGGACCACAATCGTGATACTGAGGCGCGTCGTGACAGGAACGGACGACAATTGCCATGAAAGTATAAGCCAGTTCGCCGCTGCGCTTTCAACAGCGGTTCATATACATACAGTGGGTGCCTTAGTGGTTGGGGCATGATTTGCGCTCGCTCGACAACTACGCCTTTTACATGGCAGAAGATTAATGACTGCAGTGATAACGGCTTGGGAGTAAAGAACACACATACACACACAAATGGATTCTAGGGTTTTACGCGCCAAGAGCGCAACCTGATTATGCGACATAGCGTGGTGGCGCACTTCGAAATGATTTTCACCACCTGGAATTTTTCAACTGGGATATGCACTGTAACAAAAGACTTCTTGCAATCTGCCTCTGTCAGGATGTGGCCGCCGCGGCTGGGATCGAGCCCGCGACCTTTAGCTCAGCAGCGCGATGCCACAGTCTCTGTGCTACCGCAGCGGGTTCGCACACTCGTAGTGCCCGCTGGAATAGGAAAGTGTATGCCACCGCGTTGTTTCTGGAGGCCTATCCAGCAGACTATACGTTTAAATGGATAATTGAATGCAGCCATTACCTTTAGCGGATAGGGCATCGGGCCGTTGATCACGTCTACTTCAGTAGGGGTGGTCGTCCAATTCCTACTTTTCTGTGAAGTCACTCAGGCGTGTTGGAGTTCTTAGAATTTCCAAGCTGTCGGTGGCCATCACACAGACAAACAAAGGAGCATACCAAATCAACTGTCTTGAAGGTAAGCGTCGTAACTGGTAACGCACCAAACTGCGGCACACTGCACGTCCGAGACGATGAATCAGGAGTGGCGCGCAAAAAAAAAGTCGATTGGCGTAGCTAATGCCTGCCGGTGTGTCTGCACAGTATTAAAACTATAAGCGCTATGAGGTCCGGTGCAGACCCACCTGCGAAGAAATAGGAACGCACATGATAAAGCCGGCTTTGCTTCCGGTATAAAGCGACGTTCTGTGTGTGACGCCGGTGGATTTTGTGTCACAGGGAGCGCGCCAAATGTCAGCGGGTGTAACGCCTGCATCAGAGCACCGAACTGCGCTTCGCTTTGTCTGATATGCGCTGACGCAACGTCGTTTGTTGCGATCGCGCGGCCAGGCCCACATTACGCCAGCCAACGCGTGTCAGAGCGTTTGTCAGTTACAGCCGGTGCTGCTACAGCCCGTCAACAATGCTTTTCCGACCATCCCTGTCGCCTTCAATTAGAAAGTGCCTGCCCCTGCAGATTCCCAACAATAAGTGCTATTACAATAGGTGGCCCGCAACTTCGGGCACGCCAAACAGCTTTCGTCCCTCGGCGTATGCCCCCCCCCCCCCTCATAGGTAAACGTGGCACAGAAAAGGCACGAAAGCATCTGGCTTCACGTTTGGCGACTGCAGAGCCCCATCACGACTAAAAAAAACATGCAAAAAACTAAAAGATATCTCTTGAACTTAGTTTGCTTCAAAAATATAGGTGCCGAAGAGGACAATCACTAACTAGACGTAATACAAAGCGTGGCGTTAATCAATTTCCAGTTACTTGCGCCATGCAAGTAGATATACACACTTTAAAATGGCGCACTATAGTTCGATATTGCGTTTTCATAGCGACGCGTCTCTGAAAACAACGCTTAATGTACTCAGAATTTAAGCCGAGCGTACGGCAGAGCGTTCGCAGAAGAAAACATACTGGGACACTGAATTCGACTGTCATCCGCACAGCGTACGACAACAAAGCCCTGCTGTCCTTCTTTAATGACAACTGGACCTCTGCAACCGTTCTTCTACCTACGTATGCACGGTGAACGCTGCTGCGTGTGCCCGTGCGCCAGTTTTCGTCTCTTTCCTTCTTTCTCTTTACTTCTCCCTTTACAATTCCATCTTGCTTTTCACTTCCCCCTTCCCCAGTGTAGTGCAGCAAAGAACGTGTAGCCCGGGTGCCTTTTCTATTGAAAAAGTTCAAATGCCGAAAAACTATTCGCTTTAACATTCGTAAGGCATTCGCTTTTGCTTATGAACATAAGAAGTCATATAAGAACCTGCATGTTTCCATATATTATGCGGGAACATACGGGTCTTTCTTTCAAAATTACGTCGTGACATAGACAAGTGCGAACGCCTTCTTGCTATAAGATTGAAGGTGAGCTGATATAAAGTAAAATCCTGTTTCACCAGCCATGAACTTACCGTGAGACGATCACGTGTTCAGACAACTGTTTCTGGCTTCAATTTTAACGCGTTGCGCTCCCTCTTAGCTCATTGCTACATGCGTGGTTTCAGCCAACGTAGCAACTTCTACCGCAAACAGTAGAGCCAGATTTCGCGTTAATAACATTTGAATTATACTCTACAAGAGCTGAACAGCGACACCAAGACGCCATAAGCATAATTATTTCATGCCCATGATGAATGAACGCGCCCTTAGTTGCCGTAACATGGACACGGCAGACGATCCTATCGCGAGGGTCGTGATTTGCAACTGGGATAATTAAAGAACTCTCCGCACCGTATGCTGTGACGCGCGACGACCGCTCGTTTTTACAAGGGGAGATTCATTTGCCAGGGCACCAAGTCGAAGGGCTCGCAGGTATCGATCACGATTAGAAAGTGTCATTAGGACCACGAGATCGTTACCCGGACAGCAGCGCCGTGACTGCTCGGTTGAGGGGCGTCGTCTAGAACATTAACATCGCGCCGTAAGAAAAAATAGTCTGTCGGAAAGCAGTAGCCCTAAAATTGTCTCGCGTGGTGACAAAGACGACCTGTGCGTTGTCGCAGTTGGAAATATTGCCTATAGTGAAGTTGGCGAGGCTGCGAATGGGTCTCCCTGCCTTGATGAACGCAGAAGCACACCTTTTCATTTCGATGTCTAGTACTGTTTACTTCGACAGGGACTACAGTTTGTCATTTGATGGTAAAATAAACACACCGAGAAAAACAAAGAAAGGACAAATATCCGAAGGGAACTTAGAGAGAGAGAGAGATAAAACTTTATTGTGTCCTTGATGGGGTTAAGGGGTGGCGGGGGTCGGGAGACTAACCCCCAATCCACCCCTTCCTCAGACGGCGGCCAGTTCTTGCTTTCTGGCGGCGTCTTCGGCCATCCGGACGGCCCAGAGCTGCTCCTCTGGGTCTAAGCTGAGCAGCAATGTCTCCCACTGCTCGGCCGTACTAATGATGCGTGTGTTAGTGCGGGAGGTGTTGGTGGGTGAGGCTTTGGGGCATTGCCAAATAATATGATTGAGGTCGGCGCGGGCTTTGCACGCTTTGCAGAGTGGTTCAACTTAGAGACGCTAACCGCAATGGTGTCTGGTTTGCTGTTGGCAGAAAGGCGGTAACGAGTAATTGTTGACTACGGTGGTCATGTGAAAGGGCTTCCAAACAAAATGTGAAAGTGTAGACATTTATATGGCATAAATGCATATTTTCAAGAAACGCTTCCAGATCGTGAAGCAAGATTACTGTGTTAGTTGCATGCAGTGCGCAAATTCAGTGAGCGAGGTTACCATTACATACACCGTTCATGTAAAAAGAACATGTTCTTCGAAAGGAACATATTTATGTTAAAAGCGGCATTCGTTACTTCCCGTTAGCATGGTGTGATAAGTTTTGCCTTATTGGGCTGGTAAGTCATTATTGGCGATAAAGAATGTCAGTAGCAGGAAACGCTCTAACCCTATGTCTTTATTTTCTAACGTAACAAAAACCGCGACATTGGTGTGGTGCTAAACTGACCAACACTACGTGCATGATTATGAGACGACATGCGAGTGCATAGGTAACGCAGGTGCCGCTTCTTATTTTTGATCTTCCCTGCGTAGCATGCAACGTTGAAAACAGTGTCATAATTGATTTTTACAGGAACGCGCATTGCAATCTCACTCTTCGCATGCTGCTAAAAGTACCGCAATCTGTATAATAAAATTAAATTATGGGGTTTTATGTGCCAAAACCACTTTCTGATTATGAGGCATGCCATAGTGGAGGACTCTGGAAATTTCGACCATCTGGGGTTCTTTAACGTGTACCTAAATCTAAGTACACGGGTGTATTCGCATTTCGCCCCCATCGAAATGCGGCCGCCGTGGCTGGGATTCGATCCTGTGACCTCGTGCTCAGCAGCCCAACACAATAGTCACTGAGCAACCACGGCGGGTGCAATAAAGTTCAAACGTCATCTGATAATCTCGTTGGAAGCAAACTCTGAAGTGCCAATAACAACATTTTCTTTTTTTTTTTTGGTGCAGTTAATTTTAGCGCTACATTGTATAACTTGCTCAAAGTAAACAAATGAATAAATTAGGGAGATTAATATTCCAAAACATCACAGGAGATACTGTAACGAGGGGCTCCACAATAATTTTATTTACCTGCGGTTCTCTACCGGGCACTCAAAGCACGGTGCTCGAGCGCCTTTTGCATCACGCGCAGACAAATTTTCAAGGTGAACTTGCCTGTACGAAGAGCGAAATCAAATTTAATGAAACTGAGAGAAAAGTTATTTACTGCTGAATTGCATTGGTTGGCGTAAGCCTAACGAAAATGAATCAACAGAACCTTGAAATGAATGTGAAGCACGAAATTATATTTAATAATAAAGCATTAGAAAAAAATAAAGTGCGGCAACCATACGCTTGGCGTTGCCAAGGCTTGGCCAGCTTGTGCAGTATGCGCCTTGCTTCGTAAAAAAATTAGTTTGTGAGAGCTCATAAAAGCTATGTGATTCTGTTATCTTGGTTGCTCGATTTTAGAAGACGTTGATGTATCACAAAAAAGAAAATGTGTTAAATAAATCAAACAATAATACTGCGAGTCAGCTAGAAAATAAGACTTATAAGGACAGTCAACAACATAGTTAATAACACGAAATGACGACTCTGGCCTAACCAGGCACGAATGTACTGGATAAAGGCACAACGTCGCACATAGTAAGACGGCCCTCTTTAGGCAGATGCACGCGGGACCCCAAGCGAACCGGTAGTTTGCCAAGAGCGCCGATCGTTTCGTTGCTGCGGAAACGTGTTGATTCCGCTCCGGCGTGTACAACTGAATTATCGACGTGTCCAGAATTTGTAAGTTTTTATGAATTCAAATGTTGTTGTTGTTGTCGTTTGCACAAGGGCTGCTCCGTCGAGCATGTAAATAAAGTCGTGCGACAGCGATAAAAAGAAAAAGACAAACGAAAAGTTGTCATTGTGGCACAGTTGGCACTGTAAGCATATGTGGGCGCTTCTGTTTCCTGGGGTAAATTATTCGCGCGTTTTATGCCATCGCTGCGTGGACATTTCATAAATATTCAGGGCTACTGATACGCTTAGTTTGTAAGTTTGTGTCTGTCCGCACTTCGATCTGTGCAAGCAGTGCATTATTCGAAAAAAACTTGTTGCTGTCGCCTCCCTTCAGAAGAGTAGGCAGGCGTTGTGCCCCTTCCGGTGGCAGTTGCCAGCCTGCTCCTTGCTTTCCCTTTCCTGTTACCTGTGTATATGTGTTCAAAACAAATAAATAATAATAATAATAATAATAATAATAATAATAATAATAATAATAATAATAATAATAATAATAATAATAATAATAATAATAATAATACTCATGCTCATGCCAATTCCGAGCAATATAACACCGCTGTTTTCAATACAGTGTCAAGAATAGCAAGCGGTGGAGTTATTTTTTGCTGTTTTCTTGTTTCCTTTTTTACGAGCAAAATACCGTATAACAAGCTGGAGAGAAGTAGCCGTGTACCGTCGAGCGAAGTGTCAAAGCTCAGCGGTTTAGGGCAGCACGGGTAATTAATTCATTGGGCGAATAGGACATATCGGTCACGTAAAGGATGCCATGTGTAAGCGCAAGACAGCCTTCGAAGAAGATATGACGGTAAAGGCAAGTTCGACCCCATGTAGCGAGCTCCTATGGAGATTTAACCCAACTCCCGCGTATTCTGGTGAACATATAGCCATGCTATATTTCTGCACACTGGCGAATTATTGTTAAGGCGTTTTCAATCAGAAGGAGTAAGGAACCTCTTTACCCTCACACAATTATCGTTTCAGGAGAAAAACGTACAAAATATGCGCTTATGAAGATTCAGATGATGATGTCTAAACATTTACAAAAGAATGGAAATAACATGAACGCAGTCCCAGTCAATTATTTTGAAAACATTGTTTAAGTACCGTTCTCTAACGTGCCGCCACCGACTCTGATGTTTGCAGCCACGCATCAAGGAACTGACTACGCATGATAAGAGTTAAAAAAAAAAAGTAAGCGTGACATTCCCGCACTTCATGGCGCTTAAACATGGTCGCAAAGGGGAAGGAGTGAGAGAGAGATGACATTAAAGCAAGGTCTGAGAGAGGTTGGCCTGAGGCATAGCTTACTGTGGCCTGCTGTTCTGCATGGGGGAAGCATGGACGTTGAAGAATAATTAGTAACGATAGTGAAATGAAGAAAGCGTGGTAGATATAAGTCTACCACGCTGGGGCATTTATAAAACCATGTGTCAAGGTTTAATAGCTTGCGAAAAGGCCAGAACCGCAATATCAACTAAGAAGTGGCATGCGTAATACCATGTTATGTGCTTTATTTTCCTATTTTACTCACTCATTCGAAGCCGCACCACGATTTGAACAAATCTGGAGAATGTGTCACATGCAGACAAATATATCGCACATATTTCTGCGTCCTTACATATATATTCAAAATCTGAATGAGCAGATATTCTGGATCTACGGCTATGTGACCAAAAAGCTAATTGTTTTTCGTGTGCAGAACCGTTCGAAGCAACGAAGAAAAGAGAGCCACGTGGCTAATGTGCTTCGGTCTACCGTAGAGCTGGAAAGCGCGAACCATCATCACATGGTGGTGGAATCGTTTTATGACATTCGAGGTAGAAATCGCACTACTACAAACCGTTAAATGGTTTTGTACACGCTTTGGTGCGTCGAAAGTTGCGTGATGCGAAACGGTCGAATCAATGAACGCGTGTTCAAAATCAGTCAGGCGTGTGTACGAACAGCCACGCATGGTTTTCACGTACGAAACCATTTAGGAATGGTTGGCCCGTGACTTTATAGGCCGCGTATTTGTTTCATGTTGCATGGCAATTGCCAGAAACTTCGCTTGCGGCTCGCTTAAGTGCCTACTTTGTTGGGTGTGTAATTTTCGTTTAGTAAGGACGAAATGTAAGTGGAGTGTCCCTTTTTTTGCACTTTTGTTAGTCTTGGTGCAATATCGAAACAAGGAAAGTTAGTCACGTTCTTGTGACTAATGAAAGATGAAAAAAAAAAGGAAATGTTTCATGCGCCGTGGGCTAATTCCCGAAAACACTAAGCTCGTGTACGTGCTACGTTCACGGTTTGACAGGCTAATGGTTCTTTCTTGTTTGTCGTTTTCCCCATGAGTGCAAGTGCGTTAACTTCTTACACAACACTAACCACAGTAAAGCGCTGCAAGATCTGACTTCTGAGTGGCGCAGACGTCAAAGAGCATACAATGCTGCCTTATTTTGTGTGCTTCTGTCAAAACATTTCGAGGGAGATCGAGTGACAAAAACTGTAGATTTGACACTGACATGTGCGTTAAGGTAACTCGAAAGACTATTTAAAATGTTCCTTATAATACCGCAAAGATTCATTTGTACTGATACCAGCTCATTTACGAAATTGAACACCTGGCCAGATATTTATTATCAGGGAACGTTTTACCATAAACATCAATTTAGTTCAACAACACAAAAGGTTAGCAAAAAGTTACTGGCGCTGGAAATGTCTGGCCGAAAACCTTTTGTTTTTCTCTTCGTTGTTCTACTTAAACAAATATGCTTCTTCACCGCGCCAGTACATAATTGTTCACGTTTTTCCGTGAACTTGATGGGCTCTTGTGAGCCCTCACCAACATCTGAACCAAGACCCACCAGCAATTTTTCTGTCCACTGCTTCTTCGTGCTTGTGTTTATTCGCTGGTGCCTTCCACCCGCCAATATTTAACCGACTCGCCCAACAAATTACGCTACTGAACTTCTGAGATATATACTTCCCAGCCAGGTAAGCAGGTAATCGGGAACACATCAGGTAGACATCTTTTATGTAAGGTCAAACACGAATCTATCTTGAATTTTCACCGAAATGACCGCGTTCTAGAGCTCCTACTAAGTCCTCCAGTTGCGATGCCGGTCAGCGTTAGGCCATCGTTGAAGTCGTCTGGCATTCTTGTATAAATTGTTGATGCCAACATTTCTAATTTTTCAGTTGAATGCGCCGCATAGATCAATGAGCTCGTATTTTCCTCCTACTGCATCTTCCAATTCATAGATTATTCTTCGTCAATTCACAAGTGCACCTTTACCAAGGCTTATAACTGCTTCATGGGCACTTCAAAAATGAATGAATTGAGTTGATTCGAATTGAAATATAACGCGTGTTCAAATTCTATATGTACCCTCAAAGAGGTAAGTACGCCAGAGTTCAAATAATGTCCTTGCTATATTATCCCGTCTAATTTTCCAACATTGCGCATGCATTTATATTTGATACCACCGTATTATATCCGAACATGTACGGTACGTTCGTAAGTGCGGAACTGCGAATAAACGACACGACACAAAGTATAGGAAGTTATAATTTAGACATGGCACAGGAGCAGCACGCAGGAGCCTTCGCAACTCCAAGGTTCTGCTTCGCATCCCCTCGGTTTTCTGCAATGAGCTACGTGCTCCCCAAATAACCTTGTGAAACTGAAAGGAAGCGCTCGGTGGGGAAGTCCCAAGCACTTATCTTGTTTCATCAGAAAGGAATGGCGTTAAAGAGGCACTAAAGGAGAAGAACGCTTGTGATACGGAATAACAATAGACAAACGAAGTCAGCCTCTTATTTTTTCGTCAAGCGGCCTAATTTCATCAGCGCGAAGAAAGAACTTTGCTCCGAAATGAAATCAAGCTTTCCTACGCAGATCTGCCAAAAAAGGGGCTGATAGGTAATTCGCAACGAATGCCCGAGAATCCCTTACATATGCAAATCAGCTGCAGCTGCTGTCACCTCAGAAGAAAGGAAATGCAAAAAAAAAGAAAGAAAAAAGCCAGGAAGCCCTTTGAGAACAGGCTTCGAATTTCGCTCGAGGTTGGATCTTTTCTTTCGGATAACAGTAAAATAAGTTAGCTTTTATTGAGTACTTACCACGTGCACGAGTCTCGTCAGTAGAGTGAAAATTTTCAGCGGTACTGGGTTATTTGCTACGGGGAATATCTTTATTTGTTTAGTTTTGTGTTTGCGTACAAGTTCATTGCATATCTGGGAAAGAAAGTGCACCGGTTGTAGTCAGAAAGTGGATTCTAGGCACATTAACACAGTGAATGCCGCCAATAAAATGGTTCTTTTCAGCGATGATGGAAGCAGTGGATGTGACGAAGTGTGGTATGAAAACGACAAATGAAACCTTGAGTCACGGACAATTAGGGACTGAGCTGAATCTCAGTACACATCTCTGGTTCAAAGCTCGCTTTTGCCAACTTGTATTTTCTTGGTAATATCCTCTGTTTTGGCTCTTTTTACAAGCTGTTAAAGGTGAGGTTTCAGTCAGAAACGTATATTAAGTAAGCGATGTATTGTAGAATGCTTTTCTGGACATTTGTGCAACCGATTGTCCACTGAAGTTCTACAGACAGACAATAGTCCACTGTTTTTCTTTTACAGTAACTTAACTTAATGTTATCGCTAAAATGACTCAGTGATTAGGTAAATACTGTGAAGCCACTATAGCAGAGAGCTCCGCGGTGGCGCGGTGCATGACGATACAACAGCAAATTAACCAGCACCAGCTATATCGCTGAAAAAAAAATGCAATAAAGCTACGTTTCTTTTGAGCACTTTTGACAACTCAAGGGGATATAATGCGCCTTTGCAGCGACATCCCCGTTCGAGTGAAGCACTTGACCGGGATTTGAATAATAAAATAATCCAAATAACTCGTCACATTTTCCCTCACTTCTGCCTTTCTTCACTTTATCCCAGAGTATACCTTGAAGTTGCACGAAAAAGTCGAGGTCAGGGAGCGAAAACAAACACTAGAGGTCGAGCGATGTACTTCCAACTGAAATATTTATTAAAGGAACAACCAGCCTTATAATGTGTCAAAAACACCAGCAAGAATAATACGGTTGAAGACATGCGTACCAGGCCTGTACGCATATCTGTTTACATAAAAAAAAATATCTAAAGTTTTGTTAGATTGAGTGACATTGCGCTGACACATTTATCTTCTACATTATATATTCAAAAAACTTCTAGAATTTTCCTTTATTTCTTGCTTTTTGCATGCTTTAGACATCTAGCGTCACTGAACATAGGAGTACATGCTCATTTCTTCCAACGAGCAGCCAAATGGCTACCATACCTGTAAACGTGGATGTACTCCAATGTTCAGTGACACTAGGTTTCTGAAGGACATTCGTTTATGAAGCACTTTCTTCCTAAACCACAAGCGTACAATTTGTTTCCCAGTGATTAGTAAAACGTGGTCTCTGCTCTTCACAACGTTTCACGAGCAACGGTCTGGAAGTGAGTTCTGCTGCAATACGAATATTAGACATCCCTAAACTGTTGTCAACTTTTGGCAGGACTACTGACGTGCGTTTCAGTGAAGATATCGTTCGTGTTCCAGAGTATCACGAACAAGTAGCACCAAGCATTACAGCGATCACATTCCAATGGGTAGAAATAATGCTCGATCATCATCATGTTTATAGGGAACTGTCGGAAATGTTTTGGGAAACTTTCCGAGGCGATTTGAAGGCTGATTTAACGAGGTAGAATTTTCTTTACCAAAACCAACTACAGAATAACATGCGATTAATAACACCTCGGGCTTTTCAGTCCTTCCTCGGCAGGGTTCATATTTTTGGCGCCGTTTTCTTTGCATAGCCTGCCGAGTGTGAAGCCGAATAAGTATATTTCGAAATTACTGGTTTACGATTGTAAAACGTGCTTTGCCACAAGAAAGCTCTTGTGAAGGCAAAGCCAAATACATATTTTAGAGAAAGAACAACAAAACGACGCTTAACATGCAGTTTAGATTATTCACAATGAGACTCGGTGGGTGTACCTTCCCATTGGTGAATTTTATTAGTCTGTTAAATGCCCCTTCGAAGCAACACATATCACGGTAAGTAGTTTCGTATTGACAGATCCAATCATTTGAATCTATAATTTTTGTTCATCGAGTTTATGGGTCCTACGGTCTTGCTTCTCAAGCTATAAAACAGGCTAATTCACATGATTAGTGCGGCAGTTGCTGAGTTGATTCGAAATCCACAGTGTGCCCAGCGGAGGAAAAGGAATGACAAAGACGGAAACATAAAACGAGGGCTCGTCCTTTATTTTCTTCCGTTTCTTAGTGCTTCCCTACACTGGTCCCTGTGTTGAGTGCAATAGAGTGCAAAATTTTGTTCTGAACATTTCTTTTTCGCGTATATAGTGCACCTGTGTTAATAAAAACACGTGGCCAATTTTTTTCCCCTCTGTGAATGGAAATGTGAACGTAAAATGCAAATGAAATGACAAATAAACGACCCACTAAAGAGAAGCGCTAGACAAGGTCGGACGGGTAAAGTGCTCTTTAAAAATTTCGTGGCAAACAGTTCGTCACATGAATAGAAAATAAAAGACTAACAATTTTTTTTTTATTCCGTGCCGCAACCTTAAGCCCCGGTACGGGACTGTGACGTCATTGATTTCAATATATGTTTTCGCATTTGGGACCATCATGGCGGCAGTAAATATTCTTAAAACCTGCTCGAGGGCAGTCTCTGACTTCCTTATGATACAATGTAGTCCGTCGCTACCTACAAAAAATTATTCAGCCTTGAGAAGGCGCCGTAAAAATTAATGACGTCACTTCGAGCTCCTGCGGGAAGTTCAGGGCGGTGTCGCTACCTGTCTTTCGTGCTTGCGTTTTTTTTTCTTCTGGAATGTCAAGCCTACTATCACGCTGAAGGGGATCTTTTTTATCGTATTCGAAAAGGGAAATTTACTATTACAGCTCGAATTATTTTTCTGATTAGTGTCTATATGAAAAAAAAGTAAGGATGGTGACAGGAGTTGTCTGACTACGGCTGTAAATGACCGCTTTAGCCCACAGGAAGCCCACCAGTGCAAGCAATGACGCAAGGGTATCACGCAAGCCCAGTTTTCCGTGAAGCACTGAAAATGTGAACTTACCAGGAAGCTTTCATTGACTGCGCTCCAAGAAACGAGAGTCTGAGACTCTAAGAAAGATTTTGTATGCTCAGCTCGTAACTACGTTTGAAGCACATGGAAGCCGGACTAGTATTGTGACATTACAGGAAGCAATAAATCCCGTGCGAGCAGCGTGCCATTTCTTTGTGGTGGTGTAACCGCAAAAAAACAATAACAACATTTGCGCTAAAGAGTGCGTCATAAAAAGAAAACACGCAAGTAACATTCGTAAGGAAAACACGTTCTTTCTCGGGCAACTAGAAAAAGAGTACATCATTAATCTCGCTCTGAGCTATGATGCACCCAAAGACCGTTCGTATCATGTGTTTTGTTTCAACGTAGAAAGGATGGCTGTCACGAAAAAAACGATGCGCATGCGCAATAAAGCCGGACACAAATGATTTCTGTATAAGAACAAGATTCGAAACACGCAGGAGCTGCTTTATTTTTTCACGCTCGCAGGGAGATAATTGAGCTCTTGCGGTATTATGTAGTGCGTTTCTTTAACGCAAAGTTTGGAAGAAAAAGGGAAAAGTGGGCAGTTGTTTTTTTTTACAATTTCCCACTTTTTCATACCTATATATCTCACTCCAGACCTAAGGCAGCAAACTGTGCGTAGAAAGAGAAAGAGAGAGAGAGAAAGAGAAAACAAGGGTAGGAAAGGCAGGGAGGTACGTGCTATAAAAAGAATCTCAGTTGTTCATCAGGGGAAAAAAAAAATCTGGTCGGATCCTGGTTACCCTATGAATCGAAGGATATGCAATGCTTCAACGCTGGTCACTGTAGCTATCATATAATAGCATTTTTTTCTGATATCTTCAGTATATTTTTCTACGCTGCTGTGGTGCTACAAACAATGAAAGTGCCCTTGCCCTCTATGCACGTATGTACTGCACGGTGGTGTTTCTGTCCACGTATAGGAAGCTACATGTGTAAGCACACAGATGCATTTACAATCCCCCGGTGAATTCAATATCCCGCCACTTGGAAGACACGTCACCTTCCCAGACATATCGTTTCAAACCACAGGCTCACCCGGACATAAGAATGGATGTCCCACGATGCCGAAGGAAGCTGAAATTCAACTTTGCGAACTTGTTTACCTTTTTTCCGCTGCGCAGTCTGCTGTACACCCCGCATCAGGCTACGAGTATTTCTCTCGTTTTATAACACTGGGATAAATAAATATTGAATAAATTTGCAGAACTAAAAAAAAATTTAGCAATTGCACGAACAACTTAAGAAACTTTGTATGGTGACCTTTGGAAACTGCCATGTCGAAATTACTGAGCAACCTGCATTTCAGGACATAAAAGGACAAAACATGTATCATTATGGTCATGCCAAAAAGCAAACTTAGAAAGCGCTCAGTCAGAAAGTAGAGATAGATGTTCCTTAGATTCACTCGACCTAGAAAGCTTCCCTTTGGAACCGCTGTGAATCGGCAGATCACATGGTGGCCTGTCCCCCTGATGCCGACACTTCCGACATAAATCTAACGGCAATTGGTGCTCCTACCATGGTCTTGGATACGCTGCAATTCGTTCTCAAAATCATCTGAAAAAAAAGGACAGTATCATCCAAGTGCGCATTCACAAATATCTTACAGGAAGAAGATACTATAGAAACCGGTCACATCGTGGCTTCCTGATATGCATCTTTGTGTTTACATTTCGATTCCCCAATAATGTTACGTGGAGACGCAGCAATTAGCTTAACAAATATGCGTAAGGCACGTCCTCACACCGAATCGCAGATGCGATGTGCACGTCAATGCAGCTCATGAAATTGAGAAATGTTACACGGAGGTTCACGCTGAACAAATGCTGTTGAAATTTCTTTAATTTGTAAAGCTCAAGGGCTGGCTGGCAGTAGGTTTAACCCTTAGTATAACAGTGAACTGCCAGCGTTTTCTAATTCATAACTCTGCGTTTGCTTAACTGATTAAATATACACACAATGCTTCGTAATGGTAACGCATATAACCGGCTTCACACCAGCTGCCATGAAAGGAAAGCCGTATTATATTTGACAGGCTGGCAACAAAGTCGCCAGAGTACCACACATTCGAAGCCTTTCATTCATTGCTCAGGAAGGACATCTACAATGTTCATGGCACTGCTTCTTTATCAGCAACGAAAAAAAATAGACTTCAGTTCGTCAGTACCACGCACTGACGTTTTAGTTGGTGTTGCTGCAAAATGCGAGAAAATATAATATATGCTGATGCAAATAGGTAAGGCAGCTTCAAACAAAATATTATGATGTTAACTCGCATCTTCATCAGCAACTGCTGGTTCGATGAAAGCTCTGCAACCAGAGAGCATACCTCTTCACCTCCTATTAATAGAAATTTTTCGCGGCAGCTATAGATCGCCCCTGCCCCCTTCGAACTATCCTTGAATACGTTTTCCTTATATTAATTCTGCTTGCCTTAGCTGGTAGCGGTCGTCGCCGGCTTTCCAGTGGTTTCACGGAGTTTCGGCAACTTCCTTACGTTGCTTGCATTTGAAGGGGGCGACGCTAAAATGCACAAATTTGCTAATGTTGCAAGTAATTAGGCACTCCGTTTAGGTGCAGCGTCGTGCTTCCTGGTCTGCGGCAAAAAAACTACACGAATGCCAGGTTGTCTCGCTAAAGTTTGTGTTCGAGGTCATACATTGGAAGTTTGGAGCCAACTGACTTTTAGTCGTATGGGTCGTACCTTCACATTCAAGAGAGAGAGGGAGGAAAGAAGGGGGGAGGGAGGGTGGGAGGGATAGATAGATAGATAGATAGATAGATAGATAGATAGATAGATAGATAGATAGATAGATAGATAGATAGATAGATAGATAGATAGATAGATAGATAGATAGATAGATAGATAGATAGATAGATAGATAGATAGATAGATAGATAGATAGATTACCCTTCAAACACTACAGGAAATTATTCCTTGGTGTAGATTCGAACTGCATGAGCGCCGATAGTTTATTCAGTTTTGGCTTGAGTAGTCATGTAATAGGTAGGTAAGAATACATTCAGTTTAACTGGACTGGTTGGAAGCAGTAGGACTTACGATAAACCATTTCACTTGTATGAAAAAATTGTGTAGCCTCGCGCCTGAACACAGCAGTTAACATAATAACCACAGTTTCTTTCTTCTGCTTTCCATTTCTTTCTGTTTCTCTCTTTTTTTCACTATTCTCCTGTGCTAAACAAAACCAAAGGAAACAACGTTTCTGTTTGGTTTTTAAACGGTGTTCTTCAAAGAGCATTGCTTGTTTGTTCTCCTTCAGAAAGATATTGCTTAACTTGGAGCAGATTTAAGTACGGCAGACTTAAGATTTAAATTTAAGATTTAAGTACGTCAGGATCATGTTGCAGAGGTTCGTGTTCAAAATCGATCACGGTTAATAACCTGAGTTTTTGAATGCTGACTGACTGTAGTTCGTACATACTTTCGTTTTTATTCAATGAAATGGGGCAAAGCTTTCTCAGAAGACATTGAAATCCCTTGAGGTTTCCCTGATATGGCCATGAATTATCGTGAACCTCAGGCATTGCACTGCTGAAAGCTGACGCTGCCCGGAACCAACTGTTCACTCCCGGTAGCGGTGGTCGCATTGCTATGGGGGGAGGAATGCAAAAACGCCCGCGTTCTGTGCATTGGGTGCGCAGTTAAGAACTTGGGGTAGTAAAACAATAATCCAAAATCTCACTACGCCATGGCTCATAATCAGATCATCCTCCTGGCATGCAAAGCTTTAGAATTTGTAAAATTTTTGCAGAAGAACGTACCGAAGTACAACAATCACACGTGCATTTCGGGATTTTTGTTCCCCGCCAAATAATGTTACTGATTGCTTAGCCCTACAATATTTGTTGACCTATGATGTGGTCTCTTATATTACGGTTGTTCATCGAGTTGCGCCGATCAGTATGAAATGAAAAATGGGATGACATGCACTAAAATACTTAAGGCCTCGCGGATAATATCAAAGCAACAACATAGCAAAGTAAAACTGAGAAAAATAATGACGAAGGGGTTTCGTATGGTGGCTGTTACGCAAGTGGCACTAGAACTTGCCGAAATTCTGTTTCTTCTTTTTAAGCCACGTGTGTATAGGGGGACCCCATCGTTCCTGCTCTAAATGGCTTCCGCTTTAGCAAGACGAGCGGGTACAGGCGCTTCGGCAGTGTCGAAAGGCTTACCAGGAGTTTCTGCTGGGCGCTGCGTCACGGAAAGCGGATTAAACTGGAGATCCTGAGGGTGCGCCTTGTGTCCCTCTCGGTGTGCCCGCTTGAGCCCCCTGCACGCACAGCATGCCCCCACAAAACACTTTAAAAAATTAACCAGTGTTCTTGGCCCCGAGAGGTCAAGGATTTGCTTATAAAACGTCATCAGATATGGCCGTGTGCCTGCCTACATTACCGGCAGGAAAAAAGAATATTGCAAAGGAGTTTGATTAGACCATATGATTAGGTGCAGGAGTGTGTTTACAATGGTTCTTGCTTTCTCCATTAATAATTAATTAAATATGTTAGCCAAAAGGATGATAGAACGTAGTATAAATGACACGTTAATCTGCAACACTCGCTCCGATTGCAAGCATAACAAATAAAAGAAAGTACAAGCAACATTCCTTATTAAGCAAGGCAACTTTGGCACCCGAGTATCCGCAAAGGCAAAATCATCATAAAACATCAGTACAATACGACCCACTGTGGATAACATCATTACAAGAGTTGCACGTCAAATTATTGAGTACTATTTGTTTCCAATCACGTTTCCGCATCGCACATGCAAACTCCGACATAAGCATCAGGAAGATTCATTTTGCCACATTATGTGACTACACAGGGCACTTGCGTGACTGTATGATGGAACTTGTCCTATTAAGCATTGCTTGAGGTATGTAATAGGCCAGTATTGATATTTGGAACTGTTCTAAATAATAAATCACTCGGTCGTGGTTGCACAGTAGCTATGGTGTTGGGCTGCTGAGCACGAGGTCGCAGAATCGATTACCGGTCACGGCGGCCGCATTTCGATGAGGGTGACATGCGAAAACACCCATGCACTTTATATATACATATATATATATATATATATATATATATATATATATATATATATATATATATAAACGAGAAGAAAGGGGGTTAACCGAGGGACCCGAAATTTATTAGTCATATAATGAGAAGCCAACAAACACTGACACCAAGTACAACATAGGGGAAATTGCATGTGCTTAATAAATGAAATAAAGTAATGATAAATTAATGGAAATTAAAGTGGATGAAAAAACAACTTGCCGCAGGTGGGAACCGAACCCACAACCTTCGCATGTCGCGTGCGATGCTCTACCAATTGAGCTACCGCGGCGGCGTTTCCCCATCCACTTTCTTGGGTATTTATGTGTACTAGTAAAACCCTGGGAGTGTTAGCCAGCGCCCCCACTCACAGACCTTGGCGGCGGACGTGGTACGTCTTTTTTGCCGCAGGCGTCACGAGAACGTGATCTTTTCGGGTGAAGGCAACTGGTCAATAAACCCACATATGCTACTTGTAGGCATCAATGTTGCCGGATTCGAGACCCTCGTTAAGTAATAAACGAGAAGAAAGGGGGTTAACCGAGGGACCCGAAATTTATTAGTCATATAATGAGAAGCCAACAAACACTGACACCAAGTTCAACATAGGGGAAATTGCATGTGCTTAATAAATGAAATAAAGTAATGATAAAAAATGGAAATTAAAGTGGATGAAAAAACAACTTGCCGCAGGTGGGAACCGAACCCACAACCTTCGCATGTCGCGTGCGATGCTCTACCAATTGAGCTACCGCGGCGGCGTTTCCCCATCCACTTTCTTGGGTATTTATGTGTACTAGTAGAACCCTGGGAGTGTTAGCCAGCGCCCCCACTCACAGACCTTGGCGGCGGACGTGGAACGTCTTTTTTGCCGCAGGCGTCACGAGAACGTGATCTTTTCGGGTGAAGGCAACTGGTCAATAAACCCACATATGCTACCTGTAGGCATCAATGCTGCCGGATTCGAGACCCTCGTTAAGTAATAAACGAGAAGAAAGTGGGTTAACCGAGGGACCCGAAATTTATTAGTCATATAATGAGAAGCCAACAAACACTGACACCAAGTACAACATAGGGGAAATTGCATGTGCCTAATAAATGAAATAAAGTAATGATAAATTAATGGAAATTAAAGTGGATGAAAAAACAACTTGCCGCAGGTGGGAACCGAACCCACAACCTTCGCATGTCGCGTGCGATGCTCTACCAATTGAGCTACCGCGGCGGCGTTTCCCCATCCACTTTCTTTGGTATTTATGTGTACTAGTAGAACCCTGGGAGTGTTAGCCAGCGCCCCCACTCACAGACCTTGGCGGCGGACGTGGAACGTCTTTTTTGCCGCAGGCGTCACGAGAACGTAATCTTTTCGGGTGAAGGCAACTGGTCAGTAAACCCACATATGCTACCTGTAGGCATCAATGTTGCCGGATTCGAGACCCTCGTTAAGTAATAAACGAGAAGAAAGGGGGTTAACCGAGGGACCCGAAATTTATTAGTCATATAATGAGAAGCCAACAAACACTGACACCAAGTACAACATAGGGGAAAATGCATGTGCTTAATAAATGAAATAAAGTAATGATAAATTAATGGAAATTAAAGTGCATGAAAAAACAACTTGCCGCAGGTGGGAACCGAACCCACAACCTTCGCATGTCGCGTGCGATGCTCTACCAATTGAGCTACCGCGGCGGCGTTTCCCCATCCACTTTCTTGGGTATTTATGTGTACTAGTAGAACCCTGGGAGTGTTAGCCAGCGCCCCCACTCACAGACCTTGGCGGCGGACGTGGAACGTCTTTTTTGCCGCAGGCGTCACGAGAACGTGATCTTTTCGGGTGAAGGCAACTGGTCAATAAACCCACATATGCTACCTGTAGGCATCAATGTTGCCGGATTCGAGACCCTCGTTAAGTAACGAGGGTCTCGAATCCACTTTAATTTCCATTAATTTATCATTACTTTATTTCATTTATTAAGCACATGCAATTTCCCCTATGTTGAACTTGGTGTCAGTGTTTGTTGGCTTCTCATTATATGACTAATAAATTTCGGGTCCCTCGGTTAACCCCCTTTCTTCTCGTTTATTACTTAACGAGGGTCTCGAATCCGGCAACATTGATGCCTACAGGTAGCATATGTGGGTTTATTGACCAGTTGCCTTCACCCGAAAAGATCACGTTCTCGTGACGCCTACGGCAAAAAAGACGTTCCACGTCCGCCGCCAAGGTCTGTGAGTGGGGGCGCTGGATAACACTCCCAGGGTTCTACTAGTACACATAAATACCCAAGAAAGTGGATGGGGAAACGCCGCCGCGGTAGCTCAATTGGTAGAGCATCGCACGCGACATGCGAAGGTTGTGGGTTCGGTTCCCACCTGCGGCAAGTTGTTTTTTCATCCACTTTAATTTCCATTAATTGATCATTACTTTATTTCATTTATTAAGCACATGCAATTTCCCCTATGTTGTACTTGGTGTCAGTGTTTGTTGGCTTCTCATTATATGACTAATAAATTTCGGGTCCCTCGGTTAACCCCCTTTCTTCTCGTTTATTACTTAACGAGGGTCTCGAATCCGGCAACATTGATGCCTACAGGTAGCATATGTGGGTTTATTGACCAGTTGCCTTCACCCGAAAAGATCACGTTCTCGTGACGCCTGCGGCAAAAAAGACGTTCCACGTCCGCCGCCAAGGTCTGTGAGTGGGGGCGCTGGCTAACACTCCCAGGGTTCTACTAGTACACATAAATACCCAAGAAAGTGGATGGGGAAACGCCGCCGCGGTAGCTCAATTGGTAGAGCATCGCACGCGACATGCGAAGGTTGTGGGTACTGTTCCCACCTGCGGCAAGTTGTTTTTTCATCCACTTTAATTTCCAATAATTTATCATTACTTTATTTCATTTATTAAGCACATGCAATTTCCCCTATGTTGTACTTGGTGTCAGTGTTTGTTGGCTTCTCATTATATATATATATATATATATATATATATATATATATATGAACAGCACAGACATATATATATATCTATATATATACACATGAACAGCACAGACAACAAAGCCAGTGCGAGCGCGCACTGGCTTTGCGAGCGGCACCAGGTACTATATATATATATATATATATATATATATATATATATATATATATATATATATATATATATATATATATATATATATATATGGAGAGAGAAAGAGAGAGAGATCGCGTTCTCGTAACGCCTGCGGCAGAAAGGATGTTCTACATCCGCCGCCAAGGTCTGTGAGTGGTGGCGCTGGCTAACACTTACAGGGTTCTCCTCGGAAAACATGAGTACCCAAGAAAATGGATAGGGAAACGGCGTCGCGGTTGCTCAATTGGTAGAGCATCAGACACGATATGCGAAGGTTGTGGGAACGGTCCCCACCTACAGCAAGTTGTTATTTCATCCATTTTCATTTCCATTAATTTATCGTTTCTTTATTTCATTTATAAAGCACAAGTAATTTCCCCTATGTTGTCCTTGGTGTCCGTGTTTCTTGGCTTCTTGTGATATGACTAATAAATATCGGGCCCCCTCGGTGAACCCCCGTTCTTCCCGTTTATATATATATATATATATATATATATATATATATATATATATATATATATATATATATATATATATATATATATATATATATATATACAGAGAGAGAGAGAGAAGGAGGGAGGGAGGGACACCACGTTTTGTTGTGGGTGTTTGTACCCGGCATTGATGTGGTGTGACGAGCTGTCCGCCATCTCCCTAGCGCGATGGCCATTTGTAGGACGACACTCTTTCTCTTTCTGCCTCTCTCGATCTCCCTCGCTTGTCCTCACTGACCTTGTATCGTTGTCGCTCTCTGTGCTAGATGATCGCGCAAACGGCTTTGGCCACGCGGCTGCGTTCGACCCTTCACTTTTGTTCTTGCCCGCCTTCCGCATCGGTGCCTGGTCCTCTTCTGAAGCGCGAACACTGGCGGCCTTTGGTCGGTCTCGTATGGCCGCACAGCGGTCCCGGCATGCTCGCTAAGCAGCAGTTGGCGGCGTGTACCAGACCGAAAAGGAAATGGGCAGGACGCGAGCTGGAGCCAGCATATTTGTTTGTTTTACTTTTCTTTTTGTCTCTACCTCCGCATGACGTCCTGCCGTATTTTGATTCTCTCCTTGAACGACGACTTCTTACGGGTGCTTTGACAAGCGTACTCGTCCCTAAACTCCACCACCGCTCGCGTGCTTGCTTTGGTGTGCGCCGGGCTCACAAAATAACTGCCTCGAAACAATGGCGCCTAATTGGAGAATAATAGGGTAAACGCCATTTAATCGTATGCATGAGTAGAGAATGCGAATCATTATTTATGCTTCTGCCTGGTTTGTTTAGATGTCGCCTCCTTGCCTTTATGTCGGTTGTCGTTTGCTACCCCGTTACGTACTTTCTTTTTTTGTGTATACTTGACCATGGCGGCCTCCTGCGCATCATGGGTACGAACCTCGACTTTCACTTAAATTGTCTTTCCTCCAACTTTTTTTTTTCTTTTCGATCACAAGGGAGGAGCAGATAAACACCGCTTAAGCTCTTATCTGCCTTTGATAGGCACTAAGCGTAAAGAAAAGAATACGACTGTTCGTATCTTTCTTCGACTTCAGTGTGTGACCAGTTTTCTTTCCCACTCGTGTTCTGTTTTCATTTTATCGCAAACATTCGGCACGTTTTGCGCCTTGCGTTGCTGTCTAACGAAAGTTATCAGTTATCGTTAGCTTTAGGCAACAAATGCACAAGATGGTTGTTTTCTTCGAGGGCTACATGTACTCGGTTAAGTGCCAACGGACACATTCATATCACTGCGGAGTCTCATAAGTAAGGCTTCAGTAGAGGGTTATGCTTAACCTCATTTCATTTGCGCACCTTTCAAAAAGAAAAGAAGATAAAGAAAGAAGAAAAGATTGAGCTCATTGAAACATAATATTCATATCTGCGTTCATGTATGCGCTAATTACATGAACCACACCGGCGCCCGTATATGAACTGAAGTTACTCAATATCAGCGCACCTTTTAGTTCTTAAATAGTATCTTTAAAAAATACAAGGTTCGGTGAAATTATAACGTATAAAGAATGTACTACTTCTGCGGAGAACTTCTTTCCTAATTAAATAGGTCCTGTGCACAAATGAATCGCCTTTAAGCCATGGCTTACGAGTACAAGATATCTCCCGATTGAACTTGTAGTTAAATATGTATTGAATTTCACTGCGCAAGTGGATAAATTCATTATGCGTGCACATTCATAACACGCGCAGAGAAAAAATACAGGCGTGTTTCATCTGCTGACGAAAGAGTGTTTGAAAGCTCAGAAATAAGTAATGACGTCCGCTGCTTTGGTTTACAAGAACCGCGGCTCCCTTTCCTTGTCTTTGTTCATTCCGCGTCGCTGGGAGATTGCTTTTAAGTATCGACCCATATATTAAGGCCACTCGGCGCCAGACTGTGTATACAAAATAATACGGCCAATAAGAATGAGCCCTGCGTGGTTATCATAGACTGTCATAGTGAAGGTCATCGTATAGATCTGTTTTCCTCCCGAACAGCTTCAGCCCTGCTTGTGCCCCCCTATAAAACACGCCGACGACCGTATGTGCCGAAGTATCCGAACTCTGTATCCACAACTAATGAACTTTCCATCTACTTCCTTATCGAGCACAACCGAACATCACAGCTTGCTTCTCTACCCTAAAATCGAAAAAGCCGGTTGTGTAGGCTGACACGGGCATCCGCCTCGTTAAGACTACACGGTTTGGCCTCCCGATCGATCAGGGTGTTCCTTGTTTGCAGCCTCATTTGGCGTTATTTGTCAAACCAGATTTCCGTTGGGCGAAGTAGTCGTTGCACCCGAAGCCAAGCTCTAGGACGGTGACAACATTGCAGTCTTGTCGCCGATGCAACTTGGCAGCAAGAGACAACTGCCGTGGGCTGATGTTTGCTGTCCTACAAATGATCGCTGCCGTTCATAGAAGGAGTTTAGCACTCCCGTTTTTCATTTTTTTAGAGTATTGACCGAAGTAGACGAGCGAAACTCAATGGCGATAACAGCTACCTGATAAAGAAGCGTGCAGCAATGCTACAGGAATTGTAACGAAGCCCTACGTGTTACGTGTACATTGCTAACGCTTTCGCTCATCTGACTCGCTTTCCGTTATTACATACCGTCGTGCAGCTGCTTTGAAAAATAAATGGCAGGCAGTATTAATTGTGTGCATTTTTCTATCAGGTGTCATCACCTTTCTCTGTACTTATACTTCCATCTATAGAAAACTTAACGAATACGTATTGACAAAACATCATTATTAAGCCTATTTAGTTAGATGTTTTTCTGGCATATAGAATTCGAAGGATTTGTTTTCCAGATCGTCTATCGACTGTTTCGGACCTGAAGTGCAGTACTATGATTATATGGACTGCCTATCGCGCTACAGTCCATGTGCTTAACCAATATACGTCTATCGATTTTCTGTAGATTCTCAGATAGGTTGAGCCCTCGTGGACAAACTATTGAATAAGAGCGAACACATCATATCTGTGGGAATTACATCCCTGGGAAGACCTGTGCGCGATTTCACAGAGCCTATCGTTCATAAATGTTTATTGCCATTGGCTGGCTGCCTTAGATAATAATATTCCGAGCATCATTATCGGCATGCGAAGATGGAATATCCCGCAAAATTTAATGATACCTGCATTGCTCGTTCTGCAATTCACGGGTGCGGGAAGTACACTTTTCGCGTGTTCTATTTTGGTATTTCCCTTTGTGCTTGTGACGGTGACGTCATCGCACGCGCTATGGGGACTATCGCACAGAGATCATGTATCAGTTAGTCGCACACAAAATGTATTGCTGCCGAGGTGAGAAGAGGCAAAAAGGAAAAGCTTTCGAGACAACACACAATGAACGGCTACGCATATTAACCGAGAACAGATGCCCAGCCTCTCGTCCGACGATATCAGTGAACGCTAACAGGAAGGCGTACACGCAGAAAGAAAACCGCTGTATCATGAACACTCAGTCGCTTGGTTAATTGAATCACGGTACAACAAGAGCGAGCCCATTATCTCGCCACACCCTTACCCGTGCCTCAAGCGAGCGGTAAACTGTTACTGCCCCTTTATCTAAGGTGGTTTTCTCCATAACGGCATCGTAGTAACGGGAAACCACAAAAATAATTGGGTTATTCACATTGTATCACAGCGTGAGACTGTTTTCTTTTCCGGGTAAATTTATTGTCATAGCCAACAATTGCTGTTGATATTCCCTCACCATATGTGAAAGTTTATTTCTTTCTCGTTAATCTCCCTGAATTTCCCCTACCTTTTACAATGTTACGCAGCAGGGAGAGAGAGAGAGAAAAAAAAGAAAAGCAATGGAAAGGCAGGGAGGTTAACAAGAGGATTCTCCGGTTGGCTGACCTGTACCGGGAAGAAGGAAAGGGATGTGAAAGATGAGAGAAAAAAATACTGTACAGAACTGTGTCCGTGGGGGCCGTCACACTGTCTGCGAAGGCGCCACACAGATTTACACAGCGTCAATGTCCCGCTAATACATTACGTCACACAGTGCACAGTCACAACTTGTCACAGAGTCGGTATCTCGCCTACTTTATAGCGGCTCGTGCTGATGTTGGTGTAGGCCAGTTTCGAGGAATTTTACTTTTAGGGAGTGGGCGCTTTTCGAGTTGGTGAATAGCCTGGCTCAGAGCGCTGCTCACTGCTGGTTGAAACGAGGGCAGTTGCAAAGAAGATGCGTGAACCTTTCGCTGCACCCGCGGTTTGTGTATGCAGCAGCTTCTCTTGAACAAGCAGAGATTCCAGGTTTTATTGTTTTAGACGTTTATATTTATACAAGGGCAAAAAAGCTATCAGAGACAATTAGCGCAGCATTGTATGTTGGCTGCAGTAAGTAGTAGTAAGTAGCAGTGACGCGTTATCAGGTTTGAGAAGCATGGCGTCTAACCAAACATTCATCTTTCTTCATCTCCTTTTTTGTTCTAGTTCCGTAAAAAAGGAAGAACCGTTACTTTATTAAAAAGCAGTGCATACTTAGTAACAGCACGGAAGGCAACACTCCTGCATTAGTAATAGAAAAAGAAAGAGGTAGGATATCAAAATATGGACGTTTTTTTTATTGAATTAAAAATAAAAGACAGAGCTGTAGTCATCCTGTAATAGTGGCGGCTATTTCTTTCCGCATAGCAATAACAACAAAATAAAAATTATATGTAGCAAGAAAAGGTAAAGAAACAACGTTCTAGGGCCGGAAATCCACCATACACTGCCCTATATACAAACACGGTCGTATAAATATAAAAGGCAAAGGTAACTCACACCACAATGAATTTGTAAACAGAGTCTGAAATACTCATAAGCGGTCACGATGCAGAATGCCATGAGCATGTAAACAGATGAGGAATTGACAGAGTTAAAATAATGCACGCGCAGAATATGACAGTCAAATATGAGCTTCAGCAGAGGAGGAGGGAGGAAAGAGAAAAGCAGAAGGCAGAGAGGTTAACCAGAAGAACGTCCGGTTGGCTACCCTACACTAGGGGAATGGGAAAGGGGCAAACAAAGATGAGAGGGAGAGAGAGGAGGGAAGGAAAGAAGGAAATTAGGGGCGAGTTCGGTGACGCGTGTGGTCTAATAGAAATTACATTAATAGTCACAGACGTTCACACAAGTCCGTCGTCCTCAAGAAGCACAAAAGTGCCTCTACCGGTTTATGGGCCGACGAGTGATGGGGGCGGTGTGCCAGCAGCAGTTGCGCAGAAAGCGGCCGATTGTCCAGTTTTTGGAGGGCGTTAGTGAATTCTTGTCTTTCTGGGGCATATTGTGTACAGTGGCACAGCAGGTGGTCGATAGTTTCTTCGGTACCGCAGACCTCGCATGCTGCACTGTCGGTAATTTCAATTAATGAAAAGTATGCCTTTGTGAAGGCAACTCCTAACGAAAGGCGACGGAGAAGCGTAGCTTCACGTCGAGGAAGTCCGAGTGGAGGTCGGAGTTGCAGTGAGGGGTTTAATCGATGCAGTCGTATAAGCCTTAAGTTTGGTGAGTTCCACTCGATCAGTGAGAGAAAGCGTGCCAGGTGTCGAAGCTGCCTTGCAGCGTCTGTCCTCGAAAGCGGAATTGGAACGCTGTGCTCTTCATGATGTGCTGTGCGAACTGCGTTATCGGCGGAATCATTGCCACTGATTCCACAATGGCCAGGTACCCACAGCAGAGAATACAAAAGATCGTAGCACGTAATATACAAGCGCTGATAAGTACAAATAATGGAGGCAATTCTTAGTTACATTGGGTGACCATTCAGTGCGGCCTCTAGTGCTTGTTAAGGGTGTGTGTGTCTTCGCAAAAATGCACGAGTGCCTTCAATACTTTTCGCTGCGTTAATTTCGACGTCCACGGGTCCAGCAGTTTTGCGAATGAGAAAGTTCGATGTGTCAGAATGAGAAAGATCAATGGAGTGTAGCCCCTGTTCTAGCTGCCGTCTTTGCATCGCGTATATGGGGCATTCGAGGATCAGATGGCGAACGTCCACATTGTCCTTGCCACAGGAACAAGAGGTGGATGAAGCCTATTTTAAGCGATATAGAAAACATTTGGTGTATGTTGTCCCAAGGTGCAGTCGATAAAATATAGTCTCGGCCCTTTTCGAAAGTTATACGTCTAGCCGGTAGTTGAGTTGAAGGTCCACTTTGTAAAGAATCGATTCCTTAACATTTTCATTAAACCGGGTTGACATACACAAGTTACTCTTCAGTACTCTTAGTATGCATTGCGTCCCATCGGTGATAAAGGGAGGAGTTGAATTTCAGCATACTAATGCCCCGATTTGCCAACGGCTCTACTAATTCGTTGCTTGCGTTAGAAGCATGTCCCGCGACTTACTGCAATATCACTTTACGTTTTCTTTCAACGGCCCAAGTTAAGCTGTTCAGTACTGAATATGTGCCTATGTTATTCGTGCGTGTGGTTGGTTGTCATCAATATGTTCAAGACATGCTAAGCCGATAAGTAGTTCGTACAAACTACCGACTTTTTTGGGGTCTCATCTGCTTTGATATTGTTTCATACCTTCTTCTCTTCTCTTTTCATTTCCTCCTCCCATAAGAGTAGGCAGGTGTTGTGCCCCTCTCGGTGGCAGTTGTCAGCTTGCTCCCTCCCGGTCTCCTTTGTGTGCTTGTATGTTTCCGTATCTAATAAGAATAAAAATGTTTTGATAAAATAGAGTGACTTGGAGAATTGCTACTAATACAGCCATTGCTGGTGACGACGTGTATCCTAGCCGACAAACGTACTCCACCTGTAGGGATAAAAAAATTATGGGGTTTTACGTGCCAAAACCACTTTCTGATTATGAGGCACGCCGTAGTGGAGGACTGCGGAAATTTCGATCACCTGGGGTTCTTTAACGTGCACCTAAAGCTAAGTACATGGGTGTTTTCGCATTTTGCCCCCATTGAAATGCGGCCGCCATGGCCAGGATTCGATCCCGCGACCTCGTGCCCCTGTAGGGATGGTACAACATAAGATGCTGTCGCACTTCCTTCGATTACAGAACTTTTCGTGTAGACGTGTAGAGATTCCTGGTACTTGTCAAATAGCTTATATAAAGCGAATTTTGGATGTTTCTGCTTTAACTGGTGAAGAGGCTTAAACGACAAAGCGAGAAGAAATAGAAGGTCGCATTTCTCATATCATGAGAAGCCAACAAACAGACACCAAGGAAAACAAAGGGGAAATTACTTGTACATACTAATTTAATTAAAGGAAATGATAAATTAATGGCAATGAAAGTGGACAAAAAAACAACTTGCCGCAGGTGGGGAACGATCACACGTCATCGCAGTACGCGTGCGATGCTATAACCAATCTTAATGCGCAGAGGCGGGATCGTCCGTCCCCCCCCCCCCCCCCCCCCCCCTGCGGCAAGTTGTTTTTTCATCCACTTTCATTGCCATTAATTTATCGTTTCCTTTAATTCAATTAGTAAGTACATGTAATTTCCCCTATATATTTTCGTCTCTTTGTTTGTTGGCTTCTCATGACATGATTTTAAACAATCGGGCCTCTCAGTTAACCCCATTTCATCAATGTCGCATTTATGTATCTTGATCTTGGTGTGCGCGAGACAGAATGTCGTCCAGCGTGTATCGAGACGGCGCATGAAATTTGCTGGCAATGAGTCCTGTATAAATTCTTAAGGCGGGTGAAGCTTCAGGCATACCCTTAATACACTACCCATGATAGACTGTGGTCCAGGGTCCGAGTGCTCGTCTATGTTGTATTCGTTCTTTCTTTCTTTCTTTCTTTCTTTCTTTCTTTCTTTCTTTCTTTCTTTCTTTCTTTCTTTCTTTCTTTCTTTCTTTCTTTCTTTCTTTCTTTCTTTCTTTCTTTCTTTCTTTCTTTCTTTCTTTCTTTCTTTCTTTCTTTCTTTTCAACTGCGAAGTTTGCTTTTTGAGGGCTGCAAAGCTGGATCTATTTACAGCATTCTGCCACACTTGGCGTTTGCTCACACTTGAGTTGGTAAAAATAGTCTTATTAGAAAGAGAGTGACACGCCCAGCAAAAAAATCTAATTTACACATGACATTTATCTGCCCTGATGTTGTGTCGCACTTGATATGTATTTATCTAAAAATTTTGTGAAAAAGAACAAGTCCAATACTAGTTAAAAATTACGAGATATAAGAAGAGGCAATGTAAAACTTAAGAGAACGAGGAATCAGTGCTTAAATATATTACAATCACAAACGCGAGCTCCCATGTTGGCTTCGTTCGCCGGAGACCTCTGAAATAAGTTTTTCTAAACATGTTATTCGCCGTGGTGGGCGAAAGAGGTAAAGTGCACTCCAGTATGGGAGATACAATAGTGACGAGCAGTCGGGGTTTATAAACTTAAATTTTCCTATCGTGGGGGCAGGCTAAATGTGCATCTCCGAAACGAGAATTATACGCCAATGCAATCCTCGATATAGTCCGAAGCGAACGCCTCTTCATACGTTCCTCCTCCGTTTCCGTGCGAAGTTTGAGCAAGTGAGGAAAGGTCAGGAGCCCAAAAGTAGTCTCGGTCATGATTGCTATCGAAGCTGGTTGGTACGAAGCACGAAGGAGCGTATAGTGAAATCGATTCAGCTTGGAAACCTGCGTGCTTGGAAACCTACCTTTCGAGGCAGTGCCGGACCACGTGTGGTCCGGCACTGCCTCGAAAGACAATGCAGTCTATCAAGGGAGCCTCAGATTTAGCAGTGGTTGGGAGTTCTCGCAATTACCAAACTGAGCACGCTGAGATGAGTGCGATGAGTTATGAAAGAAAGCATGGTTTGAAGCGACTGCACGTGCATTATAGTGGCGGTCAAGGTCGTACGCACTTCAGGAAAGGTTGAAGAATGGAGACTGAGCTCATTAGGTATAATATTAATAAAAAATAACGGAGAGAGAGTCCGGCACTGCCTCGAAAGACAATGCAGTCTATCAAGGGAGCCTCAGATTTAGCAGTGGTTGGGAGTTCTCGCAATTACCAAACTGAGCACGCTGAGATGAGTGCGATGAGTTATGAAAGAAAGCATGGTTTGAAGCGACTGCACGTGCATTATAGTGGCGGTCAAGGTCGTACGCACTTCAGGAAAGGTTGAAGAATGGAGACTGAGCTCATTAGGTATAATATTAATAAAAAATAACGAGAGAGAGAGAGAGAAACGAAGAGGGAAAGGTAGGAAGGTTAACCAAGGACGTGCCCCATTGGCTACCCTACGCTTGGGGAGGGTGGA
Organism: Dermacentor albipictus; assembly: GCF_038994185.2. Lineage (NCBI taxonomy): Eukaryota > Metazoa > Arthropoda > Arachnida > Ixodida > Ixodidae > Dermacentor > Dermacentor albipictus. Next base: position 125,217,019 of record NC_091825.1, read on the forward strand.
AGGGGAAGAAGAGATAAGGAGAGAAAAGAAAAATAATAGTCAGTCATTCACAGTCAGTCGCAGAGGAATCTCCACGGTCACAAGCGTTCATGTAATGCAGTATTCTTCACGAAGTGCAGAAGGGCTTTTGTGCCCTTTTGCATGCAAGAATGCATAGGCCATGGTCCAAGGATCTTTTCTTCCGAGAGTGCTCTGTTATTTAGCGGGTTGAATTTAGCTTGCAGACTAAGTTGTTGAATGTTAAAGGATGGACATCGACACAGAAGGTGCTCCAGAGTCTAATCACTCCCGCACAAATGCACGGCACACCGTTGGCCACTCCCATCACGAATGAATAGGAATTTGCAAATGCGACGCTCAAACCACATGCGACACAGTAAAGTTGTTTCGCGACGGGAGAATCCAGGTCGCTGGCGAACTCGCAAGTACGGGACGAGAGAGTCCAAGCGGGAGTTGGTGAAAACCACTGGGTGCTACGTGTCCATACTGCTCCGTTCCTGTGGTGGAAGCAGATGCATACCACCAAATATGGACATGTACGGGTTTACAATCGGAACGCTCGCGTCTCCTATTGCAAGCCGGCCTCCGCTACAGTGTGACAACCAGCTATGACCGCTAGATACATGACAACAGATTCCCCAAAAGACTGCTTCAATTCATACACAACACAGGCCTCACAGCACACATATAATACACATATACGCTTCAAGAATTATGCCTTAAGGGCAAGTTTTTAGCGCAATTTAAAAAAAATCCGGTGGATTCCATTGTAGAAAGAGAGAGAAAACTTTATTTGGTCCATTAAGGGTTTAGCGTTCACTCTTCGTCTTCATCGCTGCAGACGCTCGACCTTCTTAACAGGGTTGGGCCCCTAGTCCAGGGCTCCACTGAGCCGCGCTGCTTCGCTTGCGTGCTGCACCATTGCCCTTTGGGAGGCGAGCTCGCAGCTGGTGAGCCGGCTCTCCATTGTAGAAGTGTGACGTGGCGAGCAAATGACTGAAGTTGCCGCGCAGCATCAGTTCTTGAAAGCGGTACAGGAACTTGGAGGTGTTTTTGATGAGCCGAACGCGCAGCTTCATCTGCGCTATTGTTCCCGACAATTCCGCAATTGCTCGGAAACCATTGAAATAAAGGTGGCGATGATATTTACTGATGGTAACAGAAAAATAAAAACAAACATAAATACAAGAAAACAAAAACGCAACAAGCAGTTGCACGACAATATGAACGCGCCAGAGCCATGCCGGCTAAAACGTCACGATATTTTGCTGCTGAGAACGAGGTGGCGAGTTGGAATCCCAGTAGTAGGGGCAAGTGCGGTTCAAAGTTGAATGCGTAAACAGGTCTATGTCTTTATTTAGGTGCATAAGAAACTAGCCCACATAGATAAATGAATACGGAATTGTACACTACACTGCCGATAGTAGCCAACCATATAGCTTTTGGAAATTAAACCCAATGAATAAAATTAATCACAATGAGCGTATCCGAAATGAAGCGTCGACATGAGGCACGCAAAGCTTTATGGGACAGTGTTGGCCAACCGAACGCACGTTCATACCATTTTAATAAATTAAGAAAATATAAGTAATAAAGAAGTAAGATTGCCTGGAAAGGGGCAAGGTAAGTAGATCGAGCGCAGAAAAAGTATGTTAGGCAGTGAGCTACATATAGAGATCCGTGCGTTCGGTGCACATGAAATTCGTTGTTTTTTCTTGTTGGTGCCATTTGGCATGCCAGCACAGTTCTGCCTTGCTTTCTCTGTTTGCGCCGTGAGTCTTATTGATCCTCTTATATACTAAATACTAAAAGAAAGCAAGATAGAAAGAAACAAAGAAAGAAATAAAGTAAGAAAGAGAGGAAGGAGGAATAGCCGTAACTTATGAAGAAATGGCCCGTATGACACACTTTAAAGCTTGATTAATAGCGCAGGGATACTAGAGGGGACAGAAGAGAGCACAGACGTTCTGTTCTCTCTTCTGTTCCGTCTGTTGTCCTTGCGCTCAATCAAACAATAAAGTACGTTTTATCAACAAGTCCAATCTTACAGCATTCCTTCGAACGACGCAAGAAATTTTTAGGCGAATGGTTAGTCGAAAGTTCTCCGCATCGAAATAGCTGAACGTACGTCATTACCGACGTTCACACACACACCCACACCCACACCCCCCCACACGCACACACACAAAAAAAGCTAATAAAAACAGGGGGGAGGGGGATAAAAGAAAATAGAACCTAGCACATCTCTAAACGAATATAGGCAAGACAGAGTATATCAAGGAATGGAAAAATGGAGATTTTTACTGGTGTGCTCAGGGGAAACAATTCGAACAATCTACGGCTAGAGTTCCGCATTGTGACACCATCAAGATGTAGAACGGAGGAAGGCAGGGGGAAAAGAGAAACGGGAACGCGGGACAGACATATATGAATATCGATTTGGGCGGCGAGTCTGAGGGCGCTTCGCCTAAATGAATTTGGTCTGCATAGAAAAAAGAGAGCCAGGCATCGCCGGAGACAGGCAGCGCCTGCAAGGAGTGCACAAATACGGCCACCGGTACGTACGACACCCGAGGGAGGGCAAGAGGTAAGAGAAACAAGAGAAATGAGTTCGCGGGGAGCTGGATGTGGCGAACGCACAAAATCGACGCTACCCTTTCGGCGGGGTTGCCGATCGATTGATCGAGTAACAGGTGGTGAGTCTGAAGCTGCATGCGCTTTTCTAATGTCCCGAATTTCGTTCGTGTTCTTTCTTAGCTTATTAAATCCATCGTTGTTTTAAAACTATGGCTGGCAATATTTTTTTTTTTTCAGATAAAATGGCTGTCACTGGTCTTATTTTTTTGTTCGTTTCCAGCTGCTTTTGTGGAGTCGCTATACACGCGATATGACACGTGACAAAATTTACGGTATAAGGTTCCGGAAAAAATCGTCGCCAAGCTTTCACGCCCGCGATAAACATTGCGTATAAAACCAGCGACATTATGTCTAAAAACTGGCCGCCGATTCAGAGTGGAATAATTTTTTTTTATTTGCAGGATAAGCGGTATTATGACACAGCGACCGATAGGGACGTTGGAAAATTAGAATCCTGGTTTTATAAAGTCCGGGATTCGATGTCCTTAATCAACACCTGGGATATAAGGAACGCTGTAATGGGGGACTGCGGAATAACTTCTGCAACTTGGGAGTTTCGAAATGTGCACTTATATTTGAGTACGCGTGTACGCTGCATTTCACGAGTGTCGTACCACGTAACTCGTGATCGGGACTCGAGCCCGCTACTTCGTGCTCGTCAACAGTACGCCATATATAGCCGCTGAGTCATCGCGACCTCTGCTGACAGGAGTAATAACTGTCGTCAGTGTGTCACTTGGATAAAGGAAGTGTGCCGTACGTGTCAGGGGCGAGTTCAGATAAGTCGCAGCTAGCGTTCGCGACAGCCATGGCTCATCTTGAACTGTTGCTCCAGTTACAAAGAGAGAGAGAGAGAGAGAGAAAAGTCAGAGATGTTAACCAGAAAAGCGCCTAGTTCTACAGTACGGCCCAAAAGTGCCTTCACTGCCTTCTGCGAGGATTATCGGTGGGCGGATTATCGGCGAGCGCGGTATTCCAGTAGCATCGATACAGTCAGTAGACAACCACCTACACGCCGCAATACGTCGGACACGCATTGCATTTGTATGTCAACTTGAGGGCAGTGGGACGGTATGTGGTCTACGTTCTCCTCGCAGACAACACCTGCAGATAGTCCTGTTGCTCCGGTTGTCTGTGTGATGGGGCACTGGAGTATTGCCTATTACAAATCACGTGACAAGACAAAGGTTTGTGGGTATAAGACATGAATGTTACTAATCTTCTCAAATTCACATATTCACGCGTACGACGCGCGTTCACTGTGCTTGCAATCGACAGAAAGACGCCGAAGCATACAGTGCTATTTGCAATTAATGTAATAGCAAAATGACGCTTAAGTGTGAAAAAAAAAGAAAGAACCCCTGGAAAACGCTATATTTCTCTTGCCCAGTATGCGGGACATCACGAGATCAGCTTCAGAGCACTCCACCTGCCTACTGAATATAGGTTCTCCAATATGCGTCAGACAAAACACCTGCCACCATACATATGCAGTGCACTAGCTTCCGTCTATCTCTTTCTTTTTGTTTTGCAGCTACTTGTATAAGCGATGTTATCATATAAACAAACGGTATCCCAAAACGAAATCACGCTTGGAAGGAAAACTTGAAACGGAATAATTACAAACATTAAGTATGAGCTTTGTCAATAAAATCAAGCGCAATTTGTTTAAAAGGCATTCGTGCTTCTTACGTACACAAAAAGAAGATTGTGTATGGAAATTATGTAAACACCGAAAAGCAGCGGCCGATGAGCTGCTTATAGCGTCAAGCTAAATTGTCACACGAAGTATTTGTTTGCATATGAAAGAAAAATAAAAGAACTGTCTGCATATGCCCCAAATGGCCACCCCGCGACGCAGCACGCCCCTGGCCTGCTTATCGTGCCATGATGAAGCGTCTGGACAATATGAGAGCTGAACAAATTGGCTCCCTGCTGTTCATTTTTCAAATGCTTAAAGTGTGGGGATGGGGCATCGATCATATTCTGCGACGTTCTGCCTATCGTTGTCGCGATAACAGCGGCGATGAGCTTGGAAATCTAGGAGTTACAAATCACAGACAAAAAGAGGAAACAAAAGAATTTAAAGCACGAGAGAGGAAAGCAGGCATAAAAAGAGAAAGATAGGAGGAGAACGTGAACGTGTTTAAGGAGGGACAACCACCAATGCAAATTTTCTTCGACCGCGCTCTATCGGCACTATTAAGATGGCTATTGTAATCCTAGCATGCGGCTATAATTGGCTGGGATTAAGGGGATTCCTTTCAGGCACGTTCGTGTTCATTTTTCAAATGCACTGTCTGAGCGGGACTCGTAACGAAAAATATGGCGTCTAAATTTCTGTTATCTTGTTTTATTCAATTTATTGCTCTTGTTATTTTTCTCTTTGAATGCGAGTAGATATATAGCCATTGGGCTGAGAAGAGCCTTATGTGGGGCGTGGATTAGCACTGAGGCATTCAGAAGATATCTTGGTGGTTTATATATATAACATAATATTTCGGTCCCCAATAAGTGGGTATCCCTTGCACGTGGAAAGTTTGAGGGCAGTCTACTGGTGCTAGAAAAAAATCTTGGCGTCCGTGCAATCGTTACACAAAAACGAAGACACTTCTCTGTTTTTCATTTTCTCATTCTTTTTCGTCTTGCTTTTCTTGTTCTATATAGTCTTATTCTGTATTGCAGGGACATTTGGAGGTTACTTGATGTTATCACACTTCAATTATTGAACAATTTATTGTTGCGGGGAGGGGGTTGCACTCAGCGATTCATGACTGACAACATTTCCAGTTTCATTCATGCAAGGGAAGCAACAAGTAATACTTGTGTTGATATAATGTTCTTTCAATGCCTGTCAGTGACTCCTGGTAAATAAAGTCGGCGCTAACGACCTACAATGGTAGTTAAAAGTAACACCTGTGCAGGAGACTTACGAATTTCTACTTTTGTGCGAATCCTGGTCTAGCGTGTGAGGTACAAACACACTTGGTATAGAATCCATATTGCCGCATTTGTGAAATAAATTTCGACTTCTTCAGTTTGACCGTTACCCAGGCCGCTGTGCTTCTCATTAAGGCATATGGAAACACGCACGCACGCACGCACGCACGCACGCACGCACGCACGCACGCACGCACGCACGCACGCACACGCACGCACACGCACGCACGCACGCACGCACGCACGCACACACACACACGCACACGCACGCACGCACGCACGCACGCACGCACGCACACACACACACACACACACGCACACACACACACACACACACACACACACACACACACACACACACACACACACACACACACAAGAGTCAATGCCCGTTAATACCAAATCGAACGTTGCGGAAGTGACACACAATGACGAATTACGCCCACAGCAGCCTACAGAGAAGGCGGCACTTTTCATCGCCAAACTCATTCTGGTAACGTCGACTTCGACACGGCTGATACAACCGTTGATGCACGCATAGGGGAAGCTGCACTAGACATAAAACTGCGGGCTGAGTGAAAAGCCCGCGGCAAGATGTTTTCAAGGCGCAATAGAGCCGTCTAGATAGAAGAAAGGTCTCATCAAGTTGTTCTCTCTACTGGACAATATATATAGGCACTTACTTACACTTTCAACGGATAGTTCTGTCAATGTACCGTTAAACATTGACTCGTTTGTTCAAAAATGTGGATACGTGGATGCGATGTACACTACACAATTATCTGAACGTGTAAGTGGTGTAATACATACACACTCTCAAACATCATTGCTCCGGTAAATGGGTTTGCATATAGGAGTGCCGAATCACGGAAAATGTGGCAAACGATAAAATCAAGGGGGGAAAAAATCCGCCAAGATCATATACTTATTGATTGTCCTTCAAGAACCAAAAAGAAATTATATAAAAATCATCGATTGCTTAAATAATTGATTGGTTCACTGCTTTTACTGCTTTCACTTCTAAGCTTTCATTTTAATAGGACGCCTCGTCATTCAACCCCGAAATTCGATAGGCTTGCGTGAATGTGCAGGAGGGAGGGAAAGAGATAAGTAGAAGAATTACAAAAATAGACCCTGCGCTACTGATCCACCTAGAGCACGTAATATTTCTTATAGTTCTGTATAAAAAATAAATTATGGGGTTTTACGTGCCAGCACCACTTTCTAATTACGAGGCACGCCGTAGTCGGGGTCTCCGAAAATTTGGATCACCTGGGGTTGTTTAACGTGCACCTAAATAGTACGCGGAGGTTTTCGCATTTCGCCGCCATCAAAATGCGGCCGCCGTGGCCGGGATTCAATCCCCCACCTCTAACTTAGCAGCCCAACACCCTAGGCACTAAGCTGTATTTCTTTATCTGCAGTCTCTTTAGGAAGCACATGTAGAAGTCAGAACCGCATGCTAACCTTTGGAGCTCGGTCAGATAACCGCGCTTACCGGTGTTTGCATAGCCATAGACGTCACAGGTATATCCATCGCGACGGTGAGTCGCGGTGGATATATCTGTGATGCCTAATAGCCTGCGGGGTGCTGCTTGAGCTGCGCAGTAACGTAGGCCTCACGCGCTTCTAATCGCATTCATTATTGCCTCGCCCTTCAAACGAAGCTGTATTTAACAAAAGACTGTGCACACTTATGGAGTTGCGTTTGTGAATGCGCCACAAAGCTACCATTGCTCCTTGGAATGCACGTGTCACTTTTCTGTTTTAACGGATTCCTCCCTAAGAGGGATGAAATAATTTTTGTTTGCTTGTTTGCTGCAGTGTCGTCGGCGTTTTCTGAAATAGAAATTACAAATAATTGTAATAGGATAGTGTTTAGTAACCGGCTGAAGCTTACGAATGCATTCATTCATTATTTTCTGAATTCGCAGCAGAATTAAACACCGACAACCTTGGAAACATGCAGTGTTCAGAAGTCGCATACCACGTCACTCGAGGTCGGCTGTACGAAACCGACTGGAGTAAACTGCGACAAAATAGAACAGCGGGATAATACAACGGGATCCACATGGATGGGCAAATAAGTTTCAGTTTTTTGCCTCTTTTTGGAAAGTCTAAACAAATAATTAACATCAGACGACAACCCACACGCAACAAGCAGAAATGGCGCGTTGGGTACAGGCGTAGCTGTGAAGTAACTGTAGCGGGCTAAATGACTATTGCCTCAGGCCGACCTCTCGGTGTTTTCTCAACAAGTTATCCTCTCTCTCTCTCTCTCTCTCTCTCTCTCTGGTAGCCTATCATTAATTTACACTAACTCTACCTCAATCTATGCGCTTCTTGAAGAACGACTGCTGGAACAACGACAACGAGAAGAAAAAAAAGCATCAGAAAATAAAGTCTTGTATTCGGAAGCCAATAGCGGTTGATGCGATTAGAGCTTTACAAATCGACGCATATAGGGAATGCCTTACAGGCAACATTGATCTGGATTAACGCTTTCGGCACTCAACGACCCGCTTCGGCTTTGAGCGACGTTCCTGGAGAGTTCGCCATTCCTTGACGCCAGGTCTTGTGCGCGCGCGATAAGCTCGCGTTTCGGGGAGTCTTCCATTAATTCAAGGTTTTTGGCCCGCAGGTTTTCGCGTTCTTTGAAGAGAGAGCACGTGTAGTGAAACACGAGAAGCTGCGCCAAGCTAATGCCAATGCTGTGCTCGGTAGCATGTGTGATACGTCAGTTTAAAGTCCTCCTCAAGGCGGCTCCTAAACACGTGCCGCTGTGAAATAAGCATATATCGATGTTTTTTTTTGAACATTCATAACTGAATTTGTGAGGTAAAAGAAAAAAATACGATGGCTGTAAGGTTAGCTGTGAAGAGGGATACGGTAAATAAATAAGCAAGATAAATCATTTTGTCAGTCAAGCACGATGGTTTAAAAATATGTCTCATCGCGAACAACTACCGTGACGACGAGATACAGCTTAGAGGGGCGGTGAAAGCGTTTGCCAAGTAAACGAAGAAATTGGCTTCGCACTCAACTCCTTGAGAGACTAAGCTGTAGAGACGTGCTTTGCGGGGATCATCCTTTCAATGCCGAAAGCGATAAAAAATACCAATAATAAAAATAACGATGAAAATAAATAAATGAAAAGAAGCGAACGAGAAATGATTATTCAGTCATTCGACCCCCTACGTTAGGCGCCAGACCATTACGTACGGAGCGTATTAGAAGCGGGAGCCTACCGTTGCAAACTTTTAAAAACGAAAAGGATTCCAGCAGATGCTATCGCCGGGTGCGCGTTTAATGGAAAAATCGATGCCACGAGCCGTTAAATTCTCGATGCCCATCGTTCAACGGTAACGTCGACTTATGCTCTACTTTAATAGTCATTATTTTTCTCAAATTTATTTATACTTCTTTTTACTTCTTGTGCGCGTGAATTTTACCCAAGTGCGCTGCTTGAAATTATTTTTGGTCAATGCAGATAGTTCATATGCTACGGAGATACACTTTTAAGCCATTTTAGCTTTATGATGGTTCATAGGTGAAAAAAATTCAAAACGAGAAGATAGACCTATTTATTATTACTGCAAATGGTTTTCTGATATTTCTATGAAAACTCGGGAATCAGATAACGGCACGTTACAGCAACCCACCTCGGTACTCACTCAGGTCAGTGTGCAGATTTTGTCTGCATAAATAACTAGCATTACAGGTAACCATAACATTTATAAATAATGAGAAACTCGTTTAGGGTTTCTTCTTATCTTTTAAGATGACATGTCCAAGTAAAAGCAAGTAGATGCCTGAAACTTCACTGGGTAACTGTTCGCTTCTAATGCATACCAACAAAACGTCCTTCGCAGAATGTATATGCCAATCTAAGCAAGTTATACACAAGATATCAAAGTTGTATACGTCTTATAGACCTTGAAAGTACTATAGGGAAGTGCTACAGTTGGTGACAGCCTAAGCATGATAAGGTTATATGTACACTGTTCTTTTCAAACACAGTTTGCAAAGATGCGCTAGCCAATAAAGTTTGCATCTCTACCTGACGTCCAGTGTTTCGGCGTGTTTGGAACAACTGTTTTAAAGCGGGAGATTTAAAGGACCCGTTACGAAGAAAATCTGGCGTCGTCAGCGTTATTCGCGCATTGCCCGTGAGTTGCTCGTGCGTTTGACGTGACCGAAAACTCCTGATGGAAGTTAAGAATCAATCAATAAGCTTCGTTAAAAGGTCCAAGAACGCTCGCATTGACGCTAAATTTCTCTGGGAGGTTCCTCTAAGTAAAGGAAAGTAACCGAGCTGAAAAGAAAATTGGGCTTTAGGTAGAAATCGATCTGAACTTTGGAAAGCAAAACGGCCGTCTCTTTTGTTGCGGTGTCTTTGGCTCAAGCGTGGTAGGGTAATCGTAGTGAATGCTTTGGGGTCTTTGACTTCGTAAAATGCCTCAGAGAAATGTACCGCTGCGCGTATGGTAATTATGAGTAAGGTAATTTAGAATGGGATAATTAGACTGAAGTGAATGCGAGTGTTGGGGTGGTTTTTTTGTACTTAAACAAATGAATGGGTGGGTATGTGTGATGTATTGATAAGCAGGTTGGGTTCTGACTTGCTAAAGTGTGCTATTGGAAAACGTACTGATCTGCCATGAGAATCAGGTCGTTGTCTGCGTCGAAAGTATGAGAACCTGTCAGAGACTCTTTGATGCTTTCAGGTTCAGAAATAAACGGACGAATTGTTCTACTCTTAGAGCAGCGTCTCCCAATTGGTTCTCTCCGCACAGATCGGTCTTTGTGTCACTGGTTCCAGGTCGAAACCTCAACGTATACGGCGAATTTCATGGGGATCCGAATATCACTTCTCCGCCCACGGTAACATATTACCTTTAAACCGACTAAAGCTTTTATTCTCAAATTAGCGGAGCGGTTGCGTTATCACAGAAGGGTTATATTAACATGTGCGCAGACTCCAGCTGGTTCTGATCTCTTTCATAAGTAAGGGCAGGTGCAACTGCGTTTTGGTCGCCAGCTATTATCATCATTATTTCTGCTTTGAGATTTGTCATTTTGCTCTTTCTTTTCTCTTTCCTCCCCTCCTTCCTACCTTCATTTCTTATGCTTCGGTCCTCACTTTCTGAACAGTAGGTAGGCGTTTAATTCGCTCCTTCCGGTGGCAGTTGCCAGTCTGCTCATCGCCTTTCCTTTCCTGTCAAATGGATATATGTTTTCAAAACAAATAATAATAAGCCGTTTATATATATTATCAGGGGGTCTGTTTGGTTGTTGGCGATTATTACAAGGTACGTCACCGATGCGCCTGCGCGTTCTCACCGACGCTCCAGTCACACGGCCACTTCCGGACAACGCTGTCAGCTTTCACCACCGCAGATGGGCAAAAACTCCTAGCCGGCCTCCAACTTGGAGAGGGTAAAACGAAACGGGAGAGGCAACCGGAGTGACAGCTTCTGTAATCCATAAGAACGTTAAAAAGCGCCAATCGGACACACACGCGCGCGCGCGTACCTCTCTCTCTTTCTCTCTCTCTCTCTGCCATTTTGTTCACGCGTTTTCACGTTCTTGTGAAAACAAAAATAATTAATTACTGGCTGAAAAAGACAACCCATGAATTCAGGAGCCATTCCACTCCGTGAAGGCGGGTGACCAGCGAAGCTGTAGCACATCGCAAAGGGTTAGACAAGGGTACATGTATATATCTTCATCATTTGATAATGGCAGTGAGGACAGCTTTGTTATTATTGTGATAGACACTGATTGGTTCGCTTACAACCTTAGACGTTATCTTGGTAAAACTTAAGTCTATACGCCACCGGTTTTGAGTACAGTGACTTGGATTGGTGCGACATTTTGAACCAAAAAAATCAAGCACGAACTGAGCGTACCATTTCTTGTCTGGCGTTGAAATGTAGTCTCCAACGATGATCACAGGGGAGCCGGAGGAAACTAGCCACGAAAGTGATCGGAGCGCGGACGAAGAGAAGGATGTGCGCGCGTGTACGTGGCCGAGGCCGGTCGCACACCGACTAGTTGTAACAGAGTAGAGTGGCTCAAGCCTTTATTGTCTAACTATAGGTGGCCTTCCCATAGCAACTGCAGAACATAAAGGAAATGCGTTGCTAAGGGCTATCCATGGCTTGCGGGAGTATAATTCATTAATGATGAAAGTTGTCGACATTCTGCCCTGTGGGTTGTATGCGTGGTTTGAAACAATGTAAGCACTGTTCGCTTCACTCCTCTGAGTGCATATAGCATCCATCTTATGGGTTTGTGAGGCATGGTATCGGCTGATTGCTTGCGGGGCTATGATCCGCTGATGACGACAGTTTCTGTTTATGCACACAAAAAATGCACGCAACCCTAACCATATGAAGCTCCGTTGCAATACAACTTGAATGAGATATATCCGCAAGGTAACTTTCATATTACAATTGTTTGTTATTGCGTCTCGCTTTGTCTCGCTTCAAAGCGTCCTCTTGTTTTGGGTCCCCTTCAGTCACCTTCCATCCTCATCGGTCGGGTTTTCAGCAGGACGTCCAAAACTGCTTGCCATCGCGCTTTTTGTTTAGGCACAGCCATTTCTAGCCTATGTTTATAGCCTGCTTTCTACGCATGGCGCATGGAGAACGGCGAAAGCGGGCGGACCCGCAGAATGTTTCGCACCGGCGCGCCTATTGTTATCGCGGTCACTCGTGACTGTACTTCAGATGGCAGCTATCAACGGCGCACAAAATGGGATGAAACTGCGAATTCTCGCCCTGTATTGGGAAAGGGCTTTTTGGCTTCGCATGGAACTTTTCGACTCAGTCGCCGTAAAACCCCACACATTGTAAATGTTTGAAGGAAATTAAGTGAACGTATTTGAAAGTGAAAAAGCACGGTGGTCCGCAATAAACAACTTCTGATATGAAGGCACCCGCCCTGGTTGGTCAGTGGCTATGGGGCTGCCGAGCACGAGGTCGCTGGATCGAATACCGGCCATGGCGACCGTATTTAGATGGAGGCGAAATGCGAAAACACCCGTGTACTTAGATTTAGATGAATGTTAAAGATCCCCAGGTGGTCGAAATTTCCGGAATCCTCCAGTACGGCATGCCTCACAATCAGAAAGGGGTTTTGGCACGTAAAACCCCGTAATTCAATTTTTTTTTGGTATCAAGGCTGCAGTGGTGTTGCACTACCCAATCAGCTCTATAAACAACATCCGTGTCGTTTTGTAGGCTATTGCGTACCTTGCGTTTTCAGGCACTCCAATAACTTAACTACAGCTTTAATTCGTTCCTGTTAGGTTTTGATGAGGTCATTATCTTCAGTACAAACGAGCAAGTTTATCCAGTTGGTCACGTACAACTTTAAGCGCTTGACGAAGTGCACTAGCCAAGACATCCTTGCAGTGAGAGCTGCCGCTATAGTGTACCAATGGCGCAAGAAAGGCGTTCTGTATGCAAGAACAATTCAAAATTTGCACACAAAATTGAGCCACTAGTGAAGCAGAGAGTTTCCATTAGGTCTTTTTCGAGCGAGGATAGATATTTGTGTAAAATTACGCATCGGTACATTTCTCTGAAAGACCTTTCCACTCTGCCACAAAAAGCAGCACATCTCGATGACGAGTAAAGAGAGAGAGAATGAAGAGGAAAGGCAGGGAGGTTAACCAGATATGAGTCTCCGGTTTGCTACCCTACACTGGGGATGGGGGATAGGGGTTAGAAAGATGGCAGAGAGGAAAACGCAAAAAAAAACCAACGCACACACATGGAGACACACACACAAAAGGCGTTCCAGTTAAAGTCGTTCCCACAGGCCGGTAGATCGCAAGAAGCGCAAAAGCGCTTGCACGGCCTTCTTCTGTGACGGTAGGTCCTTTCGATGTTGCAGAAATATACTGCAGTGGTCATGGAGCTGCATTTTGTGCTCCAGGAGAGGGTTGCCAGCGGGAACAAGCATATGTGAGGAATTGCTTATTTTTAAGGCCCTTACTTGATAAATGTGTTGTGTTCCCATTGAGAAAACAAGCCTACAATTGTCACGTTTAGGGCTCGCTTCCATTATTTTAGTATAGCATTAAGAAACTGCTATGTGAAACATCCAGAAAGAGCTGCTTTGAGAAGCGATGTGCTGGTCCAATAATGTTGTCGGATCTAAGCTTATGCGTGTTCAGCAGGTAAAATAAACGGAATGGCAGCAGGGCGATGCATTTCCACAAAAATATTCGCGGTGTAAGATCACCAAGGAAGCGGAAATACCGTATACGTTAGCAGGCAAGGAAAATAGACTAAGACGAAGCGATAAAGTAAAGACTTATAAGAAAGGAAAAAAGCGATGCAGTAGAATTTCTACAAAGATGTGCGGGAAGAGTTAAAATTGAAAGAGCAAAAAGAAAAGGGACACTACAGTGTAAGAACTGGCGAAAAGCAGGTGATAATTTAAACAGGTAAGGAACAGGTTCCTCCGTATTTCCCCGAATGTTCACAGAACGAGAGAGGTGACACTTTGATCTTCACAGGAACGCGTCGTTGCCACACCATGATGTTAGACGTCGCATTTCTCGGGCAGGCCAGAATATGAAGATGTTCGTGTACTTTGAGCGTGGAGGCAGCCGGTGGATGGGAAAAGGGGGAAGGGGGCGGCTTTTCGCACGCCCAGCGCTTGCACACTTATTCTTTTTTTTTTTACATTTGCGTATGCAGGACCTCCGCCATACTAACACCACTTTTCGTTGTCAACTTGAGTTTCTTTGCATCACCATCTCTTCTTTGCATATCTTTTAAAAAGAGCGCAGGCGACGGTATGCTGCAAACAGTGGAAAGGCCCTAGAGCCACCTCCTCCCGTTGTTGGCTACATAACTTAGTGGAATATATATTGCTTATTTGTTTTCTAGAAGTAAACACGAAAGAATGGTAGATATGACGATATGCTGACCCTCGTAGACGCATAACCGATGGCTGTGAACTTTACTCGATACGTATGACCTTCAACTGCGGCGCCAGGCTAAATGTTAAGTGTTGATATAAGACACGCCATAACCCTTTTGAACTTATCCGCCGTGGTTGCTTACTGACTTCGGTGTTGTGTTGCCAAGCATGGAAGTCGTGGGGTGAAATCTGGGCGACAGCGGCCGCATTTCGATGTGGGCGCCGTTTTTGCATATTAAGCAATATGCAAAAAGATAGCGTGACGCACTACATACAAAAGTGAGCAACATGCATTTGGTCACGTCGCCTTAGAGTGCATCGGCACACTCTGTATATCTCCAGGCACACCCACGTGTGATATCGAGATGTTCATGACCACGCACTTTGCATGGGTTAGCTGTGGTTACACTACCCTGTTATTATCGTTGGAGACATCAATGTGAACATTTCAAAGCCATATAAGAAATTATTCACTGAGTTTGTGCTAGAAAGGTTTGGCTTGAAGTGCCATACCAATCCAAGTCAGCTACTCAACAACGGTCGTGTATAGATTTAACTTTGGCCAAGAAACTGTCCAAGGTTGTAACCAAACCAATCAGTGTATATTATAGTAATCCCAATGCTATCGTTACTACTACTACCAAATTATGAAATAAATGCATGTTCTCTTGTCTAACCCTGAGTGATATCCTACAGCTTCGCTTGTCATCAACCTTTACAGAGTGGAATGGCTCCTCAACTTTTTAATACAGTGTGAATCTAAAAGCGTCCGCTAAAGCAAAACAAAATAAAAGAAAGACAAATTCAAAGCCATTCCACTTTGTGAAGGTGGATGAGCAGCGGAGCTGTATATGGTGAGAAGTATGCTGATTATGAGTATGTTGATGGAAAATAAGAGACATGTACCACAATGAATTTCGTTGTCTTTTTCACGATTTTGTTGTTGTTTTATGAAATTGCGTGCTCAATGCTTTCTTTTTATTTTTAGCCATATTTTGTTTGCTTTTTTATTTATTATTTGGTCACCAAGGTGATCATCGCTTTGTGATCGCTTGATACATGTTCAGTGGCTCTGTGGCGACACTGGAAAGGCTCTTGGCCAATTCGAGGTCAATACACGACTGATGACGCGTCGTAAGCACACTGATGTTTGTGTAACATTGAATGCCCAATCTTCCAAGAGAAACGCCACGAACCACTTTAGGCCTGGCCGAGACACGTCTGTGATGAAATCACCCACGATTACGATGGGAGTGGAGCCGGTACGGGTGATCCAAGCGAACGTGCATACGCTTGGCGTTTGCGGCACGATATTTGTCCATATTACGTGCTGCCCGCCGTTGCCGCACACATTCCCACTTTTGTTCGCGACAGCGATCTTCGTAGGCGCGCTGTTCTTCCACAGTCCTCACCACACGTGGCCTACCCATTGCACGGGTAGAAGGGAACTGACATGAGGTCACGTGGTTTGCCTATAGAGCCCGTACCGCCAAACCGCAGTGCATACTAAACAGAGTGCATTCCGACTTTACTTTTTTTTATTACGTTGTTTTTCATCGCAATAGGTTTTGACACTTCTCGCGATTAAACGCAGCTGGGGCATACCTGGCGATCCGCTTTTGGTTTATGCTTCAGTTCTTCTAGCTCTGAGGTGCCACCATCTTTTTTGCCTACGCACACAAACCGCCAGAACTTAGCGTATAACGACTCCTCTGTAAAACGCAGCTCTGTACGACTTCATCTGCGCGACTCAGCGGCTTAGAGTGTACGTTTCACACGGTTCTTCATCCCCCGAAGGCACGGTTCCGTTAGAGCTGAACTAATGAAACCACTCGGTGCGCCGATACGGAAGGATAGCGGATTCACGGCTCCTAAGCGACCAAAAATCGAGGTGTTTTGTGTCTAACGCGCTCGTCTGCAACCGGCGACATCTGCTCTTCCGGTTTCCAGTTCGACGCAGCGACGCCGAAGAAGAGATCGATCGCAGGCACGCTGTTCTTGTTGCTCTGTGAGGTAAATACGAATTCCGGCGTCAATAAGGTGTATGTCGCGCAATCGCACGGCTAATTAGGCGTGTAGGTCTTTGTAGGGCTACCTCTATCACAGCTGCCTCAATACAACAAATTCCTACTAGCACAAGTAAGGAACATGAAGCAGGGTAGAAACATACAATTTCCTCCCGTCATTGAACAAGCCGTAGTTCCTGGTTCAGCAATGCTGCACAGAATTGTCGAGACCGAGCACCAATAGCGTGGCGTGCTGCAGCACGTCGACCGTGGCTGATGGCAACGATGGCTTAACGCTCCTGTTGACGCTTGCGGCGTGGAGAAGGTGCTTCGAACCGGAAACGCCGCTTCATATTGGAGATCAAAGCAGAGGAAACGTGGGGCCTCCGGTTCGGCAGACCGCGCGCACAAAATGCTCGAGCTTGTTTGCTATCGCCATGCGTCTTCGGTGGGGCGCTGTATTACGAGAGAACAAGACACAGAGGCGCCGCCTTTATTGGCCGTCTTCCGGTACTCCGTTTCTTCCTCGTTTTCTCAGAACTGCTTCTGCTGCGAGATGTTTTGTTTTTAACGTGATTATGGCGTTCTGCGTTCAATTGAGACGTTGATTCGACGCTTTCGATTGGCGGTGTCAGAATGTTCTTTTTTTTTTCGGTGATGGATTGTCAGTCAACGAACTTTTCGTAGACCTAACGTCGACCAGCACGG
Organism: Dermacentor albipictus; assembly: GCF_038994185.2. Lineage (NCBI taxonomy): Eukaryota > Metazoa > Arthropoda > Arachnida > Ixodida > Ixodidae > Dermacentor > Dermacentor albipictus. The sequence continues at coordinate 125,234,253 of NC_091825.1, forward strand.
TATTTTCTGCCGAGTGCTCGGATCGAAAAAATGAGAGACTTAAAAGCACTAATGATATGCTGGGGATGTTGGCGTGGCTGTTCGCCTAACATTACGATCTCGCGATAAACTGGTCGCAAGAAGTCCTTCTTTAAAAAAAAAGGTGTCCTAAAGAAGAAAGGTCGTGAATATGTCCTTCAATTCAATGTAGTCCTTACGCAATACATCGGACATGGGGGGCATAACACCATGAGTACAAAGCTACGAGCCTAATATGGTTGTCATCGTAACGGGGTAGTTGTAACAGGGCGCTAATGATTGTACAGTGATTGTAACATGTTAGTGACACACCCTCAGTGCCTCCCTGATGCTTTTGGTTAAGCGAAGATCGTTTGCTTCTCTGTTGACTTTATAAAAGTTTTTACGTAGGCAGTTGCTACTAGGCGCTCTTTCACGTAAGCGAAGTGTAGCTCACGTGGTTGCTAACAAATTTTCCGAAAGTTTGTTTTTGCGACATTTGAAAGGATTAAATGACATGCACGATGCTGCGTCTATGCATCAATTCTTTTGTTCTATGTGGTCCGTCATCCAGTCAGTTACTTACCCTATCCGTATTCTCTTTAATCCAGGATTTTTGTTCTTTAAAAACTTTTTGTGCGCCTACAAACAGGGACAAAGAAGAGGAGCAACACATGGACGAGCGCTTGTTCTGTGTTGCTCCTCTTCCTTGTCCCTGTTTGTTTCCGCACAAAAAGTTTTTAAATATTGAATCTGTTCCAACTAAGCCGACTCGCAGTTATGCTTCAGGATTTTTGGTTTTCTTTCAGCGATACGGCATTCATTGGCAATAGCCACTGTGTGCTCAAGCTTTAGTCACTGACAGCAGAGTTATGGTGTTGTGCCCTACATTTCATTTCCGCTCAGTTTTGGAGAGCGGAAACCCCGTTAGTTCCACTACCTTTAACTCCTCGGCATCGTAAATGTTGGACGTAAAAGGCGCGCATTTATTTTCAGAGTATCGCACAAATTTCGGTTGCAACCCAAGCGGCTGGAGAGCGCAGCATTCGTAGCGAGCTGTAACAGCCGCAACGCTATCCTGTCAGCGTGCTGTGCCCATAATGCGGCCTACAAATTCGAAGTCGCACGGCAGGAAAGGTCACTTGTACATACAAGAGAAAAATGAAGGTCCCGCGCTTTTTTCTTTAACATTTGTGCCACCATGCCCATCGCACTTTTAACAACCCACAGGAATCCGGGTCACGTCATACGGCCAGTGTGACTACAGTGCCATTAAGGAGCTTTCTTGGTCACATCAGTCAACAGAAATGGCGGCCATATACTCAACGCTCCTCAACTTACGCAGTTTGCGGCTTGTCACCGGGAGTAATAGATTTCATCAGTTTTATAACGACAATGGTTTAGGGGTGAACAACTTTATTTAGTGGGGCAGCACCTAAGCTAAGTTACTCTCCGTTGTACTCTCGGTCACACACCGAGCAACCTTACAAGCGAGCTTCTTTCACGAGTTAGAACGTTCTTAGTACTCGCTTCCTGAGACCACAGTCATGCTTGCCTTATGTCAGGGGAACTGCCTTCCTTTGCGTTGTGCTTGCATTTATTCCGTCCAGTCGTTATTATTTCTTTGCTCTACTAATAGGAAATGGGAAGACTTTCTCGTAAACAAGCTTGGAGGCAGAGCCAAATCACCTGAGCAGTCTCGTGGGATTAAGTGCCAGGTCCTCACCAGTGTTTGCTTCTCCGAACAAGTGCACAATGGCAGTGGCAATGAGATTAAGAGATGACAAAAGATTACGCTTCGGCCTCCGCAGTCTTGCAGCCCCAGTCAATGCCCTCTCACTCTCTGTAGCCCACGGGAACATGTCGTCTTAGGGATAAGTCTCCAGGAGTGCTGCAATACGACTGTCTTTGATTAACAGTTGATTACTGGACGTTGACATCTGTGGTTATTTATCGCTGTTTCTTTGCTTTTCTTTAGAAATGCTACATACTTCAATGCAGGCAACGGAGCAAGAAAAAAAGAAAGCTGCCTATATAAGTCAAGCAGGAGGACTGTTTCTGGAATGCGCATCTAATCGGAGCGCGAAACAGAGAGGATGCTTTCAGAAGACAGTCTTGCTTTCAGACATTTGAGCCCGGGCCTTCCTCTCCTTTCCATACTGTTACAAAAAAGAGTAGATAGCCAACAAATGGTGTTTCCGGGGGAAGTAATTAGCTCCAGTAGCCTACGCGCTCTAGTTATATAAAATTAGTGCACGTAATGAGGTGAGCGCGAACAAAGACTGTCTCATTGAAGTTGCTTTAGAACGGCAACAGGGGAAGAACAACACAAGGAGAACATGTAGACATTCGAAACTTCTTAATTCGGCAGTATTGAAATCTGCGGTAAAGAAGCGATGGTGTTCATAGTTTGTAAAAACACAAGAGTTTCGCCAGTCACTTCAAGTAAATCCTTAACTAAGGCATAATTTAGACAGCGGGAGTGCGATCCCCATTTGTGCTCTAGCCTGATCAGGTCACACTGTCATTGAAGTACGTGGCTGAACATTGAAGTGCGGTTTCACATCTCTCTACCACTGAGGGGGTTGGGGGAGGGAAGCAGTAACTAGTGAGAATGTGGCCAGAGGAGTAGCCTGTTTATTTAGCTTCTAGTGCTTCTGTTCGGTTGCCTCTGCACAAGAAATAAAGACGGAAACGGTCATACCTACCTTGGCCAGCGCTAACCTAAATGCTATACGACACCTCAAGCTTCGAGTTGGGTGCTGCCCACAATTGTGCTTGAAGAAGAAAACAGCGCTACAAAGCCACGGACTAAAGGAAGATAATGTAAGATGGACAGGCGCTAACTCCCAACTGAATTTTATTTGAATAAACATAGTTTATATGGATAGAAAAAACGAATGCTACAACCGTGACGTCAAAACCTCTATATTGCATCAGAAATGCAAATCTTATCGGCAAGTGCCCCTGACGGGCAGCTAATGCACGTGCCCTCAGCCCTAGCAATGTCAGACGCTTCTACTATCTCCCTTTCTTTTCGTTTTTATTTAGTTGTAATTAGGCAGGAAGTTAGCGCCTGTCCGTCATACAAGTTCTCCTTTTAGTCCGTGTCTTTGTAGCCTTGCGCATTCTCAAGTATGTCACACCAACTCGTCCACATCACGGTCTTGCAACTTCACAATTGTGCTGTTTTTAAACAGCATGTTTGTTATATTTATGGCATGTTATACTATAAACGTCATGTTATATTTATGTAGCTCACTCTAAAGAAATCACACACACACACACACACACACACACACACACACACACACACACACACACACACACACACACACACACACACACACACACGCACGCACGCACGCACACACACACACACACGCACACACACACACACGCACACACACACACACACACGCACACACACACACACACACACACACACACACACGCACGCACACACACACACACACACACACGCACGCACGCACGCACACACACACACACACACACACACACACACACACACACACACACACTTTAGGTCGTATCTTCATCAATCAACAAATGTAGCTAGCGCGATTGGCAAGCAAATAGAAATTTAATCTGCAACACGGGTGATCTGTTGACATATTGCCGTAAGTGCGAACACAAATATGAAATAATAATTTTTCTTACAATTTTTTGTAACAATTTTATCACAAAAATTGATTTCTCTTTCTGCAACCAGGCTTGCATTGTTTTGTTCTTTTTTTTCTCCCTTTTGCTGCGATGAGGTGTGCACAGCTTCAGTATAGTAACGAGTGGAATGTGCAGCCTTTGTGAAAGCCGCCGGTCCTGAAAGCAAGTGCTCTCGCAGAAGTAGGTATTTGATAGCTGTTGTTAACACGGGGTATTTAGGTATGTATGCGTAGCCTGTCTTATAAGCCACCAATGCAGTGGTATGCTTTCGGAACACGGTCACAAAATGTGTAACTAAATTTATAAGACACTTCGTTGTCGAAATAGTTTTGATTGCACCCTTTGACAGAGAGGAGTCAGTTATTTAATTATATCTCAGAACGACCGTACCAACTGCTGCAAGACGTTTTTTTTTGTTTTAAAGCGGATATGTTGGTGGCTAGGGCACCATAGAATTTTCATGTCCCCATACAAAACTGCCACCATCAATGGCTCATACCTCCGTAATCATTCATATTCCCGTGAGCAAGCAAAATGTGCAATTGCTCAAAGCCCCTTTAGGTTCCTGACTACCCGCTTTGCATGGGTTAGTTGCGATGACACTACCTCTGTGGTTGTTGTTGGGGTTGTCGGTGATATCAATGTGGATGTGTCGGTACCGAAAAGGGGGTGGTTAAGACGTTTCGCGTTACAGGCATATCGTTTGCGATGCCACAAAGATCCGGCCCAACCGACCACCTAGCGGCGTCCGTGTATCGACGTGACATTACCAAAAAAATGCGTCGGCAGTTGCGAGTACGCCGATCAGTGTACGTCATAGCGACATCAAAACCATAGTGACCGTTGTAACTACACGAAAATGAGTGATTCAATACAGTCTCTACCACAGCCTTTCTCACCACGATGTTTACAATTCCGCTGGTCAACCAATTTCACAGGGCCGGATAGCCTTGAATTTGTTTTCTTGAGGGGAATGTACATGCAAGATTCCGGTCATATATTTACCCGTTCACAGCATACGACTACTCAATCATCAACGAAGTACTCATCTGGCAAGTTATCTAGCATCGGCCACTAGCCTACTTTTTTAACGGTGGAAATATTAGCCTACGGTTACCCGACTCATAAATTAGAAGAAGCAATTACGAAGCCTCACAGGAAGTAGAAAGGTTTCCAAAGGGTAATACGAAGGTCGTAGCGCAACAAACCCACACAAAAACGCCGCTCTCGCTTTTATGTCCAAATACTGCTTCGTGAGCTTACACGCTAAGGCTGTTCGCTCTTCGTTTAGCACTTTCGATGATTGAGCTGCTCGCAGCTGAAGCAATAAAGTACACTAACTGCAAATAGCAACGCCTACGGACCACTCTGGGATATTGCCGTCTCTATTGTCTCTTGCTCTCTGGCTCAGCCTGTGAGTTCAGACAGTCAACGAAAGCGAGGTTGCAAGCTTAAGTGTGTATATATATATATATATATATATATATATATATATATATATATATATATATATATATATATATATATATATATATATATATATATTCTCTGGTGAGAGAAACACGTGGGTGATCTAGATATGCCCACCGCTAAGGTTTAACAGCTGGTGCTGGGAGCAACGTGTTTTAGTTTTAAGGGATGTAAGAGAAACTCAGAACAAGTAGTAATGGGCTCTCGTACATATACCATGCATGAATGCAGAGAAGCTGCGTTCTTTACGTCTAGGTTTAGTAGCCTAGCTCAGGTGGCTCAGTGCATACAGAGTAATCTAGATAAGATGTGGCGCACGCGAGAAAGTGTTTGCAAATGGGACAGAAAGATGGAGAGTAGGACATCTTTTACAGTCGCTGCTTTTGTCGTACCACTTGTGAAAAGTAATTTCTCTGTGCGCAGACAGTGGGCGGCAGCATTTGTTCGTATCCTTTTCGCAAACCTTGATTTCCTTTGGCACCTTCAATAGAATTGATGAAACAATACCTCTGTGTACCGCAAGGCGAATTCAAAAGTATGCAAAAATGTTCGCGTCCTTTCGCATAAAGTGTACGTGCTCGTATTACTTACTGTGCGCAGTATTCATAAATGAAAGTGCATGCACTAAATGCGAATACACGTGCCTGTGCAAGCAGGTTTGTAAAGAAGGACCACGCACTCATGACCCGGGGTCAGATTAGACTGTCTGGCATGTTCAATTCACGTCAGTCATTGGAATTTAAGTTCTCAGCCAAATGCATTTAATAGTGCTCTCCGCAAACGTACACATGACATGCCACGAAAGAATTTTTTTTGCAAGCCTTTCAAGAGGAGCTCTACAGAACAAGCTTCGCGGAGAACAAGTGTACGGAGATGCATAACGTAATATAGGTCGTTTCCCAGGTATAAGTGCTTTAATCTCATTGGTAACCGGTGACTGCTGTATTGTTGCAGGCTGCTTTTGAAAAATCACGCTCAAATGTACTCGCGCTAGCCATGTACTTAAAACAAAAGCCTCGTAACGTGAACCTCTCTAGAAGCAAATAAAATCTAGAGGTGTCCCTATATATGAATATTTCATATTAGTGATATCACAGTTTTTTGGTGCGTCGGGAAGTATTAAGCCACACAGGGACACGTAAAGGCTAACTTTTAATATCGCTGGCCACCGGTGCGAGCTTAAATTGACCACGAACCAGGCACTCATTGAAGCGAAAATGAGACGGCTGGTGAGTCGGCTCAAGAAACCGACACGAGTGCAAAAAGAAAAACAAAATGAAAGCAAAAGAAGCTCTTCAGGAAAATTTAGCGAGGAAAACGAGAACTCATCCGCGAAAATATCAAGTCGAAAGAAGTGACAGAAAGCTTAAAATAGCGAGAGGTCTAATGTGCTGCCCTTTCTGCTGATACTAATGGGCTTTTCGAAAGCAGTGGCTTCGATGTAAAAATGGATGAAGCCGTCTGTGGTGCTTCGTGAATTAAGGTGCCTGAAGGCAGACCGTAGAGCTTTGCAACAGCAACACAGTGAACCCCCTTATCACATTTTTTTATTTTGGTTGTTGTCGTAGGTTTTATCAAGTTCTGGGCAAAGTATAGTCGCATACGCGGTTCGATCGTGCCCGAGACTCAACAACAGTTAGCAGCTAGCGAACATAATATGGGTGTCTAGCCGCAAACACAGTTGTCTCATTACCTTAAAAAAATATGTGCACAAGGTGCTTCACAATGAAAGTCGCGGATCTGCACTAATCGCGAGGCAAACCTTTAACGTATTAGAGGATAACGCCTGTTCTTCACATTTCCCAAACAGCGCCAGCAGAACCATGGGAACAGGAGGAATCATTCAGTCGATCTGCTTAGAAAATGAATAAACGTTGGACGAACTTCGTTTTACTGAGTTTTTGGATTGAATGATAATCATTTTTCTATTATAAAATATTTACTGATGTTGACACATCTTTCATGATGATTTACAGAAGTGAGGGCTAATTGGCATCTATCTCGAGTTTGTAAATTCCATTAAGCTCCGGCTGACGTAAGTCACCATGGTAATTTGTCAATAGCTCTCAAAAATGTGCCCCGACTTTGCAAGTATAGAACAAAATTGCATGCTGACCAACTTTTTCTACATTTTCATTGTGATGATCGCAAAAGCAAGTTGTCTGTTGCTATACGAGGTGCTTGAGCATGGAACTTTGAATAATTATTAAAAACAACGAAGGAAAGACACTGAGTGCCATTTCTTTCCAGTGTCCAAGAACACGCCTATAAAAACGCTGTGTGATAATGACTGATTATATCTTGGGTTAACGTACGCTACATTGAATAACTTGCCTTTGATCTGTTCATTCTGGGGCACTTGCAATCGTACAAAGAAAGCGGCTCACGTCCCAAGACCAATATACTCAGTATGAACACTAACCCCCGTATTCAGAAATGCAACTTAAGTTGAAGACAATGCTTGACTAAGTCACGCCTATCGTGAACGCGCCGAAGGAAACGCAGTAAGCGTCTTTGGGCAAGTTAACGCCAGGCGTCATCTAAATCAAGTAAAGCATGGGCTTCGACTTCAGTTGCATTTCTGAATACGGGGGTAAGACTACCACATGTTTCGAGATGCTGCTCCTCGAGGTTGTAGTAGGGCGTACATTGGCGCTCGCCACAGTTTTATCCCAAAGTGCGCATGCGAAAAAACAAATCATAACGGTACGCCGACCTCATTAGCCATCGAACCAGAGCGCGACATAGGCACTACCGTCAATGCTATAGGAGCAACAGACCTGTATAGTTCCAGCGTTGATTGGTGTGCGATATGCTACACATGATCCTGTGCTGTGACATTATAGAGGGTGTTTTCTTTAGCTGCGCCAAATTTGTCAGATTGCCTATGGCAGCTAACACAATTCTAACCCATGATCTAAATTACCCGATGAGGCGGCCATTACTTCTGCAAGAAATCAGAATTTTAGATTGAATAATGAAGATAATTACGCTAATTTTAAGTAATTATATTTACCGCGCATATTCGAGTCTGTGAATTGCAGTAGGTGAGTTCGCGAAAGGTATCTACTTGGAACAAATTCTCTGGAGAGCACCAACTATCTTTAAGATGTCCGAAGAAATGCATTGGCGTTCCAGTTACTTCTTTAAGAAACCAGTGTCTTATGCATTGAACCACAAATATGCTTGAAAAGTTGGTGAGCTTTAGTTAGGAAATCAGTGGTAATTGAAAATGCCTTCTTACGTTCGCCAGTACGAAATATGCTGGCATAAGTAACTTCGCCATTGCTGAGTTTTCAAGAATTAGTCAAAGCCACGCGCTGGAACACCCGGTACATTTTCTCGCTGCAATACGTAATAAAAAACCACAGAGGCCGAAGAAAAAGAATTTCATGCGACAGGAATATCATGCGACAGGAAAATGCAACCAAATTGAAAAATACAGCTACGTGCCACTTTTAGATTTTGCTAAACGAAGAAAACCGGCTATTGAAAGCTGTATATCGCAGATATCGACCGTGACCGAAACCATTTCGCTTCCAAGCCTATATATATATATATATATATATATATATATATATATATATATATATATATATATATATATATATACGCTTGGAAGCGATATGGTTTTGGTCGAGGTCGATATCTGCTTTGAAGCGGTGGTGCAATTGTAAATGGCTAGGAGACCTCATTGATCGCGCATAATGACGAAATTCTGCCGGCTTTCGTTCTATATTTGATCTCTAGGATAAAAAAAAATGAATAAAAGGGTATAAATAATAATGGGAAAGACATAAGTAGCAAAAAATATCGAAATGTTGAACAAAGACGAAGCAGCAATCACTGCTATTTCTACTGCTGTTTTACTTTTTTTTTCTCTTTCTGAAAGAGCTCTTATATGGGCTTCAAGGCAAAGGCTTCCGACGTGCATACCGTTAATGCTGCTCGTTCAAATACCGTATTTTGTATCCAACGCTGCTACAAAATACTTTTTATTGTGCTACGTTCGTTTTCAAATGAGCTCATCAATCCTTTGATGATTCCGCATTCTGCTGTGGATTGGTACCTGTCCTTTCTGGTGAAATGTTTCGGCGTTACCTTTTTCTTTGTTTCCAGGAGTTCATGGACCGCTTACCCTAAACAATATCGGAATTGTCTTGAGCTTTCCCCAAGCAGTAAACAAAGCACAAGAATGCTAGCATATGGCTGAATTACAGTTATCCGCATCAACTAGGTATACGGGAATGCAAGTGAGAATTCGTCGCCACAATCGGGTGTGCACAAACACTCCTCGGGACGAGTTATATGTAGATGTAGCATACAGCCGAGCATATTTCTAATAAATCTTTCTAATAGGCCTTTTTCGTTTACAATGACCAGCCAAGTTTTGCAAACAAGTTCCTGAACTCTAGTAGACGGCGATGACGGTGGACGTTGCAGGAGCCGCCTCACGCTATCCTATCCTCACAGATGGCGCCGCTGTAGAGCGCGTAGCTGTAACCATGGCGTACCAGTTATGGGGGCACGGGAAGACATCACGGGAGTTGTTGAAGATGGAAGTGGAGACTGGAAAGGCACGTAGACATAAGCTCAAGCGCCACAACAGGCCGTATAATAAAGAGACCGGTACCACCTGAAAACGTTTTGCAAACGCTTCGGCACGCATTAGGGAACGGTCGCTTAGTGAACTTAACTGTTCAACAAGCTGTCACCTGCAAGTATTTTTTTTTCTTTAGGCGAAGCTTTGTTTGCGAACCGTCCCGGACTTTCCTGACCATGGCTGCTGGGAGCTGCTGTTGTTTTGCCGAATAGCTTATACTTAAAAAAAGAAAGAAATTAATTAGGTGCCCGATGGCAGGATTGCACCTGGCACACAGAACAGCAGCACGACGTTCTAGCCATTTGGCCACATTGGCCCGTATGTGTCTACCATGCCAAGGCCAACCAGCTGTTTGAGACGTTGTGCATCACGGGTGCGCGAGACCACATGCGTACGGGTCAGTTTCCTTTAAGCCATAGACGCAGAAATAAAGTGGGCAAATTTACAGCCTGTGATTCACACAGATTTCAAAATTTGCGTTGGATCTGCATATTTATTTTTAGATTTGCGTGCAGCTGTATTAAACCGACTATATCACAGACCATTTTCAGTGGCAAAGGTTCTGCTTCTGCAAAGGCTCAAGCAGTGACAAAGGCGCACTGCTCTTTACCTGCAAGACACATGAGCGTAGATAATAAACAATTCCCATGTCCTTAACGCTAGAGAGATCCTACACGAACCTCTCTAACGCCGCTCTTTTTCCCAGATATAGTAAAGATAATACTTGACGCCAGGCACGTACCCAAGGGGGGGCCCGGGGGGGCCCGAGCCCCCCCCCCCCCCCGAAAACAAGTGGCATACCCCCCCCCCCTCCCCCACCCACGCCACCACTCCTCCCACATTCCTAAAGCGCCGCCAGGTCAATGTTGAGACTTCGCAGCGGTTCATCGGTCAGCATTATGCTGCCTTTTTCACTCCTTTTAGATGGCGGTAGTTATCGGCATCTCTTGTATTGTGAAGGACCGTTTTCTCGTAGATTTCCACACCCACGCGATTAACTCGAGGTGCGTTCAGTTGTCACCATCTATTCAACCATCACGCGCATAGCTGTTGCTTATGTTAGTTCAACCTTCTTTGTTTAGGCTGATCCTGGGACCAGGAGAGGGATGCGGCTGTGACTCAGCTGGTCTGTACTCTAATGGAACGAGTTGCGGCCGAAGGAAACACCAATTGCGTTTAACTTATCCCTTTGCTTCATTGTTTCCTTGAGTTACGGCTCGCCGCGACGCTGGCAGATGCCCGGAACCATATACACGTGATAGGGGTTAGATAAGGTGGGGAATAATGTGAAAGAGCGTCCATCATGGAACCCTGCAATAACCCTTAAACCCATAAGCAAGATGACTGTCGCCCGTTACCTCGTCTGTTTTTCCCTAACTGCATAGCACTTTTCGTGCAAAATTGGCAACTGGAAACGAAAATCGCAAGGCGTTGAGAAATTAAGCGATCTACTAAGGGAGAGAGCCAAGACAACAACCAAACAGCAAGCAAAAGGGAATAATAAAAAAAATAACCGTTGTTTATGAGAATATTTATGGATCAACATCTTTTTATTGAAAAAGGAAGTAGAGGAAAGGCCGCCGGAAGTGGAGAACGATTACGTGTTTTGAATGACGCTTCTACAGTTATCGGTCGAACCGCCTCACGTAGCCACTTCTCTGCTGTGCTTATGTGGGCGTTTTTCTAACCTTTTGCAGTGAGCGCAGTACGTCTAGAATCGCAGAGTCCTGCGCTCTACGTGGTTGTATGGGACTAGCGGCCGCACAGAGTTACGCAATTCGCGGAACTGTCAAAACTGATCAACAAGGCGAAAATAACTGATATTCGAAACTATAACATGAGAAAGACTGAAAAAGCCGTAAAAAATGAACGCAGCCTGAAATCAGTAAAAAAGAAACCTGGCATAGGACAAACCATGATGTATGCACTAAAAGTTAAGAAGGATAACATCATCAGCAATCTCGAAGATCGAGATTGCTGATGATGCGGAAAAAGCAGCGGAAAAATTCTAAGCTGACCTGTATGCAGTACCCAGAGGAGTCACGATTGTTCACTTAGAAACAGTAATGAACAGGATACAGAAACTCTCCTATAACTAGCGATGAGGTCAGAAGGGCCCTGCAAGACATGAAACGATGAAGAGCGGGAGGATAAGGTGGAATAACAGTCGATTTAATCAAAGATGGAGGAGACATAATGCTTGAAAAACTGGTGGCTCTTTATACGAAGTGTCTATCGACTGCAAGGGTCCCAGAAAACTGGAAGAATGCAGACATTATACTAATCCACAAAAAAGGAGACGTTAAATAATTGAACAATTATGGGACCATTAGCTTGCTCCCAGTATTATATAAAATATTTACCAAAATAATCTCAAATAGAATAAGGTTAACACTGGATTCTGTCAACCAAGGCAACATGCTGGCTTCAGGAAGAGATACTTTACAATGGATCACATCCATGTCATCAATCAGGTTATCGCGAAATGTGCAGAGTACAATAAGCCTCTCTATGTGGCTTATATAGATTACGAAAAGGCATTTGATTCAGTAGAGATACCAGCAATCGTAGAGGCACTACGTTATCAAGGAGTACAGAACGCTTACGTAAAAAGCTTGGAAAATATTGCTACATGCGTGAGGTATTTGTTTGTTTGAACGAGGCGCGTAGGCGCCATCACTCCAGAAAAGAGGAGGAAGAACGAACTGGGCTCGTGCTGTGAATCTAACCGGTCAGCGCTGCAACCGTTGTTGTAAATATAATCTGTAAATAGTTTCTCGTCTTACTGACTCGTCTTTCGCGTTAGAATATCTACAGAGGTTCTACAGCTACCTTAATTCTACACAAGAAAAGCAGGGAGATACCTATAGAGAAAGGGGCCAGACAGGGAGACACAATTTCTCCAAAGCTGTTTTCTGCGTGCTTAGAAGAATTTAAGCTATTAAACTGGGAAGGCTTAGGAGTAAAGATCGACGGCAAATATCTCAGCAACCTTCGGTTTGCCCATGACATTGTTGGATTCAACAACAATGCAGACGAGTTACAACAAATGATTGGAGACCTTAACAGAGAGAGTGTAAGAGTGGGGTTGAATATTATTATGCAGAAGATGAAGATAATGATAAATAGCCGGGCAAAGGAACAAGAGATCCGGATGGCCAGTCGGCCACTAGAGACTGTGAAAGAGTACGTTCACCTAGGTCAATTAATCAGAGGGGACCCTGATCATGAGAAGGAAATTCACAGAATAATAAAAATAGGTTGGATCACATACGGCAGGCATTGCCAGCTCCTGACTGGAAGCTTACCATTATTATTGAAAAGTAAGGTGTGCAATCAGTGCATTTTGCCAGTGCAATATGTCCAGTGCCAATGCATTTGCCAGTGCATTTCCCAGTGCATTTTGCCAGTGCATATGGGGCAGATACTTGAGAGCAAGTTAAGGACCACGCAAAGCGCGATCGAACGAAGATTGCTAGGCATAACGTTAAGAGAGAAAGAGAGTAGTTTTGATCAGAGAGTGAACGGGTATAGACGATATTCTAATTGACATCAAGAGGAAACAATGTAGCTGGGCAGATCATGTAATGCGCCGGTTAGATAACCGTTGCACCATTAAGGTTACAGAATGGGTACCAAGAGAAGGGAAACGCAATCGAGGACGACAAAACACTAGGTGGAGCGATGAAATTAGGAAATTCGCGGGCGCTAGTTGGAATCGGTTGGCGCAGGACAGGGGTAATTGGCGATCGCAGGGAGAGGCCTTCGTCCTGCAGTGGACATAAAACAGGATGATGATGATGATGATGATGATGATGATGATGATGGTGGTGGTGGTGGTGGTGGTGGGCCCCCCCCGAAAAAAAATCCTGGGTACGTGCCAGCTTGACGCATATATATATATATATATATATATATATATATATATATATATATATATATATATATATATATATATATATATATATATATATATATATATATGTACCTCCCGAAGAAACATTATTTGCTTTGCCAAAGTGCGTGTGTAGAATGCCGCGCAAGTAAATCGATAGCCGAGCGAATCCTTGCGAGTATGTTTCAACATGAGATGATCCAACGTTTCCTCTACAGGTGTTCACGTTCTCCAGACACGTGTACAGGCTTGTTACCCCTCCTGTGGCCTGCAACGCTGCACACAGTTCCCCAATTTTCCCGTCATCTTTCCGCCTCAATGTCCTTTCTGGCCCGCAAATCCGGTGATCATTCAACGGTTATGCGCGACATCGGAGGTGAATGCCCGGGCTTCTTTGTGTATTCGCTGTGATGCGGTCTTGATAACCTTTTTCTTCGTTTTTGCCTTAGTCCTCTACACGAGCAGTTCGCCTCCTTTCTAGCGCCGTTTGCACTTGCACATTTTCTGCGTGCTTCCACTCGGCCAGCTAGGCGGGTCAACATCCGGTACTGTGCAAACAATGATCGTCCTGTCTGGAACGTGAGTGCCATAAATCACCCCGCGTAAGCCACTTCCTTTCCGACCAGCGAGTCCTTTAGAAATGTGTACTTTTGGTGGCCATTTTATGCCCCGCCGATGTTTGTCGTGGGAAGCGGCGTTTGTTATTGCGTTTATCTTAGCTTGTAGACTTACTTTTTTCCGATTAGTGCTTTTTACACCACAACGACTGTCCTGAGATATTTTGCTCCGCTGAATTGACATAACAAAGCCAGAATTGTAAAAAACCATAATAACTTCAGAGATAGTAAATCGGTTCTGCGGAAATCTGTAAAGTGGAGGAATTTTAATGAGCGATGTTTTCGTTCGTTTCATTTTAGCGTGAAGCTACAAAGGGAACCCAAATTTATTCCCTTTGTCACTTCATATCGTAGTGTAGTGAATGCAGCAGGAATAACGAAAAAAATTGACAGTCTCTTAAGTATCCGTACATGATCTGAATGTGAAAGCAATATGACTTCTCTGATTTCTTACTTTCATGATACGTGACGCCATACACTGTCACGTGTCCTTCACAATTGTACCTTAGTACCCAACTCTAATTTGTACCAATCTTAAGCCACCTTACTTTAATTTGTACTAACCTTAATCCACCTTGGTTAATTTATCCACCTTAATTCACTTCTATTTACCTTCATTCACTTTGCTTACTCTAAATTCACTTTCACTTAAGGTGAAGTAATTCACTTTACTTCACCTTAAGTCACTTTTCCCTAACTTGTTCTAACTTTCCCTTTACTTCACGCTGATAAACCTTATTTCACTTTAATTCACATCAATTACACATAATTACTACTAAATAACGTTGTTATACCACTGACTATCTTCTGTATTAACACTTACGTCGTAAAAGACGCTGATGACATCACATAGATTTTTCAATCACTCGTTGGGGACAACGCCGGGTTTTATGCCTCGTGGGACAAATATAAATAATGCTTTCGCATTAAAAATGTCTGAGCTTGCGGCATGTGTAAAAAAAATAATAAATTCGCGCGAAAGCACATCACTTTGCTATCACCTAACACGTTTCTAAAAGCGGTAAAAATTGAAATGATGGCTTGATTACAGAAACGAGAACGCATATATTAAGCGGAGTGCCATACAAGGAGTTGAAAAAGAAAGAGAGAAAATATTCGTAAAGAAACAGAAACGTCCTGCAGTTACTTTTCTAAAGAAACCCCGCTTTAAAAAAAAATCAATTTCCACAACGTGTTTGAACACAGAGCAACAAGCCTTAGCGAAGCAATTACTTGTCGGTTTACGTTTTCCACCGATTAAGGATGAACTTTTCGCATGATGGGAATAAATGCTCCAGGCAATACCATATGCTGTAGGCGTGTGCGCACTGGATATATGGCGGTGGTGATTCGTAAATTGCATCTGTCCGTGGTCATAAGTATTAGCGGCAAATACACACATTTCTCACAGCACGAAAGACGGCGCATGACGGCAAATAGTGGCACGCACAGAAGAGGACGTTTAGAGTAGAAAGAAGCGCATCCTTTCAAGCCAATATCATTTTTTTCGCGCAGTTACTCGCGTCAAAGACCTCAACCATCGATTAGCGATCTCTCAGGCAGAGCACAGCAACGCTTTCGTCAGCATTCCCGAAACACGCAGTTCTTATGTATGCACGCCACAGTCTGGGCACGACTGAGGAGCAAACAAGACCAGACAGGGTATTTCAATATAAGAAACAACAGCAACGCTATTCCTCGCCTTTACATTATTTCTCTGAGAGATCACAGTCTATCAAATCAACAAATTTACAAAGCTCCCATTAACGTGATGACCAGGCAGAAAATGATGGTCAGCCGCGGTAATTTCCGGCCTCTACTAAAACACTACGAAACCACCCAAGTTTGTACTCTCTCTCTCTCTCTCTTTAACACTCTCCTTCCATCGCGAACAGACCCCACGCGTACTTCGTGCGTTGGGCGAACAAGTGGAAAGGCGTAATCAGATCTTATGGCAACCTCATCAATACTTCCCGAACACTGAGTACGAAACCGAAGCACTGAAATTCGTATGGAAGCAATGATCGTTAGAACAGGCCTCTGCACGTGGCCAAGACGATTGCAAGCATTATTCTCTGGGATAAACTAAGAGTAGTCGGCGTCCTGGAAGCTTATCACGTCGACATAGAACTGCCGTGAGCTCTATATCAGCGTAAATAATTAAGCACTAATTAGTCTTTCGTTGGTAAGCTAGTGTGGATTAGAACGTTCACGTTTGCGCTGAGCGAAATTGCGCCTTAACGAATACGGCGAAGGCAGCAGTAAATAAAGATATCTGAAGGATGTGGGTCTTACATAGACAGGGTTGATTACGATGCTGTGAATAAATGGTTAGCTGCCTCTGCAACTGTTCTTTTTCTTTCTTTCTTTCTTTCTTTTTTGCAAGCAAGCTTCACCTTACGCAAGTTCTTTAAAGTAGTTTTACTTGGTGCGCGGCGTCGCCTAAGCCTCCCGTGTAAGAAGTAAGCAAACTGAGAGAGAGAGAGAGAGAGAGAGAAGAATACAGGAAGGCAGGGATGTTAACCAGTCGATAGTCTGGTTGACTACCCTACACTGGGGGAAGGGAGAAGGGGAAGAGAAAGAAGGGAGAGAGAAGGTGTAACTGAAGTTTTCGAGCTGGCAGGGAGAAGGATGAGAAAACAGAAATGACACACATGATACGAATGATGGTCGCACGTATCTCAATATTCTTCAAGAAGTTGACAGCCATCCTTGCGTGAAAACAATTTTTTTTTACACGTGTAGGCGCCTCAGAAACAATGGCGTTCTGACACTGAGCACGAAGTCGTGGTTTCGCATCCCGGTGCGGCAACAATAGTTTAGTGATCCGACGAACGCGGTATGCAAAAACACGCGTATAATGTGCTGTTGCACACGACACCTAGGTGACCTAGGTGACGAAAATAATAAGCCTTAATTACGGCCTCTCTCATAGTCGACCAGTTGTATCAATCAATCAATCAATCAATCAAGCAAGCAAGCACCCCTTCTTAATTGGCCTTCAAGAGGTGCTCAATACATATATATATATATATATATATATATATATATATATATATATATATATATATATATATATATATATATATATATATATAGTGCTTATCTATCAAGATTGACATGCAGTAACAGCAGTAACATAACAGCAACAGTAAACCTGAATGTACTGTTCGACTTAGATTTTGTTTTCTAGTAGGATACGCATGGTGGGATGATTTCCAGCATCCATCTTGGCAAAATGTTGGCACCTTTCTAGCGTATCACGTCAACATCGACGTTGACATTTTTTACGTCGGTTCGAGACAGCGTGGAAGTCAGCGTACGCATTGTGCTGACTTTCGCGCCTATGCAACTCAAGTTAGAGTACTCCGTTACTGGAATCCGGGCCCATACCTGCTCTGAATTTCAAATGGCGACAGCGGTCCACTCGATGCGACATTGCGAACCGAAAGGTTGTCGAAGCGTATCGGGTGCGCGGCACGGATTTCGAATTCATAAAGCTGCGCGTCTCCTTCTCTTTTCCATTCAGTGCTGCACATTTGCGACAAGAAAAAGAAAAGGGAAATCAGCAGCTTGCAACTGAATATTGTCGACCATGCGGCAATGTAGGAGATCAAGATGTTGAAGCCATCAATATGAAAGAGAGAGATAGAGATAGAGATAGAGAGATAGATAGAGAGAGAGAGTAAAAAGTCAAGAAAGTTAGCAAGAACTGAAAAATTCGGTTTTCTACCCTACACAGATGGGTTGAGGAGGGTGATGTAGGAATATAAGAGAGAGGGAGAGACCATACGCACAATCACCGCCCACTACCACTGCACAGCATTACGTGGAGCACAATGAAAACAATACTAAGTAATTTTTGCAGGTTCGTTGTCCTTGTGAATTCGCAGCAGTGGCATCATATTTTTTTATTGTAATGTTTTTTTTTTTGAGGTCGGCATGCCGGAATAATTTCTTTCGACAATGTTCTCTGATCAACGCAAGCCAGGGTAGTCGCGGCCGATCCTCTGCTTATAAAGTAGCGAGGACAGTCACACAAAACGTGTTCCCGGGTCTTCTTACAAGCGTAATAATCGCACGTAGGGCTGTCTTTTCCTATTAGCATAAGAAGGAGTACCATCACATTATAGTATGCCGGTATAGCTTGCCTTATTCGATCATACGATCAAAGCAGGTAGACATGACTTGTGTCTCTGTTTACTTGAAAGCAGGAGTGCTCATGAGAGAAAGAGAAAAAAAAGAAAAGCATTATAAAGTATAACCTTAGCGCGTTACTGTACCACCCACAAGAGTAATCCAAATGCGCATTGCATTTTTCAACCGTGAATGCTGCGGTGAAAAAAGCTGTAAGTTGCGGTTCTGTTTCAACAGCATGAAAGTTCAGCACAGAGAAAAGGACAGAAAAAAAAAAGAGCATGGGCCGGGAACTCATCTAGGCACGCTACCTGAATTATTACTTGAGAAGTAGATGCGGATGTAAGCAGGAATCTGCAGCCAAATGTAAAAGAAGAGTTTTCGTAGCTAGCATCTGTCTGACTGGAGTCGGGTATGGTAGCCTCCGCCACAAAGCGGTGAAGTATACCTTGGTACGCCATAACAAGTAAGTTAACTACTCAGCCTGCTCTGATCAATATAGAATATCAGCCTGGGCTACGTCGTAGCGGACTGCATCGTTCATTGACACCAAAAAAGATACAACATGGGCCTCTTAAAGAATAGTGAAAGAAGGACGCTATTCAACGACACGGTGTCCAAGCGCCGACAGAAGAAGCCGAACATTGCGGTTTAGAATTTACTCTTGCTCCCCAGCGTTTCATACACTGTACGGACAGAGCTGTTGCATTTATAAAGCGCGTCGCCAGTGGGAACCCAAATGTTGAATGCATGTCAACGCAGCAAGCAGAATGGGACAAACCAGATGGCCCAGACTGTCGCCTTAGGCGACGGAAAGTTTCATCCAACTTATATGCTAGACGTGGGCTCCACTTTCGTCAAGTTGTTCCTACAACCATAAGCGCTTGAGTCGCGGCCCCGTCATTGCTATTCCGTCTATTCCGTCGCCTAAGCCTCCCGTGTAAGAAGTAAGCAAACTGAGAGAGAGAGAGAGAGAGAGAGAAGAATACAGGAAGGCAGGGATGTTAACCAGTCGATAGTCTGGTTGACTACCCTACACTGGGGGAAGGGAGAAGGGGAAGAGAAAGAAGGGAGAGAGAAGGTGTAACTGAAGTTTTCGAGCTGGCAGGGAGAAGGATGAGAAAACAGAAATGACACACATGATACGAATGATGGTCGCACGTATCTCAATATTCTTCAAGAAGTTGACAGCCATCCTTGCGTGAAAACAATTTTTTTTTACACGTGTAGGCGCCTCAGAAACAATGGCGTTCTGACACTGAGCACGAAGTCGTGGTTTCGCATCCCGGTGCGGCAACAATAGTTTAGTGATCCGACGAACGCGGTATGCAAAAACACGCGTATAATGTGCTGTTGCACACGACACCTAGGTGACCTAGGTGACGAAAATAATAAGCCTTAATTACGGCCTCTCTCATAGTCGACCAGTTGTATCAATCAATCAATCAATCAATCAAGCAAGCAAGCACCCCTTCTTAATTGGCCTTCAAGAGGTGCTCAATACATATATATATATATATATATATATATATATATAGTGCTTATCTATCAAGATTGACATGCAGTAACAGCAGTAACATAACAGCAACAGTAAACCTGAATGTACTGTTCGACTTAGATTTTGTTTTCTAGTAGGATACGCATGGTGGGATGATTTCCAGCATCCATCTTGGCAAAATGTTGGCACCTTTCTAGCGTATCACGTCAACATCGACGTTGACATTTTTTACGTCGGTTCGAGACAGCGTGGAAGTCAGCGTACGCATTGTGCTGACTTTCGCGCCTATGCAACTCAAGTTAGAGTACTCCGTTACTGGAATCCGGGCCCATACCTGCTCTGAATTTCAAATGGCGACAGCGGTCCACTCGATGCGACATTGCGAACCGAAAGGTTGTCGAAGCGTATCGGGTGCGCGGCACGGATTTCGAATTCATAAAGCTGCGCGTCTCCTTCTCTTTTCCATTCAGTGCTGCACATTTGCGACAAGAAAAAGAAAAGGGAAATCAGCAGCTTGCAACTGAATATTGTCGACCATGCGGCAATGTAGGAGATCAAGATGTTGAAGCCATCAATATGAAAGAGAGAGATAGAGATAGAGATAGAGAGATAGATAGAGAGAGAGAGTAAAAAGTCAAGAAAGTTAGCAAGAACTGAAAAATTCGGTTTTCTACCCTACACAGATGGGTTGAGGAGGGTGATGTAGGAATATAAGAGAGAGGGAGAGACCATACGCACAATCACCGCCCACTACCACTGCACAGCATTACGTGGAGCACAATGAAAACAATACTAAGTAATTTTTGCAGGTTCGTTGTCCTTGTGAATTCGCAGCAGTGGCATCATATTTTTTTATTGTAATGTTTTTTTTTTTGAGGTCGGCATGCCGGAATAATTTCTTTCGACAATGTTCTCTGATCAACGCAAGCCAGGGTAGTCGCGGCCGATCCTCTGCTTATAAAGTAGCGAGGACAGTCACACAAAACGTGTTCCCGGGTCTTCTTACAAGCGTAATAATCGCACGTAGGGCTGTCTTTTCCTATTAGCATAAGAAGGAGTACCATCACATTATAGTATGCCGGTATAGCTTGCCTTATTCGATCATACGATCAAAGCAGGTAGACATGACTTGTGTCTCTGTTTACTTGAAAGCAGGAGTGCTCATGAGAGAAAGAGAAAAAAAAGAAAAGCATTATAAAGTATAACCTTAGCGCGTTACTGTACCACCCACAAGAGTAATCCAAATGCGCATTGCATTTTTCAACCGTGAATGCTGCGGTGAAAAAAGCTGTAAGTTGCGGTTCTGTTTCAACAGCATGAAAGTTCAGCACAGAGAAAAGGACAGAAAAAAAAAAGAGCATGGGCCGGGAACTCATCTAGGCACGCTACCTGAATTATTACTTGAGAAGTAGATGCGGATGTAAGCAGGAATCTGCAGCCAAATGTAAAAGAAGAGTTTTCGTAGCTAGCATCTGTCTGACTGGAGTCGGGTATGGTAGCCTCCGCCACAAAGCGGTGAAGTATACCTTGGTACGCCATAACAAGTAAGTTAACTACTCAGCCTGCTCTGATCAATATAGAATATCAGCCTGGGCTACGTCGTAGCGGACTGCATCGTTCATTGACACCAAAAAAGATACAACATGGGCCTCTTAAAGAATAGTGAAAGAAGGACGCTATTCAACGACACGGTGTCCAAGCGCCGACAGAAGAAGCCGAACATTGCGGTTTAGAATTTACTCTTGCTCCCCAGCGTTTCATACACTGTACGGACAGAGCTGTTGCATTTATAAAGCGCGTCGCCAGTGGGAACCCAAATGTTGAATGCATGTCAACGCAGCAAGCAGAATGGGACAAAACATACGCGCTGTGTTTGTCTCTCGCGTTGAGCTTGTCTACAGCGCATGTGCTTCCTGCCTTTCTGTTTGTTGCTTTTACGTGCATTCAAAATTCAGCACCAGATGGCCCAGACTGTCGCCTTAGGCGACGGAAAGTTTCATCCAACTTATATGCTAGACGTGGGCTCCACTTTCGTCAAGTTGTTCCTACAACCATAAGCGCTTGAGTCGCGGCCCCGAACCGAAATATTTCTTGGTCATATTTTCTTGTGAAATGATATAAAGCACTGGACAGCAAACACCGGTGGAGAAAACTTCGATGTGATGTATTGTTTAGAATACTACTTTAATGTAGCACACGGTAAGCATTAAAAATCCTCGGTCTCATATTTCTTTCCCAAAACTTGAACGGCTGCGTAGCAACAGCTGAAACTCCTGTCACGCCATATAAACATTGCCATCATGAGAAAATGAAAGAAATAAAGAATGAAGAATGAAAGAATGAAGTGCATGAAGGAAAGGATTCCCGAAGTACCCCATGGATACAGTATTCTGAGCACAGAACTGGATCTATTTTCGGACATCATGAATTATAGATTTTCATTTGCAGATACAAAAGGCTCCCCGTGGTCGTTCTATTCATTTATTGAACGTGCTCAAGCTGGATTTAGTGGTTTTTGTGTGTAGGTTTGTCACGTATGAAACTGAAGAAAAGGGCACGTCACTCCAAACTTCTAACTTCACACTTCTCCGATGCAACGTTCAGTCTACTGGGTGAGTGAATGAAACGCATCAGTAAATGTGTTTTGACTTTGAAGTCTTCAAACCTTCGCTGATCTCTAAGAGAAATAAAATGCTTAGTGAAATTTTTGCATAAAAAAAAAGAAGGCACCATACAGCTTCTTCGCCTTGATGGAGTACATATCATCATCATCAGCCTATTTTATGTCCACAGCAGGACGAAGGCCTCTCCCTGCGGTCTCAAATTGCCTCTGTCCTGCACCAACCGACTCTAATTTGCGCCTGCGAATTTCCTCATTTCATCACCGCACCTAGTCTTCTGTCGTCTTCGACTGCGCTTCCCTTCTCTTGGCACCCATTCTGCAACCCTAATAACCCACCGGCTATCTAACCTACACATTAGATGGCCTGCCCATCTCCATTTTTTTCTCCTTATGTCAATTAGAATATCGGCTATACCGTTTGCTCTCTGATCGGCGCCGCTCTCTTCCTGTCTCGTATCGTTATGCCTATCATCATTCGTTCCAACGCTCTTTGCACGGCCTTTAACTTGTTCTCGAGGTTCTTTGTCAATTTCGAAGTTACTGCCCCGTATGTTAGCATCGGTAGAATGCATTGATTGTATACTTTTCTTTTCAATGACGCTGGTAAGCTTCCAGTCAGGATCTGACAATGTCTGCCGTATGCACTCAATCCATTTTTATTCTTTTGTATATTTCCTTCTCATGGTCAGGGTTTCCTGTGAGTAATTCACCTAGGTAAACATACTTCTTCACATGCTGTGAGGCTGACTGACGATCGGGAACTCTTGTTCCCTTGTAAGGCTATTGATCATTATCTTTGTCTTTTGCATAATATTCTTCAGCCCTACTGTTACACTATTTCTGTTAAGGTCCCCAGTCATTTGTGGTAACTAGTCCCCAGTGCTGCTGAACAGGACAATGTCATCTGCAATCCGTAGAGAACTGAGATATTCGCCGTTGATCCTCACTCCTGAGTCTTCCCATTTTAATAGCTAGAATACTTCTTCCAAGCATGCAATGAATAGCATTGGAGAGATTGTGTATCCTTGCCTGACCCCTGTCCTTATAGGTGTTTTTTTTTACTTTTCTTGTAGAGAATCAAAGCAGCTGTGGAATCTTTGTAGATATTTTCCAATATATTTACGTAGGCCTCCTGTACTCATTGATCACGTAATGCCTCTATGACTACTGGTATCTCTACTGAACCAGATGCCTTTTCGTAATCTACGAAAGCCGTATGTAGAGGCTGAATGTACTTTGCAAATTTCTCTATTACCTGATTGATGACATGGATGTGATCTATTGTAGTGATTCCCTTCCTAAAGCCAGCCTGCTTTCTTGGTTGACTGAAGTCACATGTTGCCTTTATTCTTTTGGAAAACATCTTGGTGAATATATTATACATCACTGCAAGTAAGCTAATAAGTCTATAATTTCTCAATTCTTTAACGTCTCGATTTTTGCGGATTATTATAATGTTTGAATTCGTGCAGTTCTCTGGGACCTTTGAAGTCGTTACGCATTTAGTATAAAGGGCTGTAAGCTTTTCAAGCATGATGTCTCCTCCGCCTTTGATTAAATCGACTGTTTTTCCATCTTCTCCTGCCGCCTTACCCCGTTTCATGTTTTGCGAGGCCCTTCTAACTTCATTGGTAGTCAAGTCAGTCGCTAGTCAAGTTTATCACTAGTCAAGTCAGTCAATACATGCAGTTGCTAGAGACTGAAGAAAAAGCTGAATTGGCCTAAAAGCGTGCTTTGGTCAGCGCGAACGTTACGCCAGTACGGAATTTTATGGCTGTGGTCTAGGTGCGTGGACGGTGCCACGAGCGCGAAGCGCCCATGTTTAGTGCAGGTAACGCATATGTGAGCATGACCTAGCTGTAACGGCCAAAACGCAACGCAGCATGAAGACACAGCTTTAACCGCCATGGTTGCTCAGTGGCTATGGTGTTGGGCGGCTGAGCACGAGGTCGCGGGATCGAATCCCGACCACGGCGGCCGAATTTCGATGGGGGCGAAATGCAAGAACAACCCGTGTACTTAGATTTAAGTGCACGTTAAAGAACCCCAGGTGGTCAAAATATCCGGAATCCAATACTACGGCGTGTCTCACAATCAGAAAGTGTTTTTGGCACGTAAAACTCCATAATTTAAGACACAGCTTTCTGCATATCAACCCCCACAGGATCTACCAACGCAGCGGAAGAGTAGAAACCCTGTGCAACTTTTCAACCGTGGAAATTGCTTAACTGAAATTACTTGTCACCAACACACGAGAATTTTTCGCCCTGCCATGACGTCATGTAAAGCGTCTCGAGCCGACTGGAGCCGAGCAGGGTCATCTAGCTGACAAATCGTGTTTGCAAAATTTACACACGCGCAACATCAAATTTTTGTTATCGCGTATAATGAAATATAGCACTAATATTACTAAAGAACACGAGAGCATAGCTGATATATCAACTACACGAACAAGCTGAGTTCGGCACGGCTTTGTAGCTTTCTTTATGCCATCATAACGTTGATTTGTTATAAAAAATTATTAAATCATGAGGTATTACGTGCCGAAACCATGACTTGATTATAAGGCATGTCGTAGTAGAAGTCTCCGGAATATTTCGAACCACATTTCTAACGTGCACGTAAATCTAAGTATACGGGGATTTATTATCAATATAACCGGTGTTATGTTTTATAGAAGCTCACAGATAATAGGTTCTTGAAGGAACTTTGCCCTCCTTCTTTGTGAACGTATTTAACTGGAACGCCTTTTGTGCGTATGTGTCTCCGTGTGTGCGTGTTTCTTGTTTCTTTTAGCGTTCTCCTCTCTGTCATCTTTCTAACCCCTATCTCCCACCCCCAGTGTAGGGTAGCAAACCGTAAACTGATATCTGGTTAACCTCGATCCCTGCCTTTCCTCGTTATCTCTCTCTCCTCTCTCTCTCTCTCTTTCTTGCCCTCTTTGCATGCGCGAGCGGTCTTCACTTTTGTACAGTGTAAAATAATTTATATCCTCAAAAATGAACAAGGGTGTAAATCGGTCCATAATTCGCACTCTTACACGTACAAAAGGGTGTAAGGGTGTGAGTTATAGACCGATTTACGCCTTCATTCATTTTTAAGGAGGAAACTTATTTTACGCCCGAGCATCCGTATGTGTCGTCGTAAATGTTATGTGTCACAATGCTATTCGAATAAAAGTATAAGACGTGAAAAGAAAAAAAAGGAACTTCTACTGCAAGCAAACAACATCGACAAAAGAAAAAAAAAAGACAAACGAGATTCCCATGCCATATCGTAGCAGGAAAGCAGGAAATCAATCTGTTGGCATATTAAATTGGAAGCCCTATTTTGCTGAAGCAACAGTTTGTTTTTGTATCTTCATCCGCGTGGCACCGAAACGAAAACTCTTCTGGGGCGGCTACTACCTGTGCAGTCACTGTTTTTAGAAAGGTTACGCAACCGCAAGAAATGCGGAGCTGACAAATGGGTGCTGACATTGGCGGCCTAAATCTATTTTGTGCCTGAAAATGCTACTGATAGGCCCTCGTAGCTTGGTCATAGGGAGAAAGCGAAAGGTACTACTCAGTTTGAAAACATGTGGCACATGCAATTTAAAGAAAGAAGCAGGAGAAGAGAAGTACAAATCTTGTATGTTCCATCAGAAAGGGCACAAATCTTGACTGCTCTTCAGAAACCGGGGATACAAACACAGAATTTAAATAAGAATGAAAAGAAATAAAAAGAAAGAACAATGTGGCGCAACAAGAACAAAGGAAGCAAAGGGTGGACCGACAATAGCACCAACATAACTCTTAGCGTGTAATACTGATAATAGACGCAAAGCGAACGTAACGAAATTACGAGTGCATTGAACGTCTCGGAAAAATTTCTCAAGTTCTCTTACAGATATTCTGAGTAGTCTTTACAAACATGTTTAGTCATATATTTTTTTCAGCCTTCATTTAAAATAAGAAAAATAAAGGAGAAAGCTTCCCCGTGTGGCTACCAAAAGGCATAGATCTCTATATCCAGTCCACGCAAAAAAATTTTAATACTAAATGTGCGTGGAAATGTATACAAGAAGTCCCTTCAGGGAACAGAATAGAAATGTTTGAAAGGACGGGGAGTGCTATGCCATGGGTGTGTCTGAGTAAACGCATTCATATAAACACATGACATAGTTTGCCACCCCTAAATGTAATCGCCACTGCTGACTTATACTCAACTTGTACTGTTTGCATGTTTGTCAGTTGTTGTGTACTGTTTGTCAGCCTGTACTGTTTGTATGTCCACTCCTGTATGAGCCTCTCAAGGCTGACCGTATTGATAAATAAAAATAAATAAAAAAAACTTCATCGGCGCCAGACTGCCTGATGTATTACGGGGAGTACTAGTAGACAAGGCAATCGAAGTGGAGCTGAATTCCTTTAGAGGATTAGCAGAAGGGTATACGCTGTCGTGTGCCACCTTCCTAACACCGGCCCAGGTAACATACACGGGACCAAAATGAGAATTGACTGCACTCAGTACCACTGGTGCCATGAAAAGCAATACTGACTGTTCTGACGGGTGATAAATCTAAGTATAGCTGACACATGCTGACTGAAACAGCTTGGGAATTACCCTGGTGCGGTCTGATTCTTTCGGCGGTCTTTTCTGGGTAACCTAAACGAAGACACGTGGCCTCGAGAGAGCTGTACTTCTTGCAAATGTATTTTACGCCGCTTGGCTCACATCCGTCGCTCCGGAGGGTTTTGTTATTCCCTCCGTTGTTTGCGACATCGCCAGCGCGCCAACGATATACTTCCCAATCAGACATTGTAATAGCTTATTTTATAATGTTTTCTTTTTGAGCTTACTTCAGTAGACGGAGCATTAATTATACCTATATGATGTAATCATTGCTATACTCCTTTTTTTCACTAACATTAACAAATACAGATGTATTGGTATCAAGAGGTGGTACAACCTTTCACTTCAGAAACGGAAGTCTATCACTACAAGACATCACAATTGAAATGGATATCATAAAATGATATGACATTGACGCTTAAAGCTACTGAATGCCATGTTAAGCGAAATAAACGCTACGGAAATCGTCACAAACGCTACTGACAATGAAAGCAGGAAATTCCAAGAAACAGAAAGACTTACTTGCTGTCCATCTCAGTGATGCAATTCTTACGAAAGGCGCACGCCTATGGAAGGACTCGCGTGCCTGATATATATATATATATATATATATATATATATATATATATATATATATATATATATATATATATATATATATATATGAGGATCAATAGCGAAAGTAAATTCTACAAATACGCTGAGAAATGTCAATAGGGAAGTATACGCCGCACCCTCTCCAGGGAAGAACAGTTGCTGACAGACCACACGCGTCGCTGACAGGCCGCATGCCTCGCGGGCAGCCGAACACGCTGCACAAAACGCGATACAAGGGTCTAACGAACGAACCTCCCGAAGAAGGATGACGTTCGTCCGCGAACGGGGCCGGCTTGCCTTGGGGATCCGGCCGTCCCCGGAGAGCTATTAGCGAGCGCAGATGCGCGGAAATAACGACGCGACACCAAAAATGCTTACGAAGGCCTCGTCTTCCGAGTGAATATACGTTTGTGCCTCTTAGCAGGCCCAACTCTCTGCCGACGGAGTTCTCTGTCGTCGTGTCCTTTCAACAGAAACGTATACCGGCCGCAACATTTGCAGCAAAAGTGAAACATATTCTGCCGATAACGCAAGGCCCTACGAGATAAGTGATATCCCGCGATATCCCTTATCTCGTTTTGAATAACCTATAAATAACGTTTTTTTAGTGAAAAAAAGTTAGGTTTGTCACTACGACTAAAATTTGACGGTTTCGGCTGCGTCTGAAACACGAAACGTGTAGCGTATAGTTTCGTTTGGACAGAGACTCAACATATTGTAGAGAATTAGCTAAAAATAAACTATGGACGGTCGTCCTTTGGCGGAATAATTAAATATTTGTTCCCTCATATTACGTTTTTGGGCTTCTCATTTGTTTCCTGCCGTCTGATTGTTTCATTTGTTCTTCTTTTTGCAGTTGCAGTGTATAAAGAAGGGTTCAGAGGATTCACCTTTTTCAATTTATCTTTCCCAAATGATATTCCTTATTCATTATATTTATTTTCCAAGTAAGGGTATGCTCGATAGATCACAACTTCGACCTGGAAATATCTTAAACAGAGAAGTACACGAAGAATAATATTTAAAGAAGAATAAATAAAAGTCATTACTTCTCCTTTATTCGTGTTTTACAGATCTAACAAGGGCGGGCCTTTTAGTGAAATAACATTGCGTACTTGTGAGTTTGCCCGCAATTGCACCCTGACACATTGAATTTCATTGGGGAAGAGGGACGCCGCAGGTTAACTTCCTCTGCTGTGTTTTCATGACACAAGCTTTCCAGCACCCTGGAGTCTGGACCTTTTGTTAAGGCAATAGACAAGTGCCAAATAGTGTCTCCCGCAGCGATGCTGCATTGCTTTGTCGGCTATGGCGAGAAGTGGCATGAACGAACGCTTAATCCTTGCCGTATTGGAATGATCGATGCACCAACGTGCGACTGCTGTAAAATCTCAAGTGACCGTGGAACATCTGCTGCGAACTTGCTCTCGATACGATGTGTAGCACGTCTCTCCACAGACCGCCCACTAAGCCGGCTGGATTACAAAACATTTTCTCAGGAAAAAAAGAAAAAAAAAAGTGAAGCCACGCCCACATTCGTCACTGGCGCAGAAAGTTACTTGTCAGCTACTGAAGTTTTTGAAGTACGTCGGCCTTAGTGGCCGTTTATATTCCTGCTGATCGTCATATTGTGTGCGTGCAGTGCTCACAATCTGCCTATTTCCTTCTCTTTATTCCCGTTTCGACTTACGCGCAATATTGGGTCTATAGTAAATCGAACGCTCCTCTGGGTGACCTCCTTACTTTCCCTGTGCTTGCTTTTTTCTTTCTCCAAAATTATGGGGTTTTACGTGCCAAAACCACTTTCTGATTGAGGCACGCCGTAGTGGAGGACTCCGGAAATTTCGACCACCCGGTGTTCTTTAAGGTACGCCTAAATCTAAGTACATGGGTGTTTTCGCATTTCGCCCCCATCGAGATGCGGCCGCCGTGGCTTTCCCTCCCTCCCTCCCTCCCTCCCTCCCTCCCTCCCTCCCTCCCTCCCTCCCTCCCTCCCCCCCTCTCTCTCTCTCTCTCTCTCTCTCTATTTTGAACATTTTAATAGGGACTCTCCTTAACGTCGTAACGAAATATGTCTTTGAAACTGAGCATGCTGACGTCGAGTTGAAGGAATTAGAAGAATGCTGGTGATAAGTCTTGCATTCGTGGGACATTTTACGTCTAGAGCTACTCTTAAAGCGATTCCCTGGCTAGCTCTTACGAACAGAAAACGTGAGCGAGTTTCAATTTACACGTGTATTGTTTACGGAAAGGTGGGGGGCTATAACGTAAAGCTATTCCAAACTGTTTCATTCCGTGTCTGCAATCGGCGCTCCGCGAAAGGACAAACCTTTTTTTCGGGCCACCCTCGCTACGCCTGTCTGTCACGCGACGTTCCGAAAACCTCGGAAACTCCTCATTTGATATGGCGTGTATGCTATGTCTATGCAGGATTGGACCGAACAAAAGAAAACAATTATTTCCGATTCTACGCCTTTTTCGCCAGTAGCCTTCCGCTATCGGTCAAAAGTTTTCTGGCTGCGTCCACATCGCCTGTCTGTCACGCGACGTTCCAATCCCAAAAAACCTCAGCACGTCAGAGTGACGTGTACACATTAGAGATGCATTACTACGTCGAACAAAATTGCTTTTTTTTTTTTAGTGGAGGGTTCGGGGGGGAGGATAGCCATAGACGCCCCGTTATAGAAGATAGCTCACCGACCACTCTAGCACCGACTACTCGGAGCTGCCGCGATAATGGATTTATTTGCGCGTACTAATTTTTACGTGGTATTATAAGGTTGTCGTTCCCTTACGGCACGTATACACGACATCTCTTTGCCAACTCTTCGCTGAGGATCTGTTTTAGCGCGATTTCAAGTTTTCCGCTGCACGCCGCAGCGATTTTCGACCAGCCACGGCAAACTGAGCTAGGGGAAGCGGGCCAATCGCTAACTTCGGCAACACCCCCGTCATTCGGCTATCTATACATTCACTGCGCAATCTAGTCCCCGTAGAATCTCTCCACTTCTGCATGCTCCTTGCCTCTTGTAAGAAATTTTCAAAAAAAGAAAAGGAACCGTCAAGCTAGGCTACGCTATTCGATTTGAAAGCAAACAGAAGCGATGTTCTATAAACGAGAAGAGCGTTTCATTGGTCTGTTCAAACAACGCCGCAAGTCAGCACCCGATGCTTGCGCTGGCAGTAACATAAGTTTGACGTCAGTATATTGGTATATATCTACATTATAGGGCCCGTCCTTGTAGTTTCTCGATGTGCTCATTGCGTTTGGTGGCGTTCAAGTTAGACGAAGAATACGGGCTGTCATCTTCATGCCATGAGCGCGTCCAGTCAGAGCGTGCGGAAAAAGGCATTGCCTCTGCATGTGCATACCTAGCGCACCCCTCAAATTTATTTGCCTAGACAGAAGAGTAAACAGCGCTTCAGCTCAACTAACACGAATTAAAAATTCCAGGTACGGCTTCAGAATTCGCCACCGGGGGAGTGGTAGCAACAACCAGAGACGAGAAACAACGTTAGGATCACGGATGTAGGTGAAGGGGCAAGTGCACAAGAGCAAGCGTTAAGTGATTCCATGTGTGTGCCAGTTTTCCCATCGTGCGGAATAGGAGGCCAGAAAATGTTGCTCCGCGGTACTGTTTGCAGCACTGAGCCTGATCGCCAGAATGTGTCCAAGGGTTAATAGACACAGGAATCAACAAGTCTACGAGAGGAAGCACGTCACCAAAGTTCATAACCAGCCTTTGTTAAAAGCTGCATGTCATGTCATTTTTTTTTTCTGGTGACAAAACAGGCAGGTGTTGTGGAAATATCGGAGACATAAAATGCTAATATTTCGAATAACACAATATAAACGGATCAAGTGCGGCAGGCGGAACTGGTTCATGAAGTTGAATGAATGAATGAATGAATGAATGAATGAATGAATGAATGACAATCATCTCTGTTTCTCTCCGAGATGTTACGACTGAGAGTTGTGCTACATTCATTGAATCATTAGCCAATAAACTGTCGAAAATCTGTACTTTCTCATTACCAAACGCCATGCTGGGACGAGTTCAAGTTCCTTACCATTAGCAGCAGCTTTTCCGGCTTTGCAAAGGGGCAGAAGCCAGTTAATTGGCACATCAGCTATAATGACATATATGTCCAGATTTTCGGTTTGATAAGTATGTCCTACACTGACTCGTCATTGCTATTCCGTCGCAAACATGGCAACATATAAACGGACGTGCACCGTCTCCCCCTTGAATTACCAACTTATCTAAATTTTATTCCGTGTGATGCAGGGGACGAACAGAAAAGCCCTTTAACTCACTTGCAGACGAGTTCTACCGGCTACCGGCTAACCATCCGCGTAGCTTCAACATTGATCCACCTGCGTTTCATCGATGTCGTACTGTCGCAGCAGTGGGTTAGAAGTAAACATAATGAGTGTAAAAGAGCCCTGATATTTTACAATCCAGCAGTTCCTGTTTAATCACATAGAATTCGTCTTAAGATTATGCGTGCACTTAAAGATGCCACGTGCGGCATGTAGTTTTCAAGTTCAGCGTCAAACACAAAGAGACAGCTGTCGCGCAATCTCCACGCACGTGCTGTACTTAAAGATCACGCAATCATGAAAATTAAGGGGTTTAGTACAAACCAGCTGGCTTTATTTCACAGAGAAAATTAAGACGAGCAATAAATAAGCGCCTGCGAGGCTTGTTGCGCCCCTAGGAAATCCTCGTAATCCCTGCGATATAATCTTGGAAAGGGATTAGCTTCTGTGTTCGACGCAAGGCGATATATGCTCTTAATAGAGAGTGCAGGAAAGGCTTTAGCATGCGTGGGTGAAGCTTTTTCTTTTTTCCTTTACCGTAATATCATCCTTCTCCAGTGGGATCCAAATGTGCCATTAATCTAAATGCGTTGAAATTGCGCACAATGTCAGGAAGCTTAATGAATGTTGCCGCTCAGGTCTTAGAAACCTGAAAAATTAGCCTTCGGGAAGACAATGTCCCGTAATTTGAAAGACAAAGCTTTGTGAGCCGTCGGTGGCAAGTCGCAGCTTGTAATTTTTCAAACTTTTAGTGAAACGCTTTGTAAAAATAAAGTTTATCCATGCACTGAGCTCCTTCCCATTCTGGATTACCAAAATCGGTTAAAAACAGAATAAGAAGACAACATACTTCGACGATTCCTCCGGCTTTGAACTCATTGTCATAACAGCAGGCCATTTTCTTAAGAACGCTTTTTTTTCGTGTGTGGGCACAACGTCGTCTTCGACCGCTGCACTTGTTGCCCTCTCGCGGCGTCCGAAATACACGCTGAGACCCCGTCACTCTCGGAGTCAATGTCAGGCTGCGGTGGTAGCCACGAGAATATTGTAGGATCAAAAGCGCCAGTTATAAATTTCTGGACAGCGCAGAAGATTGCACCGCTTAGGGATATCTTCAGGAAAGAATGCTACAAAGATTTACGACATTTGAATAATCATAACAATTTGTAGCTTCGTGAAACTGACTGGGCGAGTATACCAGATATAAGAGCCCGGTTATTACAAACGAACACACCAAGCGGCCGAGTACAATGGAGGTACTTGCCTTTCCACATGGCTCGATTAGTGCACCGGGTTCTCATACATGTCTAATGGAACACCTCCTCGACGCTTGCATAAAATGCAGGCAAAGCCCGTAGGCCCGCGTGACAGTCATGACATGTCCCATCGGATCTACCCCGAGCTCGTGATTAATTAACTAATCAAAATTGAAGTTAATCTAGATTAACCATTATCTATTCAAAGCCACTACAGTCGCCTTAGCTCTCCGTATTCATTAGCAAAAAAAATTGCCTACCGCCATTTGCGCATAATGAACGCACCAGAATTCATTACCTTCGTCATTAGTCAAGTGTAAAGTGTAAAGTGTGTTCGTATTTTCGTAGACAGGGAAATAATTGAATTTATTGCTGTGATGTAATTTTCCGCCGATGTTTATGCAATGAGCAATCATTATTCTAAATAAATTATTTCAATTAAAATGATTTCTTCTTTATTCGCTTCCGCTTATTATTCAAGTATGATACTTGACACACATGTATATGCCGCAGAACATATCATGATGTTTTGATGGTTAGTTTGTGAAGATGCTTGTGAACAGATAATCTTGCTAGCCTGTCTAAATGAAAATCGAGGCTTGGATTGGTGCACGTGGTGGCGAAACATAGACAAGAAAAAAGAAAACGAAAAATAAAGAAATGTGACAAAGGGTCAGGCGGGAAAGCTTGCATGATACTTGTTCAGTGACTAAGATGCTGAACTTTGAAATGCTGAATTTCACAAACTCAATAGCATGTTTTAAGTCACCACAATTAAATTGTTGTGCTTCTTAACGGCAAGATTAGCTTACTAGTTAAAAAAATTATATTTGAGAACGTCCTGATAACAATTAAAATTCAACTTTTAATTAGTAATCAGAATAGCAGCTTACAGACACCTGGTAATGATTATTTCAGCCACCTATCAACGTAAAATATTGTGGGTATCTCTCAAGATTCTTCTTGCATGTTTGTTGAAGGATGTGATATACGAGTCAAATGACAGTTGTCACTATTACAAATGAAAAAGTTATATATATATATATATATATATATATATATATATATATATATATATATATATATATATATATGTATATATATATATATATATATATATATATATATATATATATATATATATATATATATGGGGTTTTAACATTTAAAAATTTAACAGAGGGCAATTGGGGCGCTTTAGTGGAACGCTCCAAATTAATTCTACAACCTGGGGTTCTCTAAAATACATTCCGAACATAGAAAACGAGCGTTTTCTTTTCTATCTTTTTTTGCATTCCGTCCTCATCAGAACATGACTGCTGATGACGTGTACCGAACGCGCAATGTAGTGTTCAGCCGCAGAGCGCCAAAGCCGTGGATCAAAATCTGAAAATCAGAAAGACAGGGACAATCCTAATTTTGATGTCAGGGATACCGCTTTAAAAATCCGTGAAACCAAACTCCATTAAGAGAACAAGGACTCGACGTTGAAAAAAACAAAATGGCACAGCGTAGTATCAGCGCACAGAGGCGGCTGGCACAGATGGATTGCCTCAGGTCGAGCCACGGTTCAAAATTTTTACCGCATACGGTAAAGAAAGATCACTAGTTGTCTTATGCCTCTTTCCCTCGGTGCAGGGTAGCAAATTGGACGTCCGTCTGGTTAACATCCCAGCTCTTTCTTGCCTAAATTGCTCTCCGTACCCTATACAGTCCTTTTATTACCGCCCATGTGCTTCGGAAACGCTCTCAAAGCTCCTTATATAAGGTCGAACGCCCACTACTTCTCAGTCCCCTTGCCTCCGCTCCCCCGCCCTCCCCCCTCCTGTATCTTTTATTTAATGTAGCGAGGGAGGCACTTGCTTAAAAGACCCTGTTGAACGCTGTACCTGCAAGTTTCCAGCGTTACCGGCTAGGTTCAAGTGGAAATAGTAAGAACAGAGCGACAGAGTTCGAGGCTCGCTGCAAACGTATTTAGCAGGAATTGGGGGAGCGTACCTCGAAGGGTCGCGGCGCCCTGGGAAATGCCTCCGTGTTGAGAGGCGAGGAGAGAAGCCGAGCAAGTCAGTGCGAGAACGCTCTCTCAAGTTTGAAACTAACGAGCTGCGCAAACAGAGTGCATCTGCATGTTCGTACATTGAAGTATTGAACGGGAAACACGAAGGGGAAAGTTCAGTTTTAAACCCCTACCAGTGTAGCGCTAGGCTGTGTCGTCGATTTCGTCAGTGTCAGCGACCTTACGAGGTAGGCAGGAGACCATGTGCTCAAGCCCTCGCAGAAGTTCTCAGTGCGAGCCTCCAGCGGAGCCAACTATACTCTATACTTCGACTTTGTTATAGCCTAGGCCGAACGATGGGGACACAGAAATGTACGTTAGATAAACACTCTGTGCTGTTCTCTTACTTGTCGAAGTTGCCTCAATGTGTTCCGCTTTTCGCCGACATGCCCCTCCCCCCCTCCCCCTTCATTCACTCTCTCGCTCTCCCAGTGATGTCCTTGCTATCGCTCGCAACTCTGCCTTTCACGCTAAGTGATTTGGCTGTGTTCGCTCACGCCTTCCTTCGAATTCCCAATGCAATTGAACTCGTTCTTTTGCGGCGCATTAGCAGCAACACGTACACGAGAAGGCCACTCGTAACATAGGCGCACTTATGTTAAGGGCCCGTAAACTTTAATCTAAAGGTTACCCCCTCCACTCCTCCCAGCCACCCAATATGTCTAGCATTTATGTTCACGCGCAGGCCACATTCCTAATTCCACAAGCACAATTACGTCCTCTTTCAGTATAGAAATCAACAAACTGTATGATGTATGTATGAAGTTGCTTTAAAGTTTTTCTATGTTATCGAAAACGGCTACCACGGTGATGTAGGTCTTGCTCTTCGTTTGCTTTGATGGATACTCCGCGATATTTAGTTAGCTTTTAGGCAGATTGTAGTGATTCTGGTCGTATTGGTGGAGGCCTTACTGCGGGTGTCAGCCGGTTTCATCGATCAACTGCACCAATATCATTGGTATGCGGATACAGTCCCCTTTCGCGGTTATACCGTGGGCGCCGCCATGCTTTATCACGTGGTGACGCGTCCGTTGCTTGCCTCAGCTGCCTCCGTTGCCTCCGTATTTACAATGGATGAGCATGACGCCCGGTGCGGCTCAGCAAACCTCTGTTTCGCTGGATACCGTGAACGGTGACTGGGTGGACGACATGGAGCTTTGGCCACAGCTTCAGAGGACAGGCATGTGTTTTCTGAGCTCGTTACGTCTTGTACAAGGAGGAGGAGACAAAGGGGAGGAAAGACAGGGAGGTTAGCCAGTGTAAGTACTGGCTGGCTACCCTGTACTGGGGAAAGGGTAAAGGGAATAAAAGGAGGAAGAAGAAGAAGAGGAACAAAAAAATGGAAACCATAAAATTCCCACAGTAACGCGAAACTACGCGCTCGGCGTGAGCAGCCTATACGATGCTTGTACTAAAAGTGACGCTATAAATATATTTCAAGCTCTCCAAACTTTTTGCTTATAAATTAAATCACGATTACTGTGTTTCGCTCTTCGTTCTTAATTTACAAACACTTTGAAGCAGTGGCTATTCATGCTTATGATTCAGTAAAGTTCTTTGGTGCGACCACTATTCGATTGTTTATTTTCTGCCTAATCACTCGCGTATGTGCTTAGTTGCGATAGATTTGTTCTTGCTGCGACCAAGACTTAAAGACTTAGAATGTAGATGCTCTGCACTCTGTAATAGCTTGTAGCAAAGAGGTATATCGCCAGTCACTCGCTTTCTCTGTGGACCTTCACGAAACGTTCAGCTTCGAACGTTCGTGTGCTGTCGGTGTAGTCGCCGTCACCCATGCTTCGGCGCATTGATTCAACTGTGCGCCCGTTCATTTATATTCTTGATACGTTGGCGATAGAGTAAGTGTAAACTTGCGTGTGAGTTGCGGTTGATGCGTCTAGATAAAACGCGAGAAACTAATTTTGCCAGGAAGCGGTGCTACTCCATTTGGCAATCTGTAACGAGCGTTACTCAATTCTGCCTGCGTTTCGGAATCGAAGTCATTTCTTTAGAGTTTCGAAATACGATGCTGACAGATGAGTTATTTTTGTGATCCTCGGCGAAAGCCGTGCGTCACGAAAGGCGGCAACACAGAAATTCTTTATGTTGCAGAGGACCGTGAACTTGGACACACAGATTCATTCCATTTCCTAATATACCAGTTTCTATTTTTACAGCTAACTAGGGCACACATCCTCCCTCTACCGCTCCACATTTTGCGGCATTAATGGGGCACAGTGCGTTAGCGAACACTCAGTTGCATTTCCGACCGCTGATCGCACAGAAGCAGGACAGAAGTTGTAATGGTCTCGTATTCATGCGCTTTCAGTGAGGCAACGCGCGCTGCATGCCGCCGAAAGCGCCATCTCCTTCCTCCGGAGGAAACATCTCCGCGAAAAGGGTCTGTACTCAACAGTGCCATTTAAATAGACATAGAAAATACCCAACAACTACATATACAGAGTAGGTTTATCGCAAAATTAATGCACTCAAAATTTTACGATGAAATATATATATATATATATATATATATATATATATATATATATATATATATATATATATATATATATATATATATATATATATATATATATATATATATATATATAGTGAATTCTAGCGTTTTACGAGCGAAACCCCCGATGTGATTACGAGGCACATCGTAGGGGGGACTCTAGATAATTTTGGCCACCTTTTGTTTTTCATTTTGTATTATCGACACGCTCCAGTCTGTACGCAAAATCTTAAAATACGGGGATCCAACACATACAGTTTAGAATCAATGTAAAGCAGTGCTATGTTGAAACATATAATTAAATTCTACGCAACTAACGGCATTACGTACAAAACTGTTTACTTTCATTTTACGCAGCGCAAAACCAGAAGGGTGGGCAAATCTTCGCTTTAGACCTTGCTATCTTTAGACGAGGCTCCACAGTGTTCTATAAGAGAAAGATAACAACGGAAATTACTGGAAGTCGCACGTATACATACAGCTTAGGCAGAACAATTCAATTTCCCGCTTGCCTTTTGCATCCCAGCGCGTGCACGTGTGTTCTTGCCGAAGTCAAGCTCGCTCCGCAGAAGCGGGTAGGGGACTGTCACTTCCTTGCAAAGAGTTTCACTTGCTCGTGCATTTTGCCATGGCTCTCGCATCTGACCGCTCTTGCAACCTGACAGTACGTTTCGGGGCAGGGGAAAGTGCTTCCTGAGTAAGATATAAAATTTCAGCATTTTGATGATATATATATTAAGCGAGGAGACGTTAATTTGCAAGGAAAAAGAAAAGATTGACTGGAGTTGTCAGAATTATTTTGGTATTATCAACTTCAGGATCTACAAGGGCCGACACGGTGGCTCTTTGTAAAGTTATATAGCACATTTTAACCTGATAGAACCATGCGAGACGCTCTAACGACAATTTAAACATTGATAGATACTGAGCATTTCGGTCGGTCGATATACTGTTGCTCTGTCATAAGTCGTGGCAGGCAGTAGTGAAGAAAGGCAGCCTGTCGAGGTTCTGATAATTGAGATAGAGAGAGAGAAAAAAAATAAGAGAGGCATGACTGAAAGTGTCCTCCGAGATGCTGATCATGGAAGAGAAGTGGCAACTTGGCTGCCTGCTCCCAAAATATCCTCTTTTACGCTGCAAGATAAATGTGACAGTAGGCGCAGGCGAGATTGTAAGCGAAATATGAGAGACAGCGAAGCTCCGTTTAGAAATATAAAGTGGTTTACAGGTCCAACTAAAAACAAGTTTCCAACACAAAGACGGCTTCAGTAGACTATAGGGAACCGTCGACAGCAACGCAAGCAGGAAGTAAGCAATAAACACGGGGAATTCGCGTCTTAGAGTTGTCCTAGAAATGCGTCATGTGTCACAAACCTAAAAAGTGACGCGTGCAATACTGCAATATCTGAAGTGGACAAACATCTGTGAGTAGTGTTAGTTTCGATGAGTACTTCCACATGGATCGATACCCTCGGTGTTCGCTCTCCTATATTTCTTTCTTTTCATCTCTCAAGTCCCTTCTCTCTGCTTAGGGCAGGGAACGAAATGACGCGCCTGATTGACCGCCAAGCATTTTAAACTTTTTCTCCGTTACCTTCTCTTTCGTCGCCTGAGTCGCCTCTTTAGCCTACGGCCGGCCAAACCTACGTACAGGAGCGTTTTCAACTTCCGACTCCCTTTACATAGGGCCGCCACAGCCATTATTCTATCTCGTAATTTCATGCTGACTAGCGTGCAGAAGACATCAAAAGAAAGGAATTCTAAGCAGTCGAAGCAAGTGCGACGAAGCGCTCTCTTCCGACACTTGCATTTTTGACAGCATCCACAATACTTGCAGGGCAGGGGACACCTTACTGCTGTATCTCATAAGGTGACCGAAATATCCGAGAGCGAAATTCACAAAGTTCGCCATCTGCAAGAACTATTTGTCACTTGCTGGTCGCCTTCGCTAATACGCTCGCTATCGTAATTGACCAGCGCTTGTTCTTGCGAACGTACATATGTATAGCATACGAACTGGTTTTAGAATACGGGCCGACCTTCCAACGTTCAAATTCCTCACAAAGAGGAGCCGTCTCTCGTCGTTAACGTCACGGTGTCGAATGTGTCGAGTTGTGAATCCTATGGAACAATGTATTCAGCAGTGGCGGACTATCACAGAGTGGCCTGTGCTCGTCTTCTTAACGGGGCATCCAGTACCCTGAAATGTTGCCTCCTCACGCTCTCCCATAAAATGTAATTAGCCAGCGTCAATGGGACTTTCGGGTAACTGCGGTGGCGCCAGGTCTCGAAAGGTAAGCGTTGGCGCACCCGGATATTTGTGGCTCCCTCAAGGAGATAGTCTGAGGCCCATCGGAAAGTGGGGCCTAACTATCAATGCTATACGAAGAGGTCACATAATTAATCGAGAGTAATTAAGGACGACAGGTGAGGTCGTAAAGCGCTATTAATGGCGCGTCTTGCCGCAAGGAAGACGGGAACCGCCAGGGAAGAACGACCATTACGACTCTTTCGAAACTTGGAAACTTCAGGAGCACTTGACTCTGGACTTGCTGCAAGCGGTGAGCTCGAACGAGAAGATAGTGAAGAAGGCGATAAAATAGGAGAAACATTTTGCGTGTTTCCCTAAAAGTTCCTAAACAAGGTTAAGTCGGTTCCCTCAGATCTGTTGTGTATCTTGAGAGGACCGACAGTTCGGAGTAACGAGTTGACACTCCGATAAAAGAAGAGCAAGGTTTTGGCAGGCCACTTTCTACCAATGAGAACGTCGGTCTTAACATCGTGACGTCTTTCATCGAACGGACCAGGCCTTCGCTTATACAGAGAAAACATAGATGTTACAGATCCGTGCATTTGTCAACGACTTGCCCATGCCAAACATTTTCTTCCTCTTTCTTTTTCCACTGTCGTAAGAACAGTCAATTCGCGCGCATATCTTCAGTTCAAACCCCTATGGCTCAAGATACGGCGATTCGCTGACGTCCTTTTGATAGCATGATCACCTGTTTCCATTAAGAAAGAAAGTGCTCTCGAAGGAGGAAGCGACTTTTGTATGCTAGCGCATGATCGACTCTTAGCGTCTCTGCATTCACCTGCGAGAAATGCTGGAAAAACTAAACCAAGGTGAGCTACGTTATGAATCGAAACTTCGCTAAAATAGAAGGTCTAATCAGCTCCTCTTTTATTCCACGATTTAAGTGAAAGCTCTGAATAAAAATTTTCTGCGACTTGTCAGCCCACTTGAACTATTGTTAAATAGCAGAAAACTACATGTACTCGACATATCCGAATACGCTGAATCAATTATCTTAGAACGAAAGCTTTGGCCATATTTCTTCGGGATAGAAGAAGACTACGGCATTAGGTAGGCACAGATGAAAACGAGGTAGAAGTTGCGCCT
The DNA here is from genome assembly GCF_038994185.2 of Dermacentor albipictus. NCBI lineage: Eukaryota > Metazoa > Arthropoda > Arachnida > Ixodida > Ixodidae > Dermacentor > Dermacentor albipictus. The sequence continues at coordinate 125,275,542 of NC_091825.1, forward strand.
CGTCACCTTGGCTGCCTGGCAGTGTATCACAGAAGATCTACACCTGCATCTACAGCTATTACACCTGGGCTACTCACCTCGTCTTGTAAATATCTGTAAATATGCATTTTTTGCGCAACAATATCACGATGAACACACCGGTTCCCGTCCCTCCAACAAATACAATAAGCAATAAAACTTATATGTGCTAGAAAGGGAAAACCCCTTGCAAAGCCGATGCTGATGGCTCATTTCCAGCCGCGGAATAGTTCAGGTAGCTGAACAGAAGGTAGTACAATACATAGTTCAGTAGAATAGCTGCAGGGGTGAAACTTGGAGCGACAGTTACAATACGTTCTGTTCCAGAGTGTCAACCACCCGTATTATACCAACCCTTTGCCCTGTCTTGCCCCTTGCATGGCTTTATTAATGTTTTAACATTTAAGCCACCAATTTATTCTACCTGTTATTGTTCACTGCATGGTAGATTGGCTGTTTACTGGCTTCTATACGAACGTAAGTAAATTGAGGGCAGGTAAGAGGAAGGAAATGGCACTGTTGTTTGCAGCCTGTGCCTTCTCTTGCTTACCTGTAAATAAATCGGCAAGCTGGCCTTTTGTCTAAAAAGCCCCCCCCCCCCTTCCCCCCGCCTTCTGTACAAAGAAAACCAAGCCTCGCAGAGATCGAGGTACACAAACCGCGGGACTCGGAAGGAAGAAGCGATGAAGAAGTGTTCGTGTCACTCACTACGGTGGTGATGCGTGTTTGTTGTCGCCTCGGTGCTGAGGCGCTTTGGAAAACAAACACCCGCGAAAGCTCGACTCCGCGCTGCAGAACGCGGCTCGTATCGGAACTGAGCGGATCACAAGTGCTGAGCGGATAAGATCGACTTTTCCCGCCGCTTATGGCAACCGATCCCCGACGCGTTGTTTATGAACTGGAGGAAGCAAACGGCGAACTTGGCTTTGCCTGAAGGCAGTGCAAAGAGATTAAATATGACGTCATGCTGGGAGCTTTAGGACAGAGCGCGGGGACTTTGGTCATGCATCTTATGCGCGCGCAAGTGTTTTTTATTGTCTGGAGACTGTTAATAATCTCTGGCGAATGCATCGGACTAAATGCCCTCGCGCTGGATAGCAGAAAATATCTATTGCTTAAAATAGTTTTGGACGCTTACGTAACGCCTAAGTGGGGGCTGTGTGTGAAGACTACCTAATGAAATTAGGAAGGGGGGCTTGTGCACAGAGAAAGAATTTTGGCGAAGAGCCGCAAGAAAAAAAAGAAAGAACACGAGCAGTTGTACTGTGTGGTCTAATGGTAAAGGAGACACATGTGTGTTAAACACTGGCCACTCTTCCTCTCTTGCAAGCGTACAATCGTCCGGCATTGCTGAAGATGAAACCGCCAATAATGGGATTCCAATTAGACTTTTTCTTCTTTATTCAAGGATGAGGAAAAGGTTCGTAAGTGTAGCCACCACTTTACACCACAAGAAAAATAATTGTGAGGAACTAGCATTTTATCTATCATAGTCCACAAAAATCGCGTGTGGTGCACAGAAAGTGTTATGCACGAATTTGCAGGTGATCTTCCGAAAACGAGAAGTGTGTGAAGTGGTATTCTTGAAGCCAAATATCTATGACTAGAGAAGCAGCACCCCTACTCGTATATTGAAGACGTCTCAGACATCTTTAGACTGTACCACAGAAAAATTTGTAATCATGTCTTCCGAGCATTGAAACAAGAGACACAGGCACTGTTTGTACTCCTACAAATGTTGGGACGACGAAACATACTCTGGTGGTTTTGCTTTGGAATGTTCCTTGCTCTTATTTTTCTTAACTTTTAAATCGTGTAAGGTCCTTAATACGCATTCAAGACAGGCCCGAAATTCCAGACTTTTTTTTTATGATCGTTGCGCCTTGTATGGAATTCTGCGACAGAGACAAATAGAGGCCGCCAATTTTTTGCGGAATGAAGCTTGCTTGCATATTGTATTCCTCTCTGAGTCGTTTAAGTTCGGCATCCAGCGCGAACTCTGCATAGCTAGCACGATCCAATTACGTTGTCAACCCACACATTCGTCTCACTTACGATCGCGGTCGAATGAGGAGCTCACTGCATGGTGTCGGAAAGTGTGAAAATCGTAGCGAAGGTACAGGCGGTAAGAGGGGATCGACGCAACGTTTAAAATTAGAGTTTATAGGTTAAATTGACGGTTCGTATATATTTTGGAAGTGAGAAAAATGGAAGTTCGACAAGTTGCCTGAGAATTTAAATTTACGAGGTTCCTTTCTCTTTCGTCGCAGTGAGCTAGCTGCTCTGTCATAACGCACAATTAATGACTAAGGTGACTAAAATTAGTATGTTTGAGCATTTCTGTCTTCCGCCATCTTTCGTTTCTGGTGCATTTTGCATGAGTATAAGTGTGTAACAATGTGGAACCTTTCTCCTCACTTCTAAATATACGCGACACAACAAAGACATCAAACAACACAGGGACTACAAAAAAGAAAAGGAAAAAGGCAGAAGTTGGCCAAAGGCTACAGAAATATTCTAAATGCACTCTATTCCTTCGCATATGTCGTAAGACATCTGTCGGACAGGTGTGCCAAGTCATTATCGCGTCTTTGCTGACAGAGGCAGGCAAATCCTTGTGGCGCCAGTATGAAATATATTTTAATAAACGAGGCTTTATTACATATATATAAGGTTGATATTTCACAATTCTAGCGCGGGCGACTAAAAACCACGTGCATATAGCTTCCGAAAGACCAGTGAGCAATGAACTAAAAAAATCAAGGATATCTGCATGGGAAGCCAGTATTTCTTCACTCGTTCTTATTGTGTGTATCTTGCTGGCGTCTGCAAAAACCGACTGAAAAAAATAGGGAAACAATAATAAATGCTGTTACTACGTCGCTACTACGTCAGAAACAGGGCGGCGCACTTCGATGCGTCATGCTGTGGAGTCCCATAATATTTGGACGCTTTTAATGGAAGTGGCGAGCTTAATTCCTCCTTCGCTTTTTTCATTGCGTCGGTATCAACCTGTTCATAATCATGTGATACCAGTATCACGTGAACCATTAAAGAACAGTTAGCAGATTTACCTAATGTAATATTTCTAATAAAACGCGTGCTTCACATTACCGAAGTGATACTCGGGTAATCGTAGAGAGAGAGGGAGGGAGGGAGGGAGGGAGGGAGGGAGGGAGGGAGGGAGGGAGGGAGCGAGGGAGGGAGGGAGAAAGCAAGGACAGGAAAGGCAGGGAAGTCAACCAGAAGAGCACCCGGTTTGCTACCCTACACTGGGGTGGGGGAAAGGGGAACAGAAAGAGGTAATCGTAGAAATATTAACTATAAGGATTAGAGATGGGCCGGGTTTGAGCATTCTCACTCGCATTTGCGGCGCTAGAAAACGGACACTGAAAATGAAGAAGAGAGGTGCTGGAGCACCCGTCCTGGCTGTGTTCTTCGCATTGTGTGGCTGTTGCCTCGCCCTGTGAACACGTTATCAGAACCAAATTTTATTACTCACGAAAGTGTAAGTTCAGATATCGTTTCACATTTAAATAAATTCAGTATAGCCCTGTACTAGCAATTTGCAGATCCGATCTCACAGCTAATGAACTAGTATGTGCTTGTTGCAGCAAGCCCAAGTTTGATATGAAATGTTTGGCTATTTGAAAAGTAACCGGCATCGCTCACAGTGTCAAGCTTTCGTAAACAACAACAACAACAACAACAAAAAAAATTCTTTATTATTATTATTATTATTATTATCATTATTATTATTATTAGATGACTGAGCATTGTCAAAGCTCAGTCGTCTTCAGAAAGTGCAGTAGTGCTCTTGTGGGCCGAAAAAAAACAGACTATGGTCAAGGGTACAGTACTGTGCCACGTGTTATCTCAAAGGTCGTCTACCGCAGGGAAGGATGACGAAAACTGTGGGGGTGTAATTTTTATAAGCAACTTGTTGCTATGTGACGTGACGCACACGAAAGAGAGGGAGGTGGTGGCGGGTACGGAAACTTTCGCTTTGGGAAATTCGCTTCGAGCTCAGCGACAGTCACAGGCCACGTGGCGTAGAATTATGCAAGAGTAAAAGAATGCATGAAAAAAGTGGCAGTTCTAATTTAAAACATCACCAATATGCTCGGGTGACATCCTTTCTGACGCACGAAATCAGATATATAGAAAGATCGCGTGTGTCTAGCTTTTAAGGATAACTCGCAAGGAGGTAAATAAAGACCGCTGTCAAATAAACGAAACCAAAGGCTGAAAAAAAGGTCAAAAACGAGACGCGAAGTAACAGCGTTGATATTATCAAGTGAAATCCCCCCCCCCCCCCCCCCGGCTTGATGTTTAAAGGAATGTCTAAAAAATATCTAGGAAAATTGCGCAACGCTTTTGATTCTAATTGACACGTCAGGCCTTTTCATCACTTGTATCTTCTTAATAATATTGGAGGACGGTGGGTTCGGCACATTTCAATGTCAAAAAATATTGATTCATTTAGTTGTTATGGATAGAAATGTTTGCAACAAGTAGAGGATTTGTATCATGATTTATCGTCCGTTTACTGATCCACATCATGCTAAGAGACAACGTCCCGAATCTGGGTTCAATTTGAAAGAAAATGTTGCAACATCGCGGCAGACCATTTCCATTTGAAAGCCCTAAATAGTGGTACGTAAATAATTTAACAAATGTGTCACACCATGGGAACCTGCACGTTCGCCGCATTTCATTAAAGATGTGCTCTCTACCTTGACACATGAAGCTACAAAGAGACTGATAGAGGAAGCGAATTCTTCCAGACCTTTTTTTTTCTCTCTCTCTCCTTTACGGCTTCATGTGCTCTTCAAGTTATAAAGTACACCTTCAATGAAAGGCGGCGGACATCCGGATTTCCACAGTGGGGCGAGTACATTGAATTATTTACGCACTTCGAGAACTCTAAAGGTCAGAAGGTGTCCTGCGCCGGTACCAAATGTTCCTTCGTGAAAAAGCCAGATACGGGACCATGTCGCACAGCATCATGTGGATGTGTGTTAATCTAATAAATTGTGTTATTCTAATAAATTCACTTTCCTTTAGGGACGGGTGACGGAGCCAATCACACCCTGAATCGGACGTCACAACCACAGCTGCTGTTTATGCAAGCGCCAAGCAAGGGACAACGAAGGCCAACAGAGATCATACAGTGGCATCGTTGGACGTAGGACGCTTGCAAAAAGACCAACAGGTCCTGAGCCCTTTCTGTGTTCATGCCTTGGATACTCACAGAATGTCCACATTTTGGGTTCTTCAATCTGGTACTCTTGCCTCGCATTTCAGCATCCATCTATTTTGTGCACCTGCGAAGAGTTGCACATAACATACGTGCGAGCGTCCAAAATATTGAAAGTGAGCACATGTGTAGAATAAATAACGGCCACACGTGTATTTTATTATGTTGTTCGTACTTTAGTGCGGCAACAACGGCAAGCTTTTGCGCGAAAGCGTAGCACAGCAAACTTCCACCGTTTGTTGCAACCAAGGTAAATTTTGCTCTTTCACCCATAGCACCATCGAGCTATACGAAACACATATGACTAGACCTTAAAGTATGCCACCATGTCGTTAACTCTCTCGCGTTATGTTCTATGAAGCGACTTAGTCTACGTATCGTTTACGTCGATTGCCGTCGATTGTCTGGCGAATCAGCGACAAAATACGCGCTCCGAACAGGGAACAAGTAAAACGTGAAACGCAGTTTCAAATAAACGTCGGTAAACTCACTCATCCCACTCGTTTATCATGCTGCGTGCAATACAGACATATCAGGGGCAGGTCAGTGGCATATATATCTTCCGTATTTTGCATGACACACTCAAAACAAAACGAAAAAAGGAAACGGGAAAGGCAGTTCGACCTTTTATCGATCCCACACACGCACTTGGGGCTACAGCTGACACTGCACTGCTTGGAATTTCCTGTGCTATATCGTATGTTCGTTCTCATTCGCCGTTCGTAACATTAGGCAATTTCTGCAAAAAAAAAAGAAGAATGAAAGAAAGAAAAAGCCACAGCAATGATCTGCATTCGAAGGTCGGATTTCACTACTGGGGGCGGCGAACATGCAGTTGCGTCTAAATTTTCTGAGATATATTGTAGTCCGAACCACGATACGCACCGCAGAGCTCGTACGTCAAATTCAGACATCTTTTCATACAGGTCAATTTCACTGCCAATATGTGCGACCGCAAACCCATGTGTTGTGTCTTATGTGTTGATGTTGTATCAGCTTCATTTGATATTAAAGGGGATGGCCGTCTGTGGGTTATGCCCCGCACACGGAAGGCGGCGTTGTATTAGCCTTTGTCACTATTGGCGCTGGCCGAAACCAATTTTCTCTGATAATATTTGCATACGGGTATTCTGTAAACGCTTCTTTGACTTGGAATAGATGGCCAGTCGGTGAAAAGCGGTCACAACTGCTTTTGAGTTCCGTTCACCCAAGTATAGGTGGGGACGTAATACTACCACGCACCTCCCGGTTTGAGCACTGCAAACCATCTATCTGTTCATTTGATGCCTCGAGTGAAGGTCTCTAAGGCGACGTTGATTTTGCCGTCTGGTTTTGCCCAGTCTTGTAAGCGAACTCCACAGATACGAGTTCTTCAGCTGGGGTGATGCCGTTCTAAGGAAATATATTGAACTATCGGCGAACCCGGGAAATTTTAAGCTGGAGTGAGTCTACCCTTCAGCTAGTGTATTTTCAGCCATTTTCTTTTTGTTCCTTCCTAGGGGGGGAGGTTGGAGGGGAACATAGATCTTGCCCACACTTATCGTTTTCGAAAAATAATGACAGGAATGGTGCCCTCACAAAGAAAAGAAAGTAAAGAAAGGCGTTATTTATGAAGAGGAGTAATAAGGTCGACGTTGGCGGAAATACTTTCTTCTCGTCCCTTCATAGATTTCTTACTACGTTTCCCTTGCTCACATGACATGACTTTTATATCGGGAACCTGTGCAAGACAACCAGTCAGAGAAAAATTCTGCAAAAAAAAAATCTTTTCACGCATTTTCAGTTTAGCAGTTTGCTCGATTCTTTTTTGTTCCGTACTACGCTAAATATTTGCTAAATATTTAAGCAATGGCTGTCTCGTTGCGTAAGTAACAACCACAGGCCATGAGCCGGCGGACGTCCCCAACGTTTTCTCTTGCCTACTAATGTGACAGTTTCGTATCATCACGGAGACACCGCCTTCATCTCGTCGCGCGCGTAACGATCACCGAGTCCTAATGATGTTTCCTAATCATGATCGATACCAGAAGTGCTTCCGCGCAGACGCGTGGAAAATGGGTGCCGCGCAGCGGAAATGAGCGTGCTGTGCTGATGCTATCCGTAGTGATTGCTTCCCACTTCCGGTCTCGTGATCTCGTAGCTATCTTGTTCTGAAGTGCACCAGATGGCGGGAGGCTCCGAAGCGACCCTCACTTGTAGTAATACGTGCGCCCGGCACAGGTCTCAACCAAAACCGGTAACCAGGTCTAGAAAGGTTGCTGCTGAATTTCGGTATCTTCTTGTAAGAAGATACAAGAAGAAGAGCTGGGATTCAATATCTGTGGCCTTGAAGGAAGCGGACGGACGAACTGAATTAGCTGAGGGATGGGCTGTATAGAGGTTTGAAGCACGTCACTCCAGTTACTCTGTTTTACTTATATGTGGGCTAGGAAAATTACTAGAAAACGCTGACTATCATGATAAAATGAAACATAATAAAATGGTGGATGAAGTGATGTCCTGTTTAAGCACGAGATTGAACAAAACAGTAACAAATCAAAATTCGAACGCATGCGCTTTCAGTGCAAAGTAAAAAGAAATACAATAAAATAAATATAATATTAAAGTTCGAAAACATATAGACACGTTTTCAACTGAGGCGGTTTCAGGGAACGCCATATTTAAGTATGGCAAGCTCGTAAACTTTCTTTGGGTGATGCATGCCCCATCAAGAGACTAATCGAAGATTCTACGATAGCATTTTCTTTTAGACAAATAATGCAAGTTTGCCTAAATTTAGTCGCGTGGTAAAAAAAGAAATTTTCATAGTTTTCTACCTTTCGCATAAGATTTTTTTTAGAAAATTGGCCAACTCATTTATAATCTGTAAAAGGGATTACAGTCGGACGTGCCCTTCCTCTTCCGTGGCCAACTTTGTTCCCACTGTGCTAGCTTGAGAAGCCGAGGAGTGTTCGTTGGGACATGTTTCCAATGCGCTTCACTATAGCTCCCTAGCTAAAATAGCGCTCAGAATAAACATAGCCGCGTGGACACTCGACAGGCCTCGATTGGGGGGGGAGGGGGAGTGGGGGAGGGGAATGCGAAAAAAAAGGGGTGAGGAATGCCCAAAACCAGGCACAGCAGCGCGTTTAGAGCTAAAGGCAACATGAATATTCGAAAGAGCAGCTTAGAAAAGTGGCATGGTAACCACAGTAACCATTTCTTTATTTTTTCACGCGTAAAAATGCGCACGCATTTGCATCTTTCTAGGGGGCTCGAGCACGTGAAACCAGCGTGCTATAACGCTTCGACTTCTCACCACGCAAGAAAACCACAGGTACACGCCTTGGGTGTTTGCGGAAGATGTGGATTCCGAGGAATGCGCAATACGCTCGGAACGCCACTGAACTGCGGGCACATACACGAGAACTTCACTGCAGTTGCGCGGGTGAGCGCGAAACGACGGCAGCGGCAACGGTATCCGAGGAACGCAAAAAGTTTTCCTATACGCTGTTTTTTTTATTGCTGCCTTGTACTTTCGAGCTCTCAGAAAACGGACACACCTTCGCAGAGTGCTTTGAGCGCAGTGCGTTTCTCTCCGCTTCTTGCTTAGCGTAACTCGAAAGCCTCGGTGGATAAAATAGCAGAGGGTGTGTCCGCTTGAACAAAGCGGGAAGAGCTAGGCATGGCTAGGACATGGAAGTTAGTGACCAAGCGTGCGTGTGCGCGTGTTTGTGTGTGTCGTAGCCTAACAACAATGGGACAGTCTATCAAATTACAGGCGGCGCTAAGCAGGACGGGGTTCTTTTTAGCTCAGAATCCACGTCCAGAGAGACGTATTGCGAAGTTTGGTCTGTACGTGGCTACCCTTCACCTACAGAAAGGAAATAAACTTGAAAAGCAGACAATAAGATAGTAAAATAAGAAAATAAATAGGAAGTCAATGTGAACACCCTCGTAGAGGAACGTTCTATGACAATCACAAGAATCCGTATGGTACAGTCGCCTTTCAAGGAGTTCACAACAGTTTTTATGGCCTGGGCGCTTAGGCTAAGGTCACCCTGGATCTTTTTATCTGAGAGTGGTCTCTCTTTTCAGTACCTAACGACTACCTTGCAGAGCACATCGTGAAGCGCTAGAAAATTAAATTGTGTGGTTTTACTTGCCAAAACCACTTTCTGATTATGAGGTGCGCCGTAGTGGGGGACTCCGCAATAATTCAGACCACGTGGGGCTCTTTAACGTGCATCTAAATCTAGGTACACGGGTGTTTTCGCATATCGCACCCATCGAAGTATCGTTATGCGTCGAAGGATGTGCAGAGTGCCGCAAGTGCTCTGTTGTCTCTTCAGACCCAACTTAACGCAGCGCCGTGTGACATGTTGTTAAGAACCGCCTGCTGAGGTGCAAGTTTTGCCAGCCAGTTGCGACAGCGGCGTCAAACTTTTCCTGGAAGGCCGCCGCAACCCTCTAGCCACGGCGTCACTAAGTCGACTACGTCCGGAGGACAATACGCGCGTCCTCGACTCTCCGTCACAGGAGCCGAGATGAGTTCGACGAAGCAGGCTTTGTGCCGGAACACGACACCGCCTTCAAGGTCTGCCGCGAGCGGGGGAGTCCCCGAGGGAACGTAGTTCGAGGCCCCTTCCCACGCGCCGTTCAAGACGCAAGACAATGGGCAACCGGTGGCCGCGCACCGGGGGTCAGCTCGGGGAATAAAAGGCACCTTTCCTGACGTATGCCCCGAGTTCTACGAAGTCCGTCTGACGTCGGTTGAGGACCGTGAACCTGTGCGGAAGTGTGTGTGTGTGTAATCCCTCGCGCAGAGAGGAGTCTCGTATACGGTGCCTGGTCGAACGTTTCCCTCACCTTGGGATCGATTGAGGACCGAGTGTTTATAAACCACTGTTGTGCGGCTGCTCATTCTACTTTCTCTCGCAGTCATGTTAGACTGGTGACCTGCAACATCCCGATGTAGATACTGTAAATAAACCCATATTCCTCGTTCTCGATGAGAAGCAGTCCTTCCCTTCAACAACGTCCTCAGCGTGGATAAGTTGGACGACAGCATGGACCTTCTAATTCACGCCCGACTCCAATCTTGACAACTGGTTAAGAACGGTGGGATTGAGCCCCCAATCCTTACAATGTGCTGTTTTCGGAACACGGCTTAATAAAAGCTAAAATTGGAAAAGCGCTTGGAAGAGAACATATTTATGCGTATGGGCATTCACACGAGTGTGTGTGCGCAGGTATGTGTAGTAAAAGAAAGGACACTTGTGTTGGTCGGAGAACCGTTGCCCCACCTTTCTCTACACGTCACTGAAACCATTTAAGTTGATGAGATAAACTGATGTTGTTTTTATAAGCAGGAAAAATTTCAAGTGGAACAAGCCCCTGAAGCAACTTTGATAACGGTTATCCATTGTCAACGTACACAAAAGAGCTCTTCGCGCATTTCGTCAAATCTTAGTAGCTTCTTTTCCCACTATGCTGTCCTAAACCTCTTAAGGTTTTCCAAAGAGCGTCTGACAAGGTGCTGCACTGTTGCTTTTCGCTGAAGTTATGACGACTACATATTCGACCTCTCTCTTCCACCTGGAGTCAAAGTTTCCTCACTAACCGTAAGTAGCTCCTATATGCTAGAAACCCCGTAGATGCAGTTTCCCGCGTTTTGTCTGTGGTGCCTTAAGGCGCTTTCCTTGGGCATCTCCAATTTCTAATTTATAGATTACCGACCTGGCACATTTTGTAACCTCTAATATCGGCCTGTTTTGCTGACGAATGTGTTCTTCACCACACGGCCAATAATCTTACAGATATTTCTTATCGCCAGAATATCTTTTATGATCGTGGTGATTACTAATGATATTTTTTTAATGGGATGGGTACAAGTAGACATCTATAGTCTGCTTCAGCTAAGCAGGTTTTACTACATCTATTGCTGTCTCTAGTATTTACCTATTTTTACTTTATACTCCTTCTTTTCATTGGAACACAGGTTTCAGTATTGTAATGTTACCTATGGCGGTAACGACTCATGCTCTATTTCTTCTCTGCCTGTTTTTCTTAATTGTCTTTTTTTCATAATAAGTACTGTTGTACCACTTTGATAATGCGCATGAACAAGAATTTACATATATTTCATTCGATACACAACCTAACTAGGCAGCTTCTATACGGTTATTAACTATACTACAGCTAATACCGGTGCTTTCACACGCACTAGCCATGCACTCCCCCACTAGACGTGCACCTCCCCAAACGGTTGCCTTCTTTCGAAAAATGTATCCCAGGTAATGTATTCTGCAAACAAAGGTCACGGTCATCTCCACCGTAATCGCGTCATGACACGGTCTTCCACAAAATACTGAATGTATTCGCCGACTCCTTTTATGCTCGAAGAAAAAAAAAATTTATGTAGCCTGTACAGAAAGCTGCATCGGAGGTTCTTCATGCTGCTCTAGAATTTTCTTATTGACACTTTTCATCTAAATATGATATCTGGGAAGTTGATTCATTACTTAAGACTATTTATGTAATTAGGTGTAATGCAAAATATGCTCTGAGCATCTCCGCGCAACCGTAAACAACATTACCTTGGTTGTGTCCAGCTACGTGGTATTTGCATATATTTAAATCTTGGCGCGTGATAGTTGGGACATCCTGTCTACAGACATGGAGTGCTCCACACGTTGCACGTTTCAGGACAAACATGCACAAAATGCATGATGCTTTTGTAGGCGTGTTGGGCGCTCGGAACATGCAGCCGTGTTAGGATTTTTTTACTTGATCTGGAAGTGCCGCTGCATCCTTATGTTCGTAACTCATGCCGGATTTACACGCGTTAGGGCGTGTTTCCGACGCATACCACCTGCACAGAGAAAGCGCACAATTACGCTAATATGCAAATGTGTACGTATATCACGTGGCCCGCGACTAGCTTTATGCTCGTCGCGTAGCAGTGCACATTTTTCCACATTAGTCAGCCACAGTTGCTTACTTGACATAACTCAGAACTCTAACTAACGCCTCTCGCTAGAACGTGCATATGTTATTTCGACTCAACCCCAACTCTGATCGAACCCGGAATCTCCAATAAGGAAAAGGAAAAAAAGCTTCTGCACGGTAACAACATCCTCGTGGAGAGATGAGATGTCCTTGTAACGTGTGGAAAGCTGTGCAAATAGCGAACGAGCACATTCATTCACCGCTAACCTGTACATCCGATTCTAGTTTAGATGAGTAAGAGCAGACGTTCTGAGATAGACAAGCTCGTGAAAAGGGACAACTCAGGTTGTCGAACCGAGAAAAATAACGGTTATTATTTGGAAAAAAGTAATTATTTCCAAGATACCCTTATCTTACATCGACGCAATTTTAACTCATTATAAACGCGAGATCTCGACGCCTTCTCACATACTGTTAAAGCCATTCATCACCACGGAAACGAAACGTCAGTGGGCAGGCCAACCTTGGATTTCAGTTTAACATGCGAATCAGCGAGCGCTACCAATAAGATTCAAGGCGTCGCAGAAGAAGTGTGCCAAAAAGGTGCAAGTACGAGAATGAGGCATCTTCAGCACTTTTTTACGCCTGCCGCTATTTCCATCTTCAAGCATTATTGAACCTAATATCCGCTTTGAAGTGACTATCTTCACATAAGTTTAATGGAACGCTCAGTAAAAGTTCAGTTATTCCAAGCACGTGCCCGGATGCTCCCTGGCATCCTGGAATGCTTTTCTGCATTACGTTGCTCCCATCGAGAAGTTGTAAAACGAAGTTTATGCTGACGGGCCGCGGTTCTCATATTAACAAGGCGAGCGAATAGCAAATGCAAATTTTCTTCATTCTTCCAGTGAAACATAAAACTCTTATTTTCTTTGCACCCGGCGAAGCGAAGGGCTCTTCTACTCTTTAAGCGCAGGACCACTTCAGTAAAACGCCTTGGGTTTATGAGAGCCGAAGCTTTAAGGCACGATTTGAACGCTTCATGCCTCCTTCTTTAAAGCATTCCGATGGCTAAACTTGCATACTTTGTTGCCGAAACTGCTGAAGTAGCATGAGGGGAGTAGGATTGCATTATCTAAAAGATCTATTGACAGATCTGTATTATCTGTACTGGGCACGGTGGCACTGCCAGTATGCGGCACGCTAACCCGTTTGCATTCATTGTACAGCTGTCCTTCGGCCTGCTGCTTCATGCCGGGGATGGCGGCACTGCGCAAGCCGGGGCTACCAGGGCGGCGCAGGAGCTCTACGCTACCCGATGCCACGTGCTGGATCCACCGCCATACTCATCGTGGGAATTGCACCATCAACACCGGAAGATAGCATGCTCGGAGATATTGGCCCGTGATCTGCGTTCAGCGCCACTGCTCTCCGCTGCCTTAAATAGCCTGCCTGGGATCGACTCGGCCACTGGGCACGGTGGCACTGCCAGTATGCGGCACGCTAATCCGTTTGCATTCATTGTACAGCTGTCCTTCGGCCTGCTGCTTCATGCCGGGGATGGCGGCACTGCGCAAGCCGGGGCTACCAGGGCGGCGCAGGAGCTCTACGCTACCCGATGCCACGTGCTGGATCCACCGCCATACTCATCGTGGGAATTGCACCATCAACACCGGAAGATAGCATGCTCGGAGATATTGGCCCGTGATCTGCGTTCAGCGCCACTGCTCTCCGCTGCCTTAAATAGCCTGCCTGGGATCGACTCGGCCACTGGGCACGGTGGCACTGCCAGTATGCGGCACGCTAACCCGTTTGCATTCATTGTACAGGTGAGAAAGGATTTTGGATATTGCATCCGCTCAAGCGACCCTTTCTTGCTAGTGCTGCCGTGCCCACCGTTTTGTATCCTGGTTTTTGACGTCGCCTTGGCCTTGACAAAATTGCTGCTATTAGGTGGTGATATTGAAACTAACCCTGGCCCCGATCTAACCCAAATTTCAAAACAGCTGAAGGATATTGCAGCTGACATCAAAGATATTAAAGAAAAACGTTTAGTAGATATGGAAAACAAGCTTGACCTCCTTGCAGTCCTTGAAAATAGAGTCGAATCCTGTCAACAAGAAATCGCCTGTATGAGCGAAGTAATAGACATTCTTCAACATAAAATTGACGACCTTGAAAACCGCAGTAGGCGATCTAACCTAATTATTTATGGCCTAAAGGAAAAAAACGATGAAACTAGCGAGTCGTTAGAGCAAACTGTAAACAAAGACATTATCGAAGACACCCTGGGACTAGAAAAAGTTGCCATCGAGCGTATACATAGGTTGGGGAAACGAGCCACAGATAAAACTCGACCGGTAATAATGAAGTTACTTGACTACAGACAAAAAGTGGCAATCTTAAGCCGAGGTTTCAAACTAAAAACAACTGACTACTCAATTGGTGAAGACTTCTCTAAAAGAATAAGAGACATACGGAAGAAACTTTGGGATAGTGCAAAACCAAACCGTGAAAGAAAGGAAAAAGTATCACTTTCTTTTGACAAACTTTACATAAACAAACGCGCATATATTTGGGATGAAGAGAAGAAGGACAAAGTACCGATGCAAAAAAACGACGCAGAAACAAACCGCCGAATAACCCGCAGAGCCGCACAAGCGGCACAAGCCGCACAATCAAAAGATTAACATTGATAAATGTAAACGCCCGCAGTGTCCTAAATAAAACAGAAGCTTTGGAAAGCCTTCTAGTCGATTACGAGCCCGATATTGTGGCCATCACGGAAACATGGCTATCACCCTCTATATTCGACCACGAGATTGCCCCGCCAAACTACACAATCATCCGGAAAGACCGACCTTCACGAGGTGGAGGAGTGGCCTTACTGATAAAAAACTGTCTTCGCTTTGTCCTTCTTCCCGAGGTGGACAACGCTGAAGCCGTTTTCTGCAAGCTTTTGTACGACGGGACGTCAATCGTAACCGGTTGCGTTTATCGGAGCCCTTCCTCTGACAGTGCATGCCTTTCAGCAATTCAAAAATATATGCAGCGTCATGTCCATCAATCCAGGATTATTCTTGCGGGCGACTTTAACCTAGCTGACATAGACTGGTCCACAATGCATCATGCGTCAGAAGCCTCTGAAGTGCTAATAGACTTAATGCTAAATTTTAACCTACATCAACTTGTCATTCGTCCTACCCGCGTTGAAGGCTCAACGAAAAATATCCTCGACCTCATATTTCTTAGCAACCATTTTACTACAAGTCAAGCACAAATAGACATTATTGAAGGAATATCTGATCATAGTATACCTATGTGTACATTCCAGCTTGATCATTGTATTACTACCCAGTCAACAGTAAAAAGCTTTTTTAACTTTCATAAAGCAGATGACGCAAGCATACTAACTTATCTGTCGCATGAATTCGATTCCTTTTCGGAAAAAGCATCTCAGGAATCTACTGATGTAGATGCATTGTGGCTACATTTTAAAACCATCGTCCTGCACTGTATAATTAATTATATTCCAATGCAAAAGAAAAAACAGCACCTTAAGAATCCATGGATCACACGCGAAATAATCCATGCTAAACGGCGCGCAAATCGGCTTCGTAAGGCTAACAAGAATAACCCAAAACCATCTACAACCTTGAAGTTAAAATCTGCAGTTATGCATTTCAAGCAGAAACTAAAAGATTCGAAACAATATTACTACAGTGTCACTCTTGCTAACTTCCTAAATGATAACCCACAAAGATTCTGGAAACATCTGCGCAGTACCGAGCAGACAACAACCAAACTAACTGAAGAAGAAAAAAGTGCAACGGCAAACAAATATAACAATTTCTTCAAATCACTCTTCACGGAAGACAATGGCACACTCCCCCCTCTTCCACCATCCTGTACGTCAGTGCTTGATCGGTTAATAATAACGGATGCCGGCATCCACAATCTTCTCCTCAACATTGACCCTAAGAAATCAACCGGGCCTGACGAAATTCCAAACGAATTCCTAAAAAAATATGCTGAGTGGTGCAGTAGATATCTGGGACACATTTTTCGTAAATCACTAGCAACTTCTAATCTACCACATGACTGGAAAAAGGCTAAAATAATACCGATCCACAAGAAAGGAGACAAAAATAATGTTGCCAATTTCAGACCCATATCTCTCACCAGCACTTCATGCAAAATACTAGAACACATCATTCTAAAACACATGACAGTATTTCTAGAACGTGAAAACATCCTATCGCCTCACCAGCATGGTTTTCGATCTGGCTTATCAACCATCACTCAACTAACAGAGGTAGTTCATGACCTCGCTCTTAGTATTAATAATCGTTCTCAAATTGACATGATTTTACTTGACTTATCTAAAGCTTTTGATTGCGTGAGTCACACTAAACTAATTGCAAAAGTGGAGCATGCCATTGGGAAAGGAGAAGTTTCTGCTTGGATAACAGCTTTTCTAACACACCGCTCACAATTTGTTATGTTTGACCACATGCCATCTGATGTCGTTCCTGTCACATCTGGAGTATCACAAGGCTCGGTACTCGGGCCGCTATTATTTCTAATCTTTATTAACGATATAACCGATAATATAGGGTGCAAAATCAAACTCTTCGCGGATGACTGCGTGATATATAAGGAAATTAACAGCCATAACGACCATCTCGATCTTTCTGATTCCCTTAACACGCTAGCCGAGTGGTGTTCCCAGTGGCAAATGTCTATTAACGTCAATAAATCAGTGGCAATGACAATAACAAGAAAAAAGCAACCCTCTCATTTCACCTATGTCGTTAATGGCACGCCTCTTTCCATGGTTGAGCAACAGAAATATTTAGGAATAACGCTGACATCAAACCTCAATTGGGAAACACACATAACTAATATTACAACTACGGCACTACGAAAGCTATTTTATCTAAAAAGACGCCTAAAGATCGCTCCAACGAACATTAAGCTTCTGGCCTACAAAACATTTGTGAGACCTATTTTAGAATACGTTAACACAGTTTGGTTTCCTTACACGGCAACTAACATAGCTAAACTTGAAGCTGTACAAAGAAAAGCTGCAAGGTTCATTCATAGTAAATATCGTTCTACTGACTCACCTTCACGTCTCTTAGCTTCCTCAGGCCTCAACACATTATCGACGAGAGCGAAACAAGGTCGACTAAAATTTCTGTTTCAAATGCTGCACCATCAGTATAAAATTGATATCACCCGGTACATTTAATATTCGCAATCTAGAATAACACGGCATCAACACGAACATACGCTAACTGAATATTCCTTTTCTAATGACGCATTCAGGTACTCATTCTTTCCTCGAGTAATCAGAGAATGGAATGAACTTAACTCATCATTAACAGCGACAAATTCTTTATCCCTGTTCGTTTCACAACTGGAGCTCATCACAAGAAATTATTAATGATTTCTCATGTTTGTTCCCTGTTTATGCTAAACTAACAGTGCTTAGAAAAAAAATGTATGCACTTCTTTGTTTCCAATACTTCACGTTTTTTGCTTTGACTATGATATGCCCCGGTTGTTGTTCATTTTTGTTCTGCTATGTTTAGTGTTCTGTTGTATAGCTTATCTACCTTATCCTTTGTATTTTGTTGAATATTGTTGCTTTTTCATTCTTTGTGTAACTCGCAATGTATTTATGTCGGGAAAAGAAAGTGTTCATGCCCGTCTGCTAGGCTCTCGGCTGAGAGCGGCAGTATTGTAAAATAAATAAATAAATAAATAAATAATAAATCTGAAGGTTTTTTTTTTGCTTCGACTGTATCATAAAAAGGATGGCAATAAAACCCCAAAGTGATAAGTTTGGCACGTAACCCTTTGAATGCAGCATTAAGAAAAAGACGCAGAATGATACGCTAATAGAACCAACAGTGAGGTTTATGCCGTTCTCACCACAATTTTTGTTTTGCTTGCTGGAGAAGAAACTGCAGACCGCGCTGATTAATTGTATTTTTGAATGGAGTGTAAACTTTTTTAAAATAAATAAATAAGTTGTAGTGAATGAATTTGTATAGCAACAAACTCTGCAATGTGGGCTAAATTGGCGTTAATGTATAAAATATTATTAGGGCATAGTACCTGCAACATTGGCCGCATCTGTTTGAAATCCAAGACAGACAAATCCCTTGCGGGGTACGTCAATGCCCATTAAAAATTTCTTTTAATTTATATAATATTCTACTTCTTGACTATCCGGCTGCTTTTACAGCACACTGCTGATGATGTTTTGATCACCGTCGAGTGTGTACCCTTGATTCCAGCCATCTCACACTGCAGTGTACATACTACGTAGTTGCGGAGAGCTGCAGAAGATGGTACCGAACCAACAGTTGAGTGACACACAAATTTTCTGTTTGAACAGTGGAACTCTACGAACAATATTTCTCAATGACAGTCACATGCGGTCATTATTACTACGTGTTCTTTTTTTTTTATTCAGAGATTAGTCAATATCAAGAGACGGTCGCTCGTAGCGAATGGGAAATTCTTTGAAGTACAAATTCGTACACACTCTGGCGGCATTCGGATCAAAGCTGAAGGCCAAGGTATTACATATTCTGCGCCTTCTGTTTCGGCTATTCTCTTATTCAGCTATTCTGTTCCTCGATCCATAAGGTAGTACATAACAATGAAACCACTCCATTTAGGTTGGCTACAGGTTATAGCTTCAACAATATAAGGAAGGCATAAAAGTGTTAACTACGTCGAAGCTAGACGCATGACTTCTCGTGTCTTCCAGCTCGTTTGTAGGTTAGGTTCGCTTCATGTTTGCTTCGATTCATCTGATTCTTGACAACAGGCTCACGAAACGAACAAAAAGGGAAAATGTTACATCTTCTTTAATGTATGGTGCACTTTCCTTACCTGTTCACTTTGTAATATTTTCACGTCGCCAGGAGGGCAAAACGCTTCGATTATTATATTCCGCGTGGAGAAGCGAGTATCAAGAATGCGGAAGGGCGAAGCATGAGCAGTGTAGTAGCCTTTAACTTTTTTTTATGCGAAGCATATTACGAGAGCTCAACCCAGCTCCTCAGACGCGGCGGTGTCGCCTTGAAACCACGTGACACCGTGACGTCACGACAGAGGAGAAGTGGCTTTGGCTCAACTCTTGCAAGACGGGCTGGGTGGGAATCGAACCAGGGTCTCCGGAGTGTGGGACGGAGACGCTACCACTGAGCCACGAGTACGATGCTTCAAAGCGGTACAAAAGCGCCTCTAGTGAATGCGGTGCTGCCTTAGAAACGAGCTGTTTCTAAGGCGTGCGTCTCTTGCTCAGGCGCACATTTCGTTGCCGCGCCGAACGCTGCTTTGCTCGACGCTCACCGCGTCCAATGCGGGGCGCGTAGTCGCTGCCCTGTAGCCCATTGTCTTACACCCCTTGGCGGTTCGACGGGAACGCTGTCGCGTTCCACTCTTGAAGGCGAAGCAGTAATGCATGAGTTGTTTCTTCGTCTAGCCGAACCAAATATAGCCAAGCAACAGCAGTTCACCAGGCTAAACAGTGGCTCAACAACTAAAATAAAGGCTAGTATGCTTCGCATCCTGGGCTTAATCTTACCTAAGCCACAGCCATTTTTTTTTAGCAGCGTTACACCGAGGCCCGCAGCACCAAAGGATTTCAGTTGTCTGCGTTCGGCAGCCGCAGTGCATGCATATATAATTAGGGGAGAAAGGTAGAAAACGAAGCAGCAATGCGGTACCTACAACATCAAAGGCTCTTCGAGGCGTCCAACTCGCTAATATTTCAGCACATCGGTGGTGTTGAGCGGGGAAGCGCGCTACCTGCGTATAGTAAGCTAGAAAATCGCAAGCATATCGGGATGAGAAAGGAGCCAATGAAAGAAACAACTCGGGCATACAAATTGCAGATGACTAAATAAACAAGTAATGAGCACGTGAAACGTGGAATTTTAATGAGCTAAAAAAAAAGACTCGGAGAAGCAACGAGTGCCACTTTACCTTGGACGCATATTCGAGAACTTCCACTTCGATTATTGGTAGCTTACATTACGTTTTTCTTACTCCACTTTATTTCCTAAACTTCCGTGGATGCCGAGCGAGGCATTCGTCTCGCATCACAAACGCGCTTCGAGACTCACTTTGCTGCTACATGTTAAACGTGCATTGTGAGAAGCGTTTTCTTAGTCGCGCTTTCCTTGTTTTCCTTCACGCATAAACCATCTTGAGTCGTTTGTCCTTCAAGAGGAAATCTAGACAGCTGAGCACCACGAAATATGTTTAGACGTCCAGATGAGGAAGGGGCAAACTCTGGACTCGGCATCGGTGAGCGGAAAATATATATTTTGAGGAGTGAATAATACATGCGATGTTTCAACAGTTTTTCCGTATGTGCCCTCGGCGTTGGTTCGCTGGCCGATGAGTTTTGTTGTGAGGAGACGCACTCGAACGCTGGCCATGACAGCCGAGTTTATATGATGCGGAAGACAAGAATGTTCGTGATCTTTGTTTCAGATGGACGCCTAAAGAATATTCGTCATCCAAAATTTATTCGTTTTCGGGCCAGCTGTGCAAGTAGGTCAAATTATGTCGCAATTTCAAAGGAGGAAATAGCTGTCTAAAGTTCATTCCTTTGATGGTGAAAGTACGGGCGCTTAGCTGCTGTGTAGAAGGAAAGGAAACAACCTGCCTAACTTCTATATATTATTAATGACTATTTTCATTGCAAATTCTTTTACATAGCAGAATTAATTCACATCATAGCTGTTTGTTTAATTGTATTCAGGAATGCATTTTACAGTCTTTTACAGGGGCTCACCGTCGTGTCTATTGAATGAGAACTTGATCTTTTTGTGTGATCCTGGCGCACATTACAGAATAATCGCTTCGGTCAGCACCGCATCAGGCTATCAGACATGTGAGAAAATAATGGTGCCGTAAACCGCTAAAAGAAAAAAAAAAGAGTAATTGTCCTTTTTTTAGCATGACGAAGTTCTCTTACGCACATACGCCTTCTAACGGCAAGCACAAGTTTTAAATACTTGTAAAAGGCGTACTTCAAACAAACACAGAGAAACACATATAGGGAGCAAACAAGTGCAAGAAACAAGGTTGACTTTAGTTGCAATCATGGCTAGTGCTATTGCTTGTTCGCTCGTACGCAGCAGCGATTTTTCCGCTTGCTGAGAGCGGGAAGTTAATGACTCTTGTACCGGCAATCTCGTTTCCCAAACACTATAGAAGCTTCACTATCCAGTAGTTCCACAACATACGTAACATCGTTTTTTACACAAGTGCGCTTGCCACTGAACAAGCTTTCAAGTTATGCGACGCTTTTTTCTGTTCAACTTTCTTTAAAAGCCCCTACACGCCACTGCCATTAGACGTAGTGTCCACCACGAGCTTGTCCTTAGTGACCACTGGAAGGCATGTTGCAGTACGGGTGGGTCATTCATCCTAGGCTCACGGCTTGGGCATTGCCGACCCAATAATGCTTCTTGAAAACACGCTACGGGGAAGAATTTATATGCCTTCATACATGACCGGCAGCGCATGTCATTAGCCCAAATACACGCAATTATTTATTTCGCAGTTTCGTAAAGTATAGGGCCAACCAACACTAGAATAAAATACAGAATAGGAATGCACAATGAAACAAAAGAAGTATATATATATATATATATATATATATATATATATATATATATATATATATATATATATATATATATATATATACAGCTCGCCCGAGCTGTATATATATATATATACAGCTCGCCCGCCTACGGATCAAGAACCAACAGAGGACCGACAGCCGACACTACAACCTCCGACGACGCTTTGTTGAGTACCAGCCCGGCGACCGTGTTTGGGTTTGGACACCGATACGCCGACGAGGACTCAGTGAGAAACTACTCCGACGCTATTTCGGACCCTACAAGGTCATCCGACGTATTGGCGCTCTGGACTATGAGGTCGTGCCAGACGGCATTTCGCATTCACAGCGGCGCCGCGCACGATCTGAAGTGGTCCACGTGGTGCGCCTTAAACCCTTTTACGGACGCTCATGAAATTCTTTATTTTTTGTTGTTGTTTTCTTTGCTACGGGTGCTTTCATTTCGCTTGTATGTAGCATCGGGTCGATGCTTTTTAAGAGGGGGGTATTAACACGTGTACTTATCTTTATCGGGCGACCACGTTTCGCTTGACAACTGTAATCGCACAGCGAGGGACGCGCCTGAATGTATCCGATGTTTCTGGAAAGTTATCGATGCTTCTACCCGGCTGTCTGCTGTCGCCGAACCTTGTGTTATCTGATTTCATCGCGTAACGCGAATGGTGTAGAACTTTGTGGAAGGCACACGGGTCCGAACGATTAATCTGGAACATTCGACGACTGATCTATAAAAGCCGACGCGCTTGAACCGCAGATCAGATTTTCGACGATCGCCGACTGTGTTCGCCGCTATCGTTGTGCTTTAAGTGTAGCCTGTTTTGTGGGCACAGGTTCGCCCAATAAAAGCTAGTTTTGTCTTTCACAGTACTGCTACTGTGTTCTTTCTTCACCGTCACTACCACGTGACAATACATATATATATGGCGAAGATTACAAGCACTGTGGCCCGTAGGAAGCGATGTTATGCGATTTTGCAGGTGCCTGGCCATGCATGCAATGTTTGTGGTTCCGCAAACCGAAACCAGGGGGACCAACATGTATGTGCAAATTGAGTAGTTGTGTATGTGTGGGTCGCGAGCACACGTGACGACGGCAGCATCACGACGACCATGTGCAAGATGATACCATGGCGGCAAAGAGATTATTTCTACGCCGGCCGTTCGACGCGCGCTTACGACATGACGATTGTTGAGTTCGAAATAGCTAGTGTACGAGGGCATAAGTGAGAGATAGACGGACTGTTGTGTCATCAGCGTCTACGCGTTATGCAAATGTACAGTCGCGGCCATTGCTAGCGGGAACACGGGAGCCCTGACATCACTCTGCAGAGGGCCCCGCCACCGGCGCTTCATGAAGACTTATGGCGCATGCGCGATCAAAGCGATTGGCGACAAACCCGGCGAGTTGTCTGATATAGTGGGACTTCTGCCAAGACTTAATGAGGAGCAGTTTGTGGCACTCCGCTGTGGGCTGCTACGAGCTCTCGTATTCCCTCTAGGAGTGGACGCACCTGGACATATACCTATGGCTACGTCATGCGGTGTGCGGTATACGACGATGGCATATGCACTCCAGCGGACAAACGTGAAAACAAGATTAACTCGGGTGATCATGAAGTAGGTACAACGTCGCATAATTTCTACGTAGCGTGAGCAGTTGCTAGCTGAGTACTGGGGAATATCACGTGCTCACGTTCCGACTAGTCGAAGTTGTGAATTCGGGCGCATACTTCGTGCACCATGATCATTTCCACATATTCAGAGGCCCAACCTGTCTACTCTTGCACACACAGAGTGGAACATTATTAGCTATAACCAGTACATCCCATTTTCCTTTACTGTGCCCAGGGAATAGTAGTAGGCTAGAGACACGCTCTGCAGGCCAACTTCGACTCCTTCCTTTTCATCAAAATCTCCTCCTCCTCATCCTCCTCCTCCTCCTCCTCATGTACATATCCTATGGTCCAAGTTGCCTGTTCCTGAATTGTTTATTCGGGCACATACTCAGTGGCCCCAAGTTGGCTTGAAAGTGGTCAAAGACGGACATTCTACCAAAACGTGCTTGAAGTTTCCAAAGAATGCTAAAAAAATTATGATAATCGCGTTAAAATGGTAAAAGCAGGATGAGTCTGAGGTAACGGGTGTAGCATGTGTTGTTTGTAAACAGAATGAACATCTTAAAGCAACCTAAGTATTAAAGCAAGAAACGTAAGAAAGAGAAAAAGATTGGTCAGTTTTAGTTTCCCAGTATATATAGTCAGTGAACCCTACCGAATTCATAGCGTAATCGAGTGAACTGAGGCTGTTCGAAATACTGCTATAAACGGTCACTGCACACAGCCACTCAAGGCAAAGAAAAGCGAGCGACGGTAAAGGGTTGTGTAGCTTTAAATGTTGGGAACAAGTAAAAAATAACTCTACTTGAAGCAGTGAAACCAAGCAGCGAGTATGAAGATTACATCTAGGCTATGCCATTCCTTAGATATTGTAGTGAAGATTTGTCACCATTCCCAAAAATTCACACAACGAAACTACGCACACAAGTCTGCGATCAGATCACGCAAAGTGTGGCGTCCCAAAAACCATGTGTTGTAGGAAATATTGACAACGTTCCCCGGTGTTTAACTTGCAAGTCACGATTTGCACGTTTTTAACGCTTTTGGCACGGTCGTTTGAATCAGCATACGTGGATATGCTTTTAACGACGGATTGAGATCGATGACCTGCAAAAGTTGTGTGGAGCCCAAGCGTTGCCAAAAGCTGCGCGTCAATTATTTTCGTCTTTTATTCGTATGGTCTTTCCGTTTTCGATTTCACTGTCATGTATTTGCTGTATAGCTTTACGCAAATAAATATCTGAACATTTGTATCGCTGTCTGATATATTTGTATAGTTCCGCATTCAACTACACGCGAGGCGGGCACTTCGCAACTGGATGGTCGTCCTGTATTTGCAAACAGTACCGAAGCGCCAAATCGTAGATGCAAGACCTGCTTGTCGGAAATATGGATGCGATGCTAATGCGATGCTCGTGTCACTGATTCCGCAAACGAATGCAATACACGTTTCTAGTTTCATTATAATACAGGACTGCGGAACATTCCAGCACTAAAAACAAGGCCTCTGGAATGAGCGCTTTGTGTCGTTTTTAGAATACCACTATCTCACCTTACACACTGCCTTTGGTGCCACTATATATAGTAATGCAGGACAAGATAAAATGGTAAGAGACAATCTGGACCTAGTTTTTGCAGTTATAAACAGGATATCTGTTGTAGAGTCAATAGAGAGAGAGAGAGAAAAAAGAAGGGAAGGTAAGACAGGGAGATTAGCCAGTGTAAGTACCGGCTGGCTACACTTTGCTGGGGAAAGTGGCAAAGGGAATGAAAGGTGAAAGAAGAGGGAAAAAAAAGACGCTCACAGCGAAAAGTATTGCATTTAGGAAGTAAAACTACCTTGACCGCGAGACTAGGGTTAAGATGCGCAACGTAGCTGTTACGTGTTTCGGTGAAATCTGACTTCAGCATAACTGAAATATCGCTGATGGTGGCTAAATTTCTTTCAACCCATAGACATGTGAATACCATGCTATTGAGAATCGTGTTTGCCTGAGCTCGTAGGTTGCACATAGCAAGAAGGGTTTCCAGCAGAAAGCAAGGAGAGAAATGAAAAGGGCAGAAATGACTGTGCGTTACCGTACAGTCTGTCCTTGTCAGTGCGTTTTGCGGGGAACTCTTCTTGCGATGTTACCGTCATTCTAGTGTTGTTTATTTCGCGAATGAATGGCATATATATTTCTGGTTCATTGTAATAAATGTCTCATCGAGGCCCGCCAAACGGGCCAACATTAATTTGTTTTCACTCAACGATTCAAATGCCTGTTAGAGGCAATAGGTGTCAGAAAGCGGTGACATAGCCTGCCACTAAGCGACAAGCTGATCATCTCCACGGCTGCCATTTCGAAGCAACGGTCACCGGGTAGGCACCGATACTTTTTCGAGGCGATCGCAGGCTCCAAAACCAAGAGTTCTTACTAAGCAAGACTTCAAAAGGCTGTAGTCCCGAATCGGCCGCCTGAATGAACAAAAATTCGTAAGGTTTATCGAACACTGTCGGTTAAGTGCCATGCTGCCTCGAAAACCTTTCTCTTACGGGTAGATGGCTCTGTTGTAAAACGGGCTGTTTCGACACGCCGCTCTCGGAACCACTCTGACGGAAACAGAAAACGACCGACTTGGATAAATTTCTTATTGTTCCGTTTCAGGTTCAGATAGAGAACACGAATAAAAATATACCCTCGATGGCAAGAAAAGTACGCGCGACAGTAAATTCAGGAGGCAAGGCCTGCTGGAAACGACGACGTCGTGTGTGTGGTGCGGCGAAGAGAAAGGATCGATGAAGCCCTTCTTCGATATTTTGACGACTGCCGTCGCAGAACGGCGTGCTCATCTGTGTCGTGATTGAACTGCCGATTCGCTCCGTGCAGGCGCCATGCGGACATGGACTTCACCCGCTCAAAAAGCAACGAAAGGAGAATGAATAGAACGGTGACGATATAGACAGACGGGCACTTTGGTGCTTCCGATGACCCATTATGTGCAGTCTTTCCCAGGACCTGGAACGTTCGATACTGTGCGGCTATATGTGCCTACTCTTAGTCCTGAAAAGAGAGCAAGAGAGCCAGAAGCAAAGTTTGCCGCCATAAATCCTGTTGTCTCCCTCTTGGTGTGTGTGTGTGCGTGTATATATATATATATATATATATATATATATATATATATATATATATATATATATGAACATTCAAAAAAGAAAACAGTACGAACTTTACAGCATATATTTTTACTGACGTATCGGCCGCAGGATTGGCCTTCGTGAGACGAAGGCCGGTCCGCCGAGTCATAGTCTATTACACCTTCAAGTCTGGCCCGAAACTTTTCGTCTTGTGTCTATGTATATACATTGTAAAGGGGTTTAATTGTCAGTCACCGGCGTTGTTTGGGACTGACCGGTAGAGCAGGGCACGGACTCCATGCACGAGCGGCATTCACGAGCAAAAGCGCTGGAGAGGACGACCCACTATATCGTTCCAATCGTTCTCTACAATTATCCCCGCGAACAAAAAGGGAGCCAACCGGAGACCCAACAGCCCATCACCATGAGTGGGTCATAGTAGGTCCTGAGGCGGTCGACGTTGACAATGTCTCGACCGCGACGACGCATTTCCGAAAACGGTTCAACGGAGATGTGCGTTCGGCGACGGGGTAGGGGCCTTCGTACTTGGGCGGTTGTTTCGACGAGATAGGTGCAGGGAACGGGAACGAGAGCCACACAAGCGCGTCGGGGAGGAACGTGGGCGCAAAGTAGTGTCACCGCGATCGCTCTTATAACCATCACTTCAACTCAGACCTCCAGCCGGTGTGCACCGGCGTGAAGCGTCTCTTCTGTGTCGGTTATGGCTTGGAGTGGCCTTCACGAATGCCTACTCAGCACTAATTGGAATGGCTGATAGTCCTGCATGTGATGTTTGCGCATACGAGGAGAACATTGACCACATATTGTGCCATTGTCCTCAATTTCAAGCCCAAAGGCAGTATTTGTCCGACACATTGAGGAAACTAGACGATCGTCCTCTGAGTGAACAGACAATATTAGAGCACCGTCCCGACCGATCATCGGCTCAGAAGGCAGTGAAGGCACTTCTGTGTTTTCTCAGAACTTCTGGTTTGCTCGAGCGACTTCAACTGAAGTGCTGTCCGTTCACGTACCTACACCTTCACTCTCCCTTCTTTCTCTCCCCCTTCTCCCTTCCCCCAGTGTAGGGTAGCCAACCAGACTATTGACTGGTTAACATCCCTGCCTTCCTGTATTCTTCTCTCTCTCTCTCTTGGTCGTTTGAAGTAAAGGTCCGCGCGAGATCGCGACAATCTTCGGCATTTCTGGCTGTGGCAGAAATAGGCGCACACTCATATGCATCCGGCTTGTACGGAAGGTTTGTGTCGATTGTGTGCGACAATAAGAAAATGGGAAAAGCCAGTGGTACTCTGAGTGGCGGTACTGTTCAGGTACTGGTCTCTGTTCATTGGTCAGTCTAACAGGCTGTGTTTTTGAAAGCTGCCAAAGGCGTTGCTACTGCTCATGCATTGCAACGCAAATGATGCAGGGACCTCATCCATTGTTAGACACAAGATCTATAGTGATAACTGAACGACACTTGTGTACACCTACATGTTTACGTATTTGGCCGCAACGATTGCTCTTTTGTTTTCGTTTATATTTTAAAATTTTGAGATAGAAAAGAGAGTCAATGTATTTAGATCAAAAATCAAATGCCGTACTCCTTATTTAGACACCGGTATACTCTTCTACTCTTCAAGCCTTAAAAATTAATACACAAACGCGCATATATATATATATATATATATATATATATATATATATATATATATATATATATATATATATATATATATATAGATATACGTGTGTGTGTGTGTGCAGCTAATTCCGTATGTGATTGGCATATCGTTCTAGAGTAGCATACTGATATAAAGTATACCACTCGTGGTGTCTGGTTTTTTGTTCGTTGCCCTTGTCCTAGCTTCGCTACTATGGCTTCATCGCGCATGTGTCACGCTGTCAACGTGAGGGCTTATGACACGTCGCGTGTTTATTATGTTAGTGATATTTATCTGAAGCCGCACACTCTTCTTTTCGCGCAACGCGGCTGACGTGTTCAGTTTTCATTAAAGCCTGTCTCTCTCTGTCTACCTGTGATCTCACAGAAGAAATATTGGTGAAACGAAGCACTGGCCCAGGGCCGGAAAAACCTAAGAATTCACGTTACTCTATTCCATTTCATTCTTATATCATCCATCCTTCACGGCAGTCCTATCCTGATAATTACGTGGGCGGAGCGCCGCTCCGGCCCCGTATGAAATGCAGGAAGGAATAGCATCGGAGTGGAATTGTCACATTATATCCTAGCCTCGAATACGTATGACAGGTTCCAATTAACTATTATTTCTCTTGTTTTTTTCTTTTCCCGGACATATGTCTCTCTGTCTTCTCTATAACGGTATCCACCAGTTACAGCGTTCACTGGAAATACAACTATCACAAATGCCTTACCATTGCTAAATACATCGGATCCGTTCTTCTGTCCCCATTTTTTTTAAATTCCTTTCGCTTTCTTCAACTGCTGCTAGAACCGAAGTCAGTCACCTGTATACTGTGTGCCAAGTGAGATGGGAACGCGAGAAATCTTTACAGGGCTGCTTCATGTAGGAAGAAAAAGGCTATAGTTTCGACAAACGCACAAACGACGTTCATATGTCAACCGCAACTATACCTTTGCCAGTTACTTACGCTGGCCTCGGCTGCGGCGTCAGCGGTCGACGATGGTTGCGTGCGTACGTGCGTGCGTGCGTGCGCGGGCACCGAACACAATCCAGATAAACTTGTGCGCTAAACGCGATGCCACAACCAACGAGCCGATAGAAGAAGCTGGCATGATCTCACCGGCAGTAATCATCAAGTGCGAGGGTTGCCGATGTCATCGTGTAGCAGCTCCTTGCCTCTAAGTACGCCAAATACGATGGCAGTAAAGCGTTACGGCACCCATTTTCTTCTAATGCACAAAGCTCTGATCCACCTTTGTCCATGTGGGCATACAAAGCTACAGTTGTGGAAATTTGTTTTCGTATGAGCTACATGTTCGTGACGCTGAAGATATCCCCAGTGCATTCCTAATGAACGATATCAAAGGTGCCTGACAATACCATTAGGGCTTGGGACGTTCTGTAACAGTGGTAATCCGCCTGACGAAAACCTAAGTAAAAAATAAAGAGAGTACAAAACGTTTCGACGTGATGGCGTCGCCACACCCCTTGACGTCCCAAGGGGCTAGCAGTCTAGAATAAAACAGGTAGCGCCAATATTTATGCAAAGTGGCTTACAAATAAGTCGAGATAAGTACTAAGAAGAAGCAAATCTGTCCCGCTGTAAGGCAAAACATATCCGTGTACTTGATGCCTGCTTTCTTTGAATGATGGGATTTACCGCCCTTCACGATGCAGAGTTGGAAGCTTACATATTTGTTTTTCTTTTATGCCGCAAGTAACTTGCGGTGAATCCTTACGAATAAATAAATGAATAACTCCACTAGGTTCCTGTTTCCAAGTCAATTTGGTTTTATCTTCACTTACCGAAATGTTTTTCTTATGACCACACATTAGTTAGATGTGAATTAAAGGAGAGGCTGTGTTCGTGTTGCTCACAATTCAAACCCTAATCTTTTCCCGTCTGGAATAGACAATCATAACAGTAACTTTGTCATTAGCTGCTACTTTCTTCGGAAATGAGTGTTTGTCTCAACTCGCCAACAAGCACCCAGCCCCTCCATAGTAATAGAAGACGAATACAATATATTTGTTTTGTTCGCATTGTTGGAGATCTTTCTAATTTTCTGTAGTTTAGTCTCATTCGCACATGCCTATATAAAATATACGTATATGTAACAAAATTTTCGAAGAAAAATAAAGAAAACAAGAAAGCACACCGTATATATGTGGTGTGCTTTCTTTTTCTTTCATTTTTCTTCTAAATCTTTACTTCTTTTATCCACAAAAGTTACTCGAATCACGGCCCTACAATTAATTATCGTCCAAGATGGAGATCGCTTGCAAGAAACATGCAGGGAATCCATTCATTAATCAAACTAATTATGCAAATGATCTTCCTAGTTTCACACTTTACGGCATATGCCTGTATAGGAAGGTTGAAGAGAATCTTCGTAAACGTGTATGCAGTGGTTCTAAATTTCAATATCGCCAGGCATGCATACCGATACGATTGGAGTAAAATTACCTGTGCAATCTACCTGATCACGCACGTGGCTCTGCTGCCACGCGCAGTTTGCAGTTCAACCCCTCCCCCCCCCCCCCCCCTGAGACGTAGTAGGGCGTCATAAAATGAACCTTGGCTATTCAACGCGATAAAGTGGTCGGTCGCTCGTATGAATAAATGTCTTCCCCGCCGTGTTTGCCCAGTGGCTATGGTGTTAGGCTGCTGAGCACGAGGTCGCGGGATCGAATCCCGGCCACGGCGGCCGCATTTCGATGGGGGCGAAGTGCGAAAACACCCGTGTACTTACATTTAGGTGCACGATAAAGAACCCCAGGTGGTCGAAATTTCGGGAGTCCCCCACTACGGCGTGCCTCATAATCAGAAAGTGGTTTTGGCACGTGAAACCCCATAATTTAATTTAATAAATGTCATTTCTCTCTCTCACCACACACTCTTTCCATGGCCTCTACTGCTAAATTGACTACGCATCCAATCGGGAGGTGCGCAAATCGAAATGAAATCGTAGAAAGAGAGATGTGCGCTTAATATTACGCCGCATTTTTACGTCACACCGCGGTTGTACAGATAGCTGCGTTTTGCGGTGCCAGGTGCGTAATCAGGGAAATTGAACGAATAGTTTCGCGTCGGCTATTCCGACCTATATGGCTATTTCGAAATGTAGAAACACGTAACTATCCTTTTATGATAATTTCCTTTAGTGTTTTTTGCTCTAAACATGTGCCGTAAGGTTCGTAAACTAGGAAGTTAACTCTTGCAATCAGTTTAATTAATTAGTAAATTAATTAGTTTAATTAATTTATTATTTAGTAAATTGATTGCGTTAGCTTATATTGGAAATGACGTCCGACCTGGCTGATAATTCATTTGTAACGACGCAATTCGAGTAACCTTTACCAACTTTCTTTCTTTTAAGGCGAACGCCTTGGATCCCTATGTTTCAAGGTCGCGTTGTGAGGCACAGAAAATTGGAGCGCTCATGCCACTTCACGCGCCTTCGTAGTTGTCTTCTTCCATATCGCTGCCAGATAGATGCCGCTAATCTTGCAGAAAAAGGCATAGTTAATTAATACAGAGTTAAAATAAGGCCCTCAAACCGGCGACCTTTGGCGTTAGTTAGGGCGAAGTTGATTAAGGCACAACTAACTACTATATAGTTAATTAAGACACTCGAACCCACGACCTTTGGTTTTATTAGGGCGAAGTTGATTAAGGCACAGTTAATTAAGGTAGCAATAATTAAGGCATTCTAACCGACGACCTTTAGCGGGAGAAAACAAGTAATAAGAAGTAACAACGAATTTGAATGAGAAGGAACGTACTGCGTTTTATAAAGTCTCAATGGCCCCATGTGCTGCGTTTCTTATTGTCTGCCAGCCGCTTGTCATTGGATGAACGACGAGCAGTTGAGCGTATGTGCACGAGCACGTTATTACCATTTCTTCCCTCCTCCTTCTCATGTTTTTGTCGTGTTCGTCCCTTTTCTCCTCTCCTCTAGCGCAGGGTAACCAACCGGGCTCATACAAGTTAGCAACCAATCTCCCCATCCCTCATTATTTCCCTTTGTCACCTAGCTCACCCAGCTTAGTAGGGACGAGGCCATGCAGCTACGAAGACTTCATGCAAATTCCTTCCCGCCCACGACTATATTGCGCACGATACCTCCAGCACTATACGAATACAACTGTCAATTCTGTTGTAAATCGAATACGCTCTATCACACGGTTTGGGAGTGTGACGGTGTCACGGAAGTGCCAGCGAATAGAGCGCCATCTGAAGAGCAGTGGGAGGACCTGCTGAACCAGCGCTGAGCCCGGAGGACCAGCGGCCGCTGGTGGACCGAGCAAAGTGGACAGACGACGGCCATGGCATCCCGTATATAAGGAAGCCACCCACCTAGTTGAGGGCAAAATGCGCAAGCTCCCCGGCTCTATCTCTTTAATCAAGTTTAATTCATCGTCATCTTTCTTCCTATCTCTCGCACAGTGAAAACCAGCACATGGTGGTGTATATATACTAAAAATGCATAGGAAGTTCGCATTTAGTGCCGAATTCTTCTGCAATACCTATAGCCTTTCACTGTCACTTCAGCTGGAATGGCAGATTGAATCTAATACCGTCCCTCCCCAAGAAGCAGTGACTTAGGCAGTGCCCACAATTAGTGCGGTGAGTGGCGTTGAATGCTTGGATGCCCTGTTTTATTGTTGCCGCTTCCTCTTGCCCTAAACTTTGCGTCTACTCGTACTTTGTATTCAGTGGCCGCAGTGCCGAAGTTGGCCTAACCGCGCAGTTACGAAAGCTCCAGCGAAGACAGAGCCGACTTCTCGTGGTGATCTCGCAGCTTCGAGTGAGCGCCCACCTCCCGAAGGTTAATAGCCGTTTCGATTAGTCGGTTTGTGTGGAGTTTTTTCTTTATGGCGCGCCTGAAAATGACCGTGAGCGGCTTGTTTTTCCTTCATTGTTCTTTTGCCTTATAGGAACTCTTGTTGCCGCGCTTTGCTGCCATAGGAAAGATTAACCTTCCACCAGTTCCTTTTTTTTTGTTTCTTGCACTAGGTGTACATACGTCAAGCAGGCAGAAGACGTCAAGCACTTTCAGGCGCCTAAGAGACTATTGGAAGCGCTGGGACTGCAACGGATTCTGTTGTTTGAAGGAACGTCGTCTTATAATGTGCGGACGTTATTTCATATTCTTGAAACCACCCTGGACTATGACATGGCGCAATGGAACTGAAAAAGAAAGTGAATTGTATCAGAGTAAGTTCTTGAGCAACTAATAATGAATAATATATATATATATATATATATATATATATATATATATATATATATATATATATATATATAATGAGAAGCCAACAAACACTGACACCAAGTACAACATAGGGGAAATTGCATGTGCCTAATAAATGAAATAAAGTCATGATAAATTAATGGAAATTCAACTGGATGAAAAAACAACTTGCCGCAGGTGGGAACCGAACCCACAACCTTCGCATGTCGCGTGCGATGCTCTACCAATTGAGCTACCGCGGCGGCGTTTCCCCATCCACTTTCTTGGGTATTTATGTGTACTAGTAGAACCCTGGGAGTGTTAGCCAGCGCCCCCACTCACAGACCTTGGCGGCGGACGTGGAACGTCTTTTCTGCCGCAGGCGTCACGAGAACGTGATCTTCTCGGGTGAAGGCAACTGGTCAATAAACCCACATAATGGGTTTATTGGGTTTATTGACCAGTTGCCTTCACCCGAGACGATCACGTTCGAGACGATCAGAAAAGACGTTCCACGTCCGCCGCCAAGGTCTGTGAGTGGAGGCGCTGGCTAACACTCCCAGGGTTCTACTAGTACACATAAATACCCAAGAAAGTGGATGGGGAAACGCCGCCGCGGTAGCTCAATTGGTAGAGCATCGCACGCGACATGCGAAGGTTGTGGGTTCGGTTCCCACCTGCGGCAAGTTGTTTTTTCATCCACTTTAATTTCCATTAATTTATCATTACTTTATTTCATTTATTAGGCACATGCAATTTCCCCTATGTTGTACTTGGTGTCAATGTTTGTTGGCTTCTCATTATATGACTAATAAATATCGGGTCCCTCGGTTAACCCACTTTCTTCTCGTTTATATATATATATATATATATATATATATATATATATATATATATATATATATATATACATATATATATATATATATATATATATATATATATATATATATATATATATATATATATATATATATATATATACATATACACATATTTCCACTTCGCCAAGGTATGCAAATGTTCACTTATGGGCAATCGGCAATAAAATGTAATGCAGAAATTTCACTCGCTACATATTTAGGTAGTTTGACTGAAAGGATAAATAACCAAAAAGGACCAAAAGTACGGCATACATACGAAGAG
Source organism: Dermacentor albipictus (assembly GCF_038994185.2). Lineage (NCBI taxonomy): Eukaryota > Metazoa > Arthropoda > Arachnida > Ixodida > Ixodidae > Dermacentor > Dermacentor albipictus. The sequence continues at coordinate 125,310,218 of NC_091825.1, forward strand.
AGGGCCTCAAATCAATGTACAGCTAGTAAAATAAGAGACAGAGGAGGGAGTAAGGAAAGGCAGGGAGGTTATCCAGACTGAGTTCAGTTGGCTACCATACACGTGGGGAGGGAGATGGGGAGGGCAACAGAGAGAAAAAACATGAGTCTATATCGCACTTTCACATGCACTAAGCTAGGTGCAGGATGTGTGCAGTGGGGAACTCAAGTTTGTTGCCTTCAGGTAGTGAAGAAGCGCTCGAATGGCTTTCTGGGCTAATGAACTGTGATGCCAGGCTCCGAATATCTTTGCTTCTGTGAATGGCTTATCGTCCAGTAACTGAGACAAAGTTATTGTTTAAGTCTAGTGATGATAATGATTTAGTGCAGATAAGCAGCGCAAATTCCTTAAATGATTCCTGATAGGAAACTTCCGAACCAGCACAAAAATGCACCAACTGCTTGACTAATAGCAACTTCATCGCGTATTAGTCAGCGGGTGCACCAGCACAATTAAGCGCTTTGCTTTCTTTTTCTTAATAAGCACGTAGAACTCTTTCTGATTTGCTTGCTATAGGTTACTTATAATGAAAAATGTTGCTATACGGCACCGCACATCACGCATTCCAAAGGCACGTGCAGCACGGCTAGCTTCCAATGAAGCAGCGGTATACTGTTAGATATCGAGAGTGTAATCGATGCGCGTGCACTCGAATGTTGTATAGCGTGAGCATCGTGCATTAGGCGTGCCTATATACACGATGCAGTCTTTCGTAAAACAATGACGGCAGCAGCGACGGTAGCGTATGGCCTAATTGGATCAACTTCGGCGTGCCCCGAGACATGATCGACTGGCACGCTTCGTTGACCGCTCAGCCTTCCGGCGATAGCCAATATATACACGACGCGTTAGGCACGAACGTGGATGGAAGAGGGTGCACCACTGCGAAGTCAGGCTGGTTTCTTATGGTTTTTATCCCGTTTATCGCCTTCCCGAGTCATACGCTTTCTCGTATACGTTAAGGCAACTCGTCCCGTGACTCGCTGCAGAATTTCATTACGGCACTGTGAGGAAAAATGAGCTTTCTGTTTTCCGCCTTGTGATCGAGCGAATCAATATCATTATCGAAAAAGAAGGACACATTGTTTCTGTTTACCTTCGCCGCTCATTGAAGGCACTAATGTCGTACAGCAGTAGTAGATGCTCGCAGTCTGATTTTTCGTGCATGATAATCGGATTGTTAGCACACTTGTGACGTGTCTTCGTGCTGGCGGCTTACGAAAGCAGCCTTTTCCTTAATTCAACTTCAATAATCAAAGACTTCAAATCTTAAGCGCAGATCTTATTGCGGGAACGAACGTGCTATGACAGCTTCAGTCAACTCTGTTGTTTCAGCAACACCAGCCTACAACACCAAACTTCATCAACCTATGGTCACGCCGCACTACGGTACCAATTTGTTTTCAATATTGTGAAAGCATGCTTCATCACAATGGAGAGTACTTCCAAACACTCAGTGCTCTGAAGAACATGGCTGCTTCGTTCCTTCGTGGGTGTCTAGATGCACTTTCTTAATGAGTGGAGGGCCACTGCTAAAGGAAGTTGAAAGGTAGACTCATTACATCGCTTCTACAAAGAGTCTGGAGAAACTACGACTTATTATCTGGACAGTGCATCAATATCTTCCGCAGTTTGAGCGTATCCTGCTTGAGGCGCGTTCCGGCGATGATATCACACCCAGGCACGGATACATAGACTGCCACCCCATCGCACCGAGGGATGACGCCTAAGGGTGCGTTCTTCTAATAGGATCATGACAATCGACGTGGTGGCTGAAACTATGTTAGTGCACTTGGCACAGGTCTGTTGAAAGGTGTCAGTGCCACTAACGACAAATCATGTGCTGAAAAGGTGGACGATTGCGCGCTCTGTCAAAGGGGACACTTCTCACATGCTCTACGCCCATGCCCTCCCTTTCACAGTTCGCCAACACTGTAGATAAATTAATCGAGCGCTTGCTTATAAAACCTCATTCCTGATCGTGTACAACCAGATTGATCCGCGATCTCAATTGCTTTCTACTTGTTCGCGCTCTCCAAATTCTCGACATCTTTCAACCCTAGAGCGGCCATTGACCCGACTTTTGCTTTTCTCACGCCGGTTCTTCAAACCAAATGATCAGCTGGTGCCCCCATTGAATCATTCGATTTTGTTGTTCGTGTGACAAACTTCGGTCATAATGGCGGCGCACCGGGGGTTTATAGGCGTGAAACTTGGGGATCGCGCGGCTATGGTTGTCCGTCACATGCGCCACTTCTCGACTTGCTCAACTTGTCTTCCATGGCCATTGCGTGTCTCCAATCTCTTCTATTGCACGATGCGCTGCAGCTCTCAGCGAGGAGACGCGGAAGAACCCGGCAAACATGGTGACCTTGTTGGGGACAAGGAATGCAATCATGGCACGTTGGCTGCCGCGCTTCGCGACTATTTTGTTTGCATCTGTTTGTCTTCGTTGTGGTTTGTTTGCCACGAAATCATCCGGCTCGTCCCCCAACCTGCGAACATGATGAAAGCGCGTCTTCATGACCTGTGTGAGGAATGCAGCAGTTCGCTGTTGACTTGGTAAGGCATGCGTTCCTCGGCCAATATTGTATCTGCGGTAGCTGAGATGCCCAACACTGCGTCATCCTGTGTTGTCTAAATCACGATCCGTCCAGAGGAGACATTGCGCGTCTACTCGCAGTAAGCTGGGCACTGAATGCAACGAACATCTTCCTTACATTGGCTGGTTACCTCCCTAAACGGGTTAGCAAGTTCCCGTTTTCCGGCGTTCGTACGAAAAAAAAATATATATATAGTGTTGGCTACTTTTTGCTCTCGTTTTGTCCGAGTAATCAGCGTGTACTATTGCGTTTCATAACATGGTTATCTTCCCGGTTGGTATAGGTACGTACCAACAAAGAGGGCCCTAACTAGCCACATATAAGTTGGTTTATCAAGAATAACGGTAGCATGTCGTTCATAACTTTATCGAGTACCTGTCGCATGTGTTGCATGCTATCTTATTCCCCTCGAGATTTCCGCCTCATGATTTGGGCCTCCGTGACTTCACAACAAGATAACGCAACGAGTGACTGAAAATCAGTCATACCCTTAAGAAAACAGAGAATGGCAATATTCTAGCTGAGATTGAGATGGTCGAGTTGGGATGTTCCAATTGAAATAAACTAGAGGTTTTGCAAAAGACAGCTATGCGTGCCCTTGAATGCGTCCGCTTTATTGATACGAGATCTCCTTGCATATTTATATAGAGAATATTTTTAGCTGTACATTTTTCTTTATACTCGTCAGCTGTCACTTTATACTGTTTACAAAAATGAAAGGAAACTGCACAAGTTCTGCGGCAACCTATCTTCAAACAAGAAGATACTGTAGCCTTCGTGTAGTTAACTTAAAACTATCTGGCATTCTAAAAAAATTATGCAAAGCAAACCACAGATAGTAAATCTTTATTTTGGTAAACGAGAACGAGGAAATAATCAGACTGATAAAACAACCACTTTCAATAGATTCATTAAAACAGGACTATGCGTTGAGAAATACTCACTACGTATAATGAGCGCTTTTTGCGCAAATTGGGTATTGCTGTTATTTGTCACTGAATGCCCAGGGATGTCGATTGTGGTTGATTGAATATGACGCGTGTCATTGTTAGTCATTTTCTTTAAGACAAGGTCTTGTTTTGCAAGACTTCACATGGGTTTGGCGTACATGAAATCTAGGTATTTATCTGGCTTCTTGGCAAAAGAACAAACACACACACAAATCCTTTCTTTTGCGTTTCTATAGCGTCGTAGGGAGTCGCTAAAGGTTTCAAAACGTACGTTTCCTTCCTATAAACGTTTCTTCTTCCTGCGAAGTTTTATTGCGGCACTTACATGGGCCCAGCATAACTCAAGTGTCGCGAAAGTAACTTCATGAGTCGTGCTCTAAATAAAACGAATGCAATTACATCTCGTAGAATCTGCACTTTTATTCCCTTCCTTAATCAAACGATACTCGAATTTCTACCTTTTTAACATGGTTGCTTTGTAGTTTATTTGTACTAAAGAAAGAGGCGCCTTACATGAGATTCCCTCCCACTTTCGGTAATATATTTTTTTTTCTCTGAGATCCTTGACTGTATTTGTGAACTGCGTGTTACCTTTTCTAATTCTGAAAAATAATAATAATAGGAGAATCCTTTCACAAAGACTATTTTTTCCTTACTCTCCTTTATCCAGTCATACGCTTTCAACACCTTCAGCGTCGCATATAGTGTATTCATGAATAGCGTTTTCGCAGGTCTTTTTAGGTTCCTCGTTTAAAACTCCATGCTTCGGAGCTTCACTTTTATTTACCTCTACTTTTCTTTTCTCTGTTCGCATTTTCGCACTTACGTGTCGCTTTAGAATAAACAAGCCGTTCGTTTGCAAAGCGGAACTCGCTTTATAGAGCATCTGCGAGAGACAGGAATGCTGAAGGCTCCGAGGAAATATAAATTTATAAGCAGCAAAAAAGAAAACAACGGGTCTCGTATAAAAGCGTGCAATGGACCAGTGGCATACTGGTACAAGCTTCTCGCTCTGGAGAGTCAATACTGGCGAAATAGAAGCGTATTTTGCTTCGCGTTTTTTCTCGTTCACGCGAAATTCCCGAAACTCTTTATTTTTTTATTGATGCCAATAAAGAAGGATATGCCAGTACCTAAATAAGGCACCGGCTACTCCTTTTCATATGGGTAGCACGTATCACATATTATCCCATATTCACATATCCCATTGAACACTTCACATGTTCGACGTCTCAGAAGTAAAAAAAAAGCACTTTATAAAATGACACATTGTAAATTGACTCATGTCAAATGTCAGATACACCCCAAGTACTGTACGAATACACAAGTGGCATAAGAGATAAAAGTGCGTAGTAAAAGTAACGATTATAAATGTTGCAAGCGCTACAATTTGAAACGCTACAATACAATTCAGATGCAAAGAGAAAATGCATACAGTACACATAAAGACAATGCGCACACATGCAGTGAGTGTTTTCACTAGGCAATATTTGTGACCTCAAAAACAAAGAGCTGTAAGCGCATGTTTTTTGGTGTAAATCTGTTCGCCATCCTTAGATTCTTTCTTCATTTGCTTTCTCTGCGTGCCAGTACTCGTCTGTTAAACTGCTGCGGAAAGTTTACGTTACTGTTTATATTTGAAACGTTTGTACGAGAAAGCAGGGGTGTAAGAGTGCGTACAAAGGAGGCTACATTGACGTCAGCTATTTTTTAAATAAAGAGGAATAACTTTGATTCGATGTCTTGAGTTGCCTTTATTATTTTATCGTAAATTAATATGGCATGGGGCAATTTCAAGTCAGTAAACATAGCATTCTATTGATATTTAGCTGGAGCAATGTATGCCCGATAGAGCCCTGGCATTGCAGTTCATTAACTTTATTCTCGTATCCAGACATGAAATCCTCAGTGACTCGCGTAAGAATTTTACGTCATCAAATCAATTTTTTGCACCATTTTTGTCTCTCTAATAAAGATAGTGAATATTGCGGTGCATAATAATAACCCACTGGTTCTGCACTAATATTGTTTCAGCGTTTTGTATTTGCAGACGTTGTCGTTTATGGAACTATCGCTTCGCAAATAAATGAACACAAAGCGTTGAACCATGTGCTAAGCTTGCCGCGAGAACTTAATAAGCAACAAACTGAATCATTGCTGAAATATTGTGCATGGGACTCTCCATAAAGCTCCCCGAAGAGGCTCGGTTATCATTGCCATTCCTTGCTTCAAAAATTGAGAGTAATTCAAAAGAACTAATAATTTCATGTCGTCCTCACAGCTCTTCTATTAAAGATCTCTCTAGTTTCTAAAACAGAAAACCAGGAAGACTCGTTGGAGGCACATTTTTCTTGCGGTTTGATGAAACCGCACTTGGTTTTAATTTTCTGGCTTGTTCATCATATAGAAAGACATTCAGAAACGTTAAAATACATATTGCCGTCATTTGAAATACTGAATATATATTTTCTTCTGCGCGTCAACAAATAAAAACGGATCCCTCGAGTCCCCGCCAAAACGTACCTGGCGCGTGAGGAGAGCCGAGGTAACGCGCCATGACACTTCGACATGCTGTCATTGCTCGTTTCTCAGCTTGCTTCCTCGTACGACTACGTGCACCGTTGGTGTTATTTTTTTTTACCCTTTCCTGCGTTTTTTTTTCCCTCTTGTGTTTTTTCGCCACTCCGATAACTGCCGAAGAATGGGCACTCTTGCCCACAGAAATGCGAGCTAACAAGTGATTACACATACAACTTTAAGTAGACAAGCAGATTTGAGCTATGCGGCAGCCTGTTATTTTCTCCAAGTACGTCATCGCTATTCCCTTAGAGAAAAAGAAAGAAAGAAAAGGAAACAGGCTCCGCAACCCCGAATTAATGACACTCGCCTAGCAGTGACAGGAATGAACGCGTGGCTGTTCGTTCCGCTTGGCTCCGGGCGCCGTCACTGCTGTCTGTCTGCTGCTAGCGATTAGACACGAGTGCGCGCTCAAGCTCAGGCTACACACGCGAGCAACCTCAGCATTCCATGGAATGCAGCATTCCATGGAATGCATATAGTCGTCCGTCGCGTGATGCGACGGCTACAGTTCCTTCGCCGCTCAATGCGCGCTTGCCTTCAGCCTCGTTGCTAAGTATGCCTCATTAAAGCACTTCTTTCAGAAGTGATTACACGTTGGTCGACTGCCCTGCTGCCGTACCTTTCGTGCAACGAGTATTTCGTGCCTCCAGCGAACGTATGTTCCAGCGTTATGTCACGTCACGTGATGCTAGAGATAGCCGGGTTAAGATATCGTGATTGCTCAGCGCAGCAAAAAAATAAAGAATACATGGGAGTGGCAGATGAATAGAAAGCTCGTGAATGAAAGTACTGAGTGTCGTATTTGTTGATGTACTTTCCCAGTAGGTGCACTGGAGATAGAACATTCTAGACGTCGACCTGGGGGATCATGAGAGTGGTTGTCGAATTTTCTTAGAGATAAAAGCTCCCTAATTGCGGTGGGCAAAGCAGATTCTCGCATGGTGTTTTCGTGCAAGACTTACTATGGCAACACTTACACTATCTGGCGTTTCTATTTTCGCGTCGATGCTTTGCCTATAAAGAGCTGAATGTAGCAAACGTTCATAACCCCGCCCTACTGAGGACAGTTAATTAATGAAGCGGCTCTGACTACTACAGCGGGAAAGCAGCAACACGCTAAGCTGCCTTGCTTTTTTAACGTCCCATGGAGTGGTATTAAACTCTGCCTGTGTTGCATCTAAATGCGTAACGTCGAAGCGTATGTGAGTCACACGCTTCACACGAGAAGAAGAAAGAAGTAATATTGTTATTTAAATCGCTACGTTTACCTTATCTTATTCATCACGTTTTTGTTATTTTCGTCAAGGTCAATGTCTAGAACACCGTAACGGAAAGTGTTTCGATTCCCTTCCGCAAAGCGAGGTCTAATATGCATGATCGGCTATTATTCGTTGCGTCACATTCTTTGCTAGGATGTGTATATTTTGCAACAATGCGTCCCTAACGCGTTGAGTTGCCGAAACAAAAGAACAAATGAAAATACTCTCCCTGGAAGGCAGAAAGCATAGCAAGTATAAGCGTACTTAGCGCAACGCTTCCCCCATTTTTATGAATACCGTGCATGGCCTCTCATGAATAATGCCGACGCGGTGTCAGCTGTGCAGAGCTGCTTCTCGTCGTTGCATATATAGGTGTAGCGCTGCCGGCACGGACACGGCGCTTTGACACGGAGTTGGAGCCGCAGGTTCCGGCGGACACTGACGTCATGCACAGCATTTGATTTTCTGAGTCAGCGACGTGTATTTATTGAGCGTTATTGTTCTTTTCTGCTTTTGTTTTCGTTCTTTAGGGATTGCTGACCGATAAAAACATCGTTATGTGAAGAAAGAAACGGAAAAAGTCGAAGCATAATAGAACATAGATGTTTTTATTTCTGTTACAAAACTGGGAGTTGTTGCGGAAGGAAGTTAAATATTATGAATAAATGCAGAAAAATTGCAAGAACGTGACTTTCGGGGCCGGAAACAGCATGGTCCTAAACATAAGTCAGAGAAGAATGAGAAGGTTAACAAGAATAAAAATGACAATAAACACTATACATTCACTCTACCATAATTCAAAGGCACATAGGTATTACCACCACGTGCATCAGTACAGAAAGCACGGTACATTTATTATTGCGGTAGGAATAATATATGAACACTATGTTTCGTTGAAAATTCAAGTGGGATAAGCTCCTATCGCTTCTTTCTTTGAAAACATCATGGTACACTTCCCACCTCAGCAGTTTTCATCTTATATTGCATTAGTCGCAGCTTAACCTTCTAAGAAAAATTAAATTTGTTTCTCTGGCAGTTCTTTGTCCTGCGCTCGTAATAAACAAAAATGTTTTCGTTATTAGCTCCGCCAGTGGTTGTCATTTTACGACACACGACAAAGTGTTTAATACAGGGTAAAATTCAACGTTCTAATATTGCATTCTGTACGCTTTAATTATACTGTTTTCTCTCGTTGAGCCCTCATGAAGTAATGAAATAAGAAATATGAGGCAATAAAGGCTTCACCTTTCAGCCGAAACGGTGGCTTCTTTATTTGTTTAGTAAAATAAATATGACTGCGAGTTATCTGTACACGCCTCCATTGAATCTGTCCTCTATGCAACGTGCAATTTCATAAAGTAGACGCAAGACGGCTTATAAAATGAGGAAATGTTTATTTTGCTCTATATAAATGCTCGTTCTGGAATTTCGGTATATTCCGTAAACGTTCTGGCACAAAATAAGCAGCAGTAGTTCCCGTACGAAGCTCCACCGGACGGCATCAGCTAAAAAATTAAATTACAAGCACGTGTCATTTTGGCATTTAGACCTTATAGGAAAACTCCATGCAGCGCTGACCGGCGCTTCAAAAGCCACAAAAGCACGCCAACAACGACACTGCTTGAAGGCTTGCTAATCTCTTGCTCCCTCAACGGCCTCCTATGCCCTTCTTTTTCTTTTCCCGTTTGTTCATTTTCCCCTCTTGGCCTTTTCTTTCTTTTTTTCCCCCACCTTGCCACTCTCGCTCTTGTCCTCTCGTCTTAGAAACCACGCTTACAGACGTCAGGCGACAGCACTCATTTTCTTTGCTGTCTCTCCCTTTACAGCCAGCCGCCACCGACAACAACCGCACGTGACGTCACTGTACTTCCTCCGTTGAAACTAACATACCGAGGATTACGAGGCCGCCTTTGACGAAGATAGGTCCTCCTATCGAAACGTTGGCCAACCTTTCTGATCGAGGCACCTTATCCCTGTTTATAAGCTTTACACCACAGTGTGATGCAGTTAACGTAGAGAGGCGGGAAGAGGAAGAAATGAAGAGAGAAGGTAGGGATGCTAACCAGAAATGCATCTAGTTGGCTACCCTACTCTGGGGGACGGTAAAGAGGGACAAGAAAGATAAGATAGAGAGGGGAAGGGGAGGGGGAGGAAAGCCGCGGCGAGATCGCGCACGCACGCGGAGGGCCTGAGCGAGTCAAAGACGTTCACATAGGGCAGTCACCTTCAAGAAAGACAAAAGTGTACTTCGTCAATTTCAAAAAAATTTAAGAAAAGTTGTGTACTTCTTCAAATTGACTATTGGGATAACCTGATTTCATTATAACTTATTTTCGGATTGTAGTAACTAACGAGAAGCGCCTTCATATTCTCGCTCATTGCACTGCAGGCACCCCGAATTTGGCAGTGTTGATGGCATGAGTCAGCATACGATAGTTTATTTGCCAGTTACGCGTGCCTAAGCTAACGTACAGCCTGTGGTTAAAAGTACGTCTAACCTTGGACTTAAGCAGCACTGGCTAACACGCCAAGGGCTCATCTTGTGCACATGCAGAAATACAAGTCGATGAAAAGATGGCGCCTCGGTAGCGGGATTCTTAAAGTATCGCACGCTTATTGCGGAAGATGTGGGTTCGGCTCGCACATGCAGCAAGGGGGCGTTTCGTCCACTTTATTTACCTTTACCTTACCGCTACCATTCCGGGGAGCATAAACATCATTTACTAAGTTACAACGACATCACCAAATACCACTACTTGGGACGTATGCCATTCCCACTGCCACACGTAAAGTTGAACAGGGCTCAGGCAGTCACGCTACGTTTACTGAAAACCGGGACGTACCCCACTCCGTATTTCGTAAATAAAATTCCCCCGGAAGAGAAATTAGGAAAGAATGTAACGTGTGCGATGGCATCATTCACATCAGACACATGCTAGCGGGCTGTCCCGCGACTCTCATCGACACCGAAGAAAAATGGCTTTACTGGCACAAGATGATATCAAGCTCTTCATATCAAGATCAACTGCGGGCTGTCCAGAGGGTCCACTATGGCGTCATAAGGCTCGGCCTGACGGTGCCGACGTGGACACGGCCCGTCTTGGTCTGAAAAGACTGGGCTTCAGGACTCTAATATTAAGTTTTGTGAATGAATGAATGAATGAATGAATGAATGAATGAATGAATGAATGAATGAATGAATGAATGAATCATTTGCACGTATATATTAAACATCAGCACTTAGTTTTCCCTATGGTTTCTTGGGCTTCAATGTCTGTTTTGTCGTACAATTGTGACGAATGAAAAAAAAAAAGTAGAGTGTCTAGAATCCTCTAATCTTGCTTTTGTAGCAACGTCGTACATGGCATACAAATTGGGTACTGTACGATTACCTTGGTATGAGGCTTCTTTATAGATTATATTCAGTCATATTAACCTATAGTGCCAAGAATTGATGCGTGCCTATTCTGTATCCACAACTTAGCGCCTTTAACGTTCTCGTATACGCAGCAATGTTGCGAGTTGGTGGACGTCCATCTCAAAATCAGGGCTAACCTGAGCAGCAACAAAAACCAGATGGAAGCTTGAAGTGGAAGAGTATTTCCTTTCTTTATTTTAGACCTACTTTCTTTAGATACACTGTTCCGTGTTTCAAGATCTCGTATATACACCTGGGGTGCTATTTAGGACAATCAAATTCGGCCATATTGTTACGTTCCGTCATGTTAGCATTTTGATCCAATAACAAAGTCCGTGGCAGCCCTGGGGCGAATCGGAGAAGACAACGTCGCGAATTTAGCAGTGTCCTTATGAGTCCTCCTGCTAAAAGGTAGTTCCGCAAAAGAAACCCAACAGAATCTGTTTCTGCATAATCATGATCGTCATCACATTATCATCAACACAGTAAACGCTGTGCTGACTTAGTCAGGGCGTTCTGCTGCTCCGAACTAAATCGTGGCTTTGATGGCAAGTCGTGGAGACCGTCTTAAGACAGCGGCGCGGTATTCGAAAAACGCCAAAGGACTTCGCGCAGTGAAAATTGAATCGGCGCACGGGGCTACTACGTCTCCCATAGCTGCTGTGTCGCTTTTGGTAGTTGAACCTCATTGCTTATTGTCATAAATATGTTAGGGGTGACTGAATCTTCATAAAGAGACATTCTTGCGAGAAACTATTTTGCAAAGAAGTGATACTTTTGGCTGAGTTCACTTTTGCTGCCTTGCACGCGTTCCCATGACGACGACATCATTTGTGAAGATAAGAGCAAGCACGCCGATGTGATCGTGAACGTTCGCCCTACATTTTTCGAACGCTTCCAGCCTGCAGCTCCGTCAACATCGCATATCTTCACCATCGTAACATCTGAGCGTCGCTTCCGACGCTCCATAATCGCATGCTGCTGTGTTCACGTCGCGCTGGAAAGATTAGCCGGTATGCCTGGCCCAGCGACTAACGGGTTGTTGTTGCTGCTTCCTTACGAATCATGCTGGCAGTCGTGCCCTCCACTACAACGCCTCTGTAACGACCTCCCATTCCTAATAACCATTTCCAAGTCCGGCCGACGTCCGTCAGACGGCGCTTTGGCCAGGCGACCGGAAATGCACATTCTAGGGAGGAAAAGAGCCTGTGCCTCACTGATGTCCACTGTGACGTCTCATCTCCATTTCCGGCGACGCGACACCGGGAGCTTGGCAGCTTAAGGGACAACGTGCAAAGCTCCACATGGGACGTCTGAGGAAGATGGTAGACGTTGTGATGCCATGAATTGTGCAGGTCAGTATAACGTACTACGAAAGATGAAAGTTACACAGCGTTCGTTGCAAATGTATACGTCGATGCAGTCGCGTCCATCGGCATTGCAGTGGGGGATAAAGAGATGCTTTAACTTTTTTTTCGTTGCCCAACCTTGCTTCATACACGTCTTCTGTCACGGATGTTTCCGTGCATCCCGCCTGCCTCAGACTCCTGCAGGAGTTGTTTGCGATATCTGCTTCGGTCTTCGTCAAGCGCGTAAGTTGGGCAGCAAGCGTGAGGTCTCTGCACACCTCCCTCAGAAACGAAAAGAAGTAAACGCACATATTGAAAATACACCATAAAGGGCCATGCCACCTTAGTGCCTGTTGCGGCTTCTAGCTCTCAAAGCGTTACGCAGGACGCTATTTTTGGTGAGACGCAGGATTAAATAACATTAACAGATATTTAATTATGACGTCGTATTGCCGCGAATCAAGTTTCGACGTGTCCTTCAGGAGAAGCGATCTCAATGATGGAGCGTGAGATGGCAACTTCGCTCAAGAAATGAAACCGAATTAATTTCACTCCGGTGCTCCTCTTACAGCCAGCGTTATGACCGCAAGTAGTCGCTATCATCGAGCGTACGCTGTTGTGTGTCTTTGGGCGCGTGACAGCACACTTCTTCAGTTAGTATATGGGCGCATGTCTCTTGCAGTTTTGTTGCAACCAGGTGCCTTATTTCCTGTAATATTCTAACAGCTACATATCACTAGCAGCGCCTCGCCTGTCGGGCGGAATGCGCCTTTTTTAATTTTTTCGGAACTTCACGAATTTCTTTATTATCGCGCTAGCCATTTGAGCTACCTCTGAAGGCATCTAATTAGTTTCGCTGCAATGGTCGTGCAGGATGGAACTCGTATAGCCGATGCAACTCTCCGCGTCTTTATTGTCGCAGTGGTTAAGTAATCACCCAAAGAAAACCTTGTGTTTAGGCAGGCTGAGACACAGCGTCATTAAGACTGCTTCGCCATTTCTTCTCTGCAACTGGGATGATGTAGTTGCTAAAAATACCTAGAGCGGAGGAATCCTGTGGATTGCTCGTTGTAAACCGTCCGTGAAGAGAAAAAAATATGTTCATTAACTGGCAACCTTATGATTCCTTCAGTTAATAAGATTCGGCGCAGCGCATGAACCATCATACGCGTCGACACTCAGATAAGTCGTGGTTATAAGCGAAGGCGGGTGAGGGAAATCCGAGCCCATTTGAAGGATGGTGACATAACGACATTAGTAAATATTCCGTCAGTCAGTTCTTACTCAGCAGAATTTATTACGCCTGGTAAAGTAGCTTCACATTTGAGCGTTTAATTTAATGCTATGTGCCCTGCTCTGACATTATTTATGATACATTCAAAGCAGTCACGTTCGTCTTCTCTAACATCTACGTTCGTTCTCTTGTAAACACAACCTGTACTCTTGCCAATAAAAAGACAGTTTGTATTATGAAAGTCTACCGTACTAATTTAGCTTGATTGATTTTTTATTATTTTGTATTGTGTTATTGAGCGCAGCTGGAGCAGCACATTTAGGTAAACACAGTTTATACACTTAAACAAATTTTACAACTTTTCAGAAAGCATTGCTTAGTAGGAGCTGCACTGTAAAGGCAGATGACTTCAACGTAAAATAATAAAATAAAACGCCACTGTACTAACAAAATGGTTGGAGTATACTTATGGGCCGTTATGGTAAATCTTAAGTGTGTAGTTAATATATCCTCCTTGATATGTATCCTCCTCTCAAGACGGTATTCCGTCGAAAGATGGCTTAAGCGACTATTTAGAGTGGTAAAAAAGCTACTGGAGTACACGAACTCATTATAGAGAGTCGTGAGCGCATTGTTCTCAATACTCTTGGTGTAATACCATGTCAGCGGCTTATATTGCGTCAAAAGTACCTGAAACCACGGGGAATTCTTTTTGACTGCTATATTTGTTCACCGCTTGGTTTTCCCGACAAATTAAAATATTGCTTCCCTTATGCTATTCTTTTCTCACCTGCTTTCTTAATCACAGAATACCCAAACAGCCTTTCACATGAAGACATGCTATAACGAGTACTTGACCTTTATATCCGGCCATGAGGAGAACACTCATACAAATAAAGAGTAGAATGAAAAGAGGGTAAAAAAAACTGTATATCGATTAATCACTTAACCATTGGTTTCTTCAACTACCCACAACTGAAGACTGGGTTATAAGAACGCTAGCAGCGTTCCACGCCCAAATCAATATTGGAGGTGTCAATAGAAGGTTATGAAAAATACTACGTTTGACATAGTTGAGTTAATTTTATATTTCTCCTTAAAGCATGAATCAGCGCATGAATCAGTGGTACAAAGAAGCCGGATAAAAAGAAATACTTGTTCTGTATTTTTCATTATTTATTTCATTTACTTTTTTTTGCACACTCTGCCTGCTTTGTCATTTTTCCATTCGTCTCATTCTTGTAATTTGCCGGGCCAATGCTAGCAAGCGATGTGGCATGGTTTCTTCTGAAGTCCTTTCTTTCTGTTGCGACTAGCGTGGTTCCGGTAATCTTTAACTGTAACACTCTGGTTGTTCGCGGACCGGCGCAATTTAGCGTAGATTCTGTAAACCCATAAATGCGGATCAAGTTCTTGCTCGAGTTGTGCCTTTGGCGCCGAGAGAGAATCATTTATTCAGGTTGCCGTTCCATTCCGTACTACCCACCGAAGTCTTTTCCCTCATCTCTTCATGAGTCAAATTTTCGCTTAAACGTTGCTTAAATCAAAGCTTGCTAATGCTTGTAATTTTTCCAGAACCGAACGAATAAAGAAATCAGCAGCTGATCAGTGCGCCCACGAAACTTATTTTCAATATTTTTATTTTATTTTAATGCAGTAGAAAATACGAAACGCCGACAGTACCGGTGCGTGCACTAAGATTCAATTGCAGACTTAAAGCGAGCTAAAATACGCCCAAAGAAGACCGCGAGAAAGGAGTGCAAATCTCGCACCCAAACGCAAAGAGCTGGACGAGCTATTAAGAAAGACATGGCACCATTGCAGCGAATGTTTGCGAGACATGTCAAATACGAGAAGTAAACCAGGTTTGCAATCGTCTAGATATGGCGATTTTCGCTTGAAGATTCGTGCTCCTGCGATATAAGTCTCCGGCTTCTTTTACGTTAGGTTACCACGCCACGAAGTCCTCTAGGAGCCCATGCATATACAGAGCAAACAAAAGTGCAACTCACAAAGTGACAAGTACACAGGAAAGGCAGCGCACCGTACAGTTGGCAGCAGCAGACGCTTGTAAGTTGCGTGCCTGAATGAATGGAGGCGTGAATAAGCCACGCGAATGAATGGGGTCTACGTTACACACTCCAACGTATATTTGAAAAATAATAATGAACGTGCCACATAGTTCGAGGTTTCCGTTCTCGATTTATTGCAGCTTGCACGCATCACAACGTGTGAACGCCTTTATGAAATTGTCTTTTCTTTTTCTTGTCTGTGGATTACAGGAAGTGGACGAAAGAACGTCGTTATTGTCTTTCTTTCTTGCAGCGAATCATCAGAGAAACGCACCCTCATTTATTGCTTGTACCATCTGACTGTTTCTCAGGTTTTCAATAAAGGAAACTCACTGGCTAAATCTAATCTTCAGGAGAAAAAAAAAATGCGCCTCATGATTAGGTTACAGTGTGCAGCAAATTATAAACAATTTCGTCAAAGAAGCGATAACGAAGCACGGCTCTCTTCCGGAAGCAGACGGAGGCTCTCCTTCAGGATAACAAAGAGACGTTACCGAGAAAGTGAGGTCGAAGAGATTAACCTTTTGTCTTTGCTTAATCGCATTCTAGCCATTGGTTCACGCGTCCCACGAGACGGAGGGCTAAGAGCTGAACCAGCAAACAGAATGCGGAAAGTACACGAGGAGAAGGTTTTTGCGCTTTGAAATAGACTCACCGGAACTTGGACTCATCGTTTGCTCTCTTTTGCTCGGAGCAGCCAAGGCAACGTAAACGATAAGCCTCATTCTTGAAGGAGAGAAAGCGAGAGAGAGAGCAAGAAAAGGCAGGGCAGGGAGGTGGACCATACAAGAGCCCGGTTTACTACCCTACACTGGGATTGGGGGAAGGGTGAAATAGAACATATAGCAATCAGGCTGCTTTCCTGGGCGCTTCTTAATGAATTAAACAAATAGGAGCAGTCCAGAAAGAGATAATGGTAACAAGCATTTCGACGTCCTTGCCTTGGGGCTTGCGTAATCCCGGTGGTATATGTTACGTAATAAAATGGAGTTTCCATGCTTTTTTTTACGTGAAGCATTTTTTTAGCTATTTCTTTGTAGTTATTGCGTTTACGGTCGTCAACTTAGCCATCTCGCCGCGACTGCTGGTGGTGTAAGCAGGTATTGCACCATGACGTGATACGTTTTCTCTTACACGTAGATAGCCTTATTTATTGCGAAGCAATCTGTGGCTCTTGATGGGCACTCCGTGGTTGTTCTGTAGGTCCCTCTCTCGGACTCCTTTGTTAAAACGAATTACTAATACGCGTTAGTCAACCTGGTAATGTTCTGCGAAACCCAAACAACGCTGGATGACCAGCTCCCTGCAAAATATTTCGCAGAACATCGATACAACATTGCGTGGAACCTGAACTTTCTTTCACTGGCCAGAATAAGAAGCCTTGTGAATGCTGAGTAGACAGAATCTGCTAGATAGGCCTTCTTTATGGAAAGGGAGAAAATAGTTCTTGTTCGAAATAATAATGCGAAACAAAGCGAGAGCGAACACCACAAGCAAGAACAATAGACGGCAATACAGTTTTATTATTTTCGTTAGAACGCTGTGTCGATAAGTCAAATAAGCTTTTATTGGTACCTCAAAAGTTTTGCCGTCACCATGCGAAAATAGTTTGTGTTAAGTCATGACAAATATCTGGCATCGTGACACTATGGGGACGGCGAAGCAAGGAACAAGCAGCAAGGGCGGTCTTTTCATAGTTCTGAGTACACTGCATTTATTGCCTGTCGGTTTTCCTTCATCCCTCTTGTAACGTGGCGCTGCTTAAGTTAGTTACGAATCTGCGGCAACTTGTCTACGCTCCTGTCAATTATGTCGCTGGAGGAAAGGATTAAATGTTTAACCAGGCCACCGACGCCGGATGAATGAGCTCAACTGGTTTGGTTGCAACGCGCTCCAGTGTCGGCAACGAGCTCCACCGTTTATCCGGTTTCCGAAGAGGCAAACTGATTTCTATCAAAGCCTCTGTGAGAAGAAAAACAATATAAAAAACCAAAGAACAAAGAACGTTGAACAGCATGGAATTTCCAGACACTCTGTGGCTGAAACTCCCGGGTGAGTCTTATAGCACGGTCGGGAACTCTTGCATTGATCGCTTGAGTGGAAACTCTTGTAGCACGGGGCGGATACTTGCCCGCATCCGTTCGATCTGCGAATACCTAAACACGAGCGTGGAACCAGGTACGCCTAAGCGTTTGAAATTTCGCGCACATGTTTAATTGAGAGTCGGTTGCTGTGCTCCCCGGCCACAGTGTGGGCGATGCGCGTGCTATGGAAGCACACTCTGGGCTGGCGCCTGTCGAGTACGAAAGGCTAGCACTGACTGACTTTTTTTCTTCTTTTGTATGTGGCTACAGCAGTTTGAAAATTCTTTAGGGCATCTGTTGTCTTTCTGTATTTTTTGCTTCTCTGCAGCTGTACAGTCTTGGCAATGTTGTCTTTTAATGAAGCACAACGCCTCGAAATCTTTGAGGCAGACACTGAATACTTCCCGTCGAGAAGCATTTCCACGTGCCACGTGTTATTTATGCCGCATACTGTACGAGTACAAATTTTCGTGCGAATTCCGAATGTTTTTTTTGCGCCGACCGCCATTTTCAAGCAAGTCCTAAAGCTCTTTCTTGAAGACAAAACGCGGCATTTCTTTTATGTGTGGGAGGGTTCAAGGTTAGCAAGGATTAAATACAAAGTAAAGAAGGAAGAACTCTGCTCAGATCCAAAATGCTGACATGTCGAAGAGCGCGGACTAAATTTTGAAAATTGTTTGTCGACTTGACCCCTACTTGTTGTCATAGAAGCGCAACAATATCCTCCCCATCCCCTTTCCTCTAACCCATTTTAGCTGTCGGTAAAGCTTCCGCTGTGACGGCGCACTATAATGTGATAAAAAGATTGCTTTTTTTGAAATGGAAAAAAGATGTTTCAACATGCACGCCTCGAAACAGCGAAATAGTCTGTTGATTCCTTCGTTCTTTTGTTTATATTTAGGTGATTGCATCTTTTTTCCAACGTCATAGAGGAATTCTCAGCCATTGTTCGGCTTTCTGCGCCGTGACATCGATGGGGTTAGTAATATAGTCTCCATGGTGATTTCACGGAACTCATTTCTCAAATTCGTCACGTGAAACGCAAAATCAATGACTCCCCGTATAAAGCGACCACAAACGCGCCTCTCATCGCGGAGATCACGTGCACGACAGATGAGCAAACTGTGAAATGATTGCGCAACACCCAAACAAGCGGCTATACTGAAGCGTTTCAGATTTTCCTACAGACGTTCTCCCAGAAATGTTTTGATTATAATGTGCTTGGGATCTTCCTTTTAAACCTTTCTATATACTCTCAATATACAAGGAGGGCTTAACCAGTTTCATATGCTTCGTTTATTACATCTGTTCTGCGTCAAAACGCACAAATCTGCTGCATGAAACACCTGGTAGTACGTAAGTTGGTAGACACTTTGTTAACTAAAGTACAGGAAAAACGGCAGCCAGAGACATTGTAAGGTGAACATTGTTTAACTGCGCGAGCAAACGAACTACAAAGACAGCGAGGGACAAGGACGGGCGCAGACTTGCAACTAAAGTTTATTCCACAAGGTACACATATAAATACACACCCGACATACACCACTGCGCGTGCGCGAAAAAAGGCAAGGTAAAAGAAAAGTAAAACCATATATAAGCGAAACGCGACCTCCCTACGCTCGTCAATAAACCTAATCTCACTGTTATGTAAATAAACTGGGGTGTCACTGACACATTGTTGTCCCTTCTTTTTAATATGGTACGCCTCGAGTAGCTCTCTGGCTCGGCTATCTCGGCAGCGGCACAAAATCTTTGTTTCCTTAATGATCGGCTTGCACGTGCACGCCAGGCAGTGGACAGGCAGGTGCCCATTCGTTTTATTTCTAATAGACAATTCGTGCTCACGCAAGCGCACATTCACACACTTTCCTGTTTCGTGACAGCGAGGGACTGCGCCCGTCCTTGTCCCTCGCTGTCTTTGTGGTTCGTTTGCTCGCGCAGTTAAACAATGTTCGCTAATATATACCAACTCGCCCAACAACAAGTTCTACTAAACATTGTAAGGTGTTGTGCACCAGGTATACTGTGTGGCTTTTTAGCAGTGTGGTTTGCTGGGCCAGTTGTGCTCACGTCTGTTCTTGCTGGAACCTCCTATACCCTTATTGTGTGGCTGAACGGCTTTCCTTTTCCAATTGACAGGCGATGTGACGTCACGCCAGAAAACGCCATGTGAGTCAACAAGCGTTTCGACTTGGAAAAGAAAAAAATTGTGATGCCATATAAGGTGTACCTAACTAGTCTTGTTGGCTTAATTGGACAATTATCCCCTCTTCGGGAATAATTCTCGTTGGACCATCACCCGCCAGGCTCAGTAGCCTGCCAGGCTTGGTCTCCAACATTGGTCACCACACGAAATAAATACCGACGAGCAGAGCTGTCTCTTGTCACGGAACCTTGTGTATTCTGATTTCATCGCGTGTTGTGAATGGTGTAGAACTTTCTGGAAGACGCGCGGGCCCCAGCGATTACACTGGAACCTTCGATGACTGATGTACAAAAGCCGACGCGCTTGACCCGCAGGTCAGATTTTCGCCGATCGCCGACTGAGTTCGCCGCTGCCGCCGTTGTTTGAGTGCAGCCTGTTTTGAGAGCGCAAGCACAGGCACAAGTTCGCCCGACAAAACCCTAGTTTCGTCGTTCTCAGTTTTGCTGGTTTCTTCATCGTCACTACTACGTCACAATACATATGTACACGTAGTTATCATGCTTCTTACGTAAGTTATCAATGTCATTATTTGTTTTAAAGAGAAGCACTGGACCTTCCTCCAAAATCTGCTTTATCTTTGAATATTTAGTTATACGACTTCTCTTTTTATCAGAGCTGAAGCGTTACAGATGGGAACACATTCTAGGTGCAATGCAGAAAGCGCTCATCCTGAAGTTAGAGCCTTAGGCTGCGTAAACAGGACATAGCTTTCCCAGGCAGGTAAGTTGTTTCAAATTTCGTCGTAGTAAGCAGTATCATAGGCTGAGAGAAACACGTGTTATAAATTACACGTCGCTCTGCATTGAGAAAGGGTAGAGCCAACAGCAACATCGAGGGTACACGATCCTTTTGGAAGCCGCATCGTCCCACTCTTCTTTCTTGCTACGAACGTAGAATAAATAGGTCTCTATCTTGCAGGTATACAGTTTTATTTAGGCTGAGTCTTTGCAAGAAGAAACATTTATTTTAGACGGTTATCAAAGATAAGTTCTACGTACGGTAGTGAAACTGAACTGTATACTCTATAAATTTGACGAATGAGCTTATGTTTCAACAAGTAGGTCGAGGATAAAAAATAGAAAACGAAAGATTTCGAAGATTGACGATTGCGAAACGCCGGGCATGTAGGTGAATTTTTCCTCGTATGAAAAGACTTTTAGTGCTATGAAAGTGGTTTAGTTTTTCCCTTCACTTCTGTCCTTTTTATTCGAAGAGAACTTTTGAATGCTGCGGGCGGGAAAATGCGAACTATTTCCGCGCTGTTTTCTAGTGAAACTGTGATTTCAATGTATCCCCGAGAATGCTACCTGTAGAAGTTCTTCAAAAAAGACGTCGTGAATCACTGGGAAGGAGTGAAGAAATGAAGTGCTGCAATCACAGTGACGACGACAAGATCACGTGCACTAAACACTGAGGGCAAAAGGAAAGCAGAGATAAAATATGGTCACCCTTATTTTTTTACGTTGAAGTTTCCTGAAGGTAAAATAGGACTCAATAAAGAAAAAGACGCTCACTTCTGCATCATGCGAGACTTTAATGCATTCGTAGACTTGCTAATCACCCAACGGTTGTTGGCTGGTATTCAAGGATTTAATCTGACCTTTCGTACCCTCTTGAGCCTGGTGGTAGACGTCTCACGGTAGAGCCAAAGCAGCTGTCGGGAATCGACCATAAACCCAAAGGAGCCGAGCAGTTTGGACATGCTTCTTAGTCTCTTCTTTGTTGGCCCTCTAATCTAGATGTAAGGTGGTCTTAAGGCTTACCAAGCCCAAAGTCACTAAAGCAATACCTCTTGTTGCGCGCGGATAAGGTTAGCAGAAGGAAGTCGACAAACAAGGAGATTAACGTACTCGGGTTCCGTCGATTCTTTTTTGTACATTTTCCAGGAGCAAAATTAAATTAGAAAAAAAAAATAAACGAAACGAGCAATGAAACAATAAGTGCCCCTCGTCTTTATCACGAGCTGTGTAGGAAACAGGCTGCATGGACGAAATGTGCTGTCACCGCTATCTGAATAGGTAGGTGGAAACGAAGGCGCCACAAGTAGTGTCATTTGCATCGCAAAGAACACATATCCGCAAAAAAAATATTGTTACTAAAGTTAATAATAGAGAGAACTGTTTACATATACAGAACCTGTTATGAAGCGAAGACAGACCTAAGTGCTGAATCTTAAGAGACATGCCAGTAGTACCATAAAACACCTTTCCGTCACTGACAGCGGTAACATTGTGAAAAATGATAGTATACTATGGCTCTGTCTACCGCAGAGTGATGTCAACGGGCTGCAGTGGGCACAGCTGAAAAAACAAAGAAGCGATGCCGTGCAATCTTTCGCAAGCTGTATTGTGCGTTACTTCCTTTTAGGCTGTTTCATCTTTTCTCTAGAGATGTGCCGAGACTCGGTATCAGAAGCCCACGGAGGTCCGATGTATAGCAGGCCATTCAGAGAATACAATGGCAGTCGAGAAGCATCCGTCAGCGTCGCTGACAGCCTGAAGTCTGTCACGCCGAAAGTCGGTGACTTTCCTGCTTACGCCAGTAATTTCTTTTTTATATTGCGACATGAACTAGATGAACTTGGATCTGGGCAAAGTAGGCAATATTGTCCATTCCAAATTACACGACGAGAATAAGACACGCCACGCTAAAATGAAGTTCGCTCCTCGATTTTTTGTATGGGCGAGTATCGAGGTCGACTAAAGAGCATTTAATAAGAAACTATGAATGGAACCAACTTCTCTTTCAACAAATTCCAATCCGCTGCTCTATTACCTCCTGCATTAAGCAGCAGTTTGAAAAGAGAAAGAGACAGAGAAATGAATGGGGCACAAAAACGTAGGAGAGTTAAATAAATGCGCTTCAGGTCGGCTATTCTTTTAGCGAAATGAAGCAAGGCACAAGACTAAATTTATGGAGCATCAGAATTTGACTAAAATGAAGTTTCCTTGAAGCGTGTGGACGGATATATTGAAAATACGATCATTGCAGAGGAACGGGCCCATAATTACCATAAGGCAAACAACAAAACGGGCTACGCAGTAGTTCCTAGGACGGTCAAGTTTCAGTACGCTGGTACAAATACAACCTTTCGCGACACTATGTATACGTGGTAAATGTTATTGGTAATGGTTGATAGTTTTCGCTGAAAAAAAAATTGTTTCTTGAAACAGTATATCGCAGGCCTGCGCACAGCTATACCTGGCTTTACTAATATTATGTGGCATTACTAAAGCAATACCTATATGGTGTATCTAATCAATAGCTACATAGCGTGTCTAGACAATAAGTATATAGCCTGTCTAATCATCGATGGGAGTGTCGAAGCTTACCGCCTTTAAGAATTCTTCACGATTCGCCATTGCCATTGATTTTTGTTGTAGGCTGTACGTGTCGGTTCGACCATCTGCATCCCGGATCATAGCGGTCGATCAGGGACGGCTTTTATTTCTGGAACGCTTATTGCACTGTACCTGTGTGGCACCAGCATTCCAGTAAAGTGTTGTCTTTAACCTGTCGGATTTAATACTGAAAACATCACAAAATAACGGGACGAGCGCCATTTACTTACGGGTCGGCGTCCACAGACTCTTCTGTATGAAACTGTCGGTAACTCCCACGAAGCTGCATGAATTTGTCGATGCAGGTTATATACGTAGACGTTAGCAAGCAATATCGTTTTTCTTTATTCCTGCCCTTGTTTAACGATGACTTGCGTGTTCGCGAGAATGCAGTGCCTCGTGAAATACCATCCGTGATGTTCTGGGACGAGCCATGCAGAGACAGCAATTGCCAAGACGTCGAGGCTTCTAAAACTACAATTTTATTACGCAGTTGCTATTGTTAGAAGAGCTGAACCAGAAATCTAGCGCATATTTCCCCGAGATCCAAGTTCCAGGCGCTGTATAGCATACAAACGGCAGAGATTCTCTACGGCCGGTCCGGTCGCATCGGCAAGAACGTGAGAAGGGCTGGGAAGGGGGAGAGACCTTTTCTCTCCTGATCCCTTGGGCTCATTGATCAACCTGTGGCGCGGTCCGGTGCTCCGCCGACTAGACAGAAAGGGGCGCTCAATCCCGCGAGATACAAGGTCTTCCTTCAAAGGAGCTCGAAGGTCTTTTAGTACCACTCGGAGTCACTCCGCCGTTCGAACGCACTCGCTCAGCGTGGTATTGGCTCTCATTCCCACTTTCAGCTTCTTTAAACGTTGTTTAGTTCCCTTTTTTTTACGCTCTGTGCGGGATCCGTTCTCTATTACAATTCTCCACTTATACCATTGCTTTCTTTTTTGTGCGTGTGCGCGTTGGGTGGAAAGAAGAAAGCAACGAAGCAATAGGGAAGATGAGGAGGAGGAGAACGAGGAGAAGAAGGAGAAAGAAACAAAGATAGAAGGCAGGGATGTTAACCAGAAATGCGTCTGGTTGGCTACCCTACTCTAGGCGACGGGATAGAGGAAATAGAAAGATGAGACAAAGCAAAGATGGAGGGGGAGGAAAGCTGTGGTGAGCTCGCGCACGCACACGGAGGGCCTGAGTGAGTCGAAGGCGTTCACATAGGCCAGTCGCCCTCAAGAAAGACAAAAGTGCCTTCACAGCTTTGTGGGCCGACGAACGATGGGGACAATCTTCAAGCAGCACCTGCACAGACAACGGCTGATCGTCCAGTCGTCGCAATGCGATAGATAATGCTTGTCTTTCGGACTGAAATCGATGACATTGGCACAATAAATGTTCGGTGTTTTCTTTGACGCCACAGACGCCGCATGCAGCACTGTCAGTCAGTCCAATCAAAGTGGTGTACGCCATCGTGAAAGCCACTCCCAGCCACAACCAGTACAGAAGCGATGCATCACGTCGGTGAAGCCCGGCTGAAGGTCGGAGTTGGAGCGAAGGGTTCAGTTCGTGCAACTTGATGTGCCTTATATTTGGGGAGTCCCAATCTGCTAAAGAGAGCTCGCGCGCCAGGTGACGAAGCTTCCTTGCAGCGTCTGTCCTGGAAAGACCAATGTTAACGCTGTTTTCTTGAAGTTACTTTCGGGCAACTTTGTCTGCTTGATCATTTCCACTGATCCTGCAATGGCCGGGTAGCCACTGAAAAATAATTTCGTGGCCTCTCTGTTTGACATTGTGGTTAAGTTTGACAATTTCGTATGTTAGCTGTACGTGAGCTCCCTGTCGGAGAATTGACTGCATGCTGGGTAAAGCCGGTCTCGAGTGGGAAAACACGGTCCAGGTACCAGGACTCTCTGTGTCAATAAATTGAGACGCACTGCCATAGATGTGGTGACATGTGACGTCTTCCATCGCAGTGTTATTCCTCTCGTCGGTGTAAACAAAGCACTGCCAGAACTGTAGTCTGCAGATGTAGTGATTCGTCAGTATAGACGTGTACGTGGCTGATCTATCTTTCGCACAACAGGAGTAAGCTCGATTGTTTTACTGCAGACGGTGGTACATCTGACTCTTTCTGAAGTCCTGGAATTCTGAGTTGTACAATAAAGGCTGGAAGCATTAAGGCACCTGTTTCTTTATTGGAAAATGTTTCAGGAATGGCTCTTTCTTTTTTAGAGAAGGAACAGTCGAACAAATTATGGGACGGAAGAAAGAAGGTGACACCTCCATTCTTGCGATTTCCCCACTAAATATGATGTTTTACAATGTGTAACCAACCAGCTCAAGCAGCTACCTTCTCGCAGTCTATTTTTCAATGTCTCAAGAACAGTTTCATCAAGGATGTCCCCTTTGTCTAACTTAGCACGTGGAACGATCAGTCGAGAGACCTCTCCGACTCAGACCAACCAGGGACTGTGTCACCTTTAGTATTAACTTTTAACGCGTGAAAATACCTTGAGTGATGCGGCTAGTGAGAAGCAATACCAGCAGGCGCATGTCCAACGTCACGTCTGGGAGCAGAGTTTTGCACGGCGGGTAACTTTTAACCACTACCATTTCACTGCTCGTTTCGAGGTGAGTAGGCGAAAACTGGCATTAGTCTTGGAATCTGACTCAGCGGTCACGCCTCGAACACTACCTGGTGGTTATGTCAAACCACTTAAAGCGTTGGCAGTAATATGGTCCGCGATTCCCTTTACGCTTAAGTCCCCAATGGAGACAGAACACCCAGCGACGTGTATTACGTGAATTTTGCTGTTTGTGTTCTGTTGCACAGGCTGCTCAGCGCGCACGACTCTCTTTTGATATAATCCCCCCCCCCCCTGCTCTCTCTTCCCCTTCTTCCTTCCCCCAGCGTAGAGTAGCCAACCAGTCTCTTGAGTGGTTAACATCCCTACCTTCCTTACATCCCTCTTTCTCTCCCTCTTCACATATAGCCCCTCTGTGGGTTTAAACGGGGACTTATAAGACTAAGTTGCGTTTTGTTTCTCCATTTTGCTTTTGCTTTCTGGGCAAAGAGGCTAAAAGATGAAGCTATCTTCACGAGAAATGCAGTTTTCATATTCCGACCTCGCGACAATAAGGAACAAGAACAAACGAAGAGGCGAAAATTGTTGCCAGGACGCTCGGGAATGTCAGAAAAGAGACGGCCTACATGTTCGCCCAACTGCGAAACAAACAAAAATGACGCCGTATGTTTGAGTTTCGATGAAGGCGCGCAAAAAGAAAAGAGAGAGAGAGGCAGACGCAGAGTTCAACGAGGGCAAAGAAAGGAGCGAGCTCCCTCCGAGCGGCAACCTCGATGAAAACATGCCTCGGCAACTCTGATCTGGGGATGATCACTGTGAAGAAAACAGACTTTTGAATGGTTAGCCGCAGAACGATGTTTCTGAGAACAAGGACGGCTGGTGGTATTGCTTGGGGTTTCCAACAAAGTTAGATGCCACGACGCATAAAAATAGAAGAATAAATACGGGAGGAGCTGCGAACCATGACGGTTGATAGGAAGTTTGTTTCAAAGCGGTTGTTTGACTGTTAAGTGAGCACAACTGTTCTCTCGCATTATATGCCTGATTCAATCATTCGAAAATATGCATTTCGTTGCCCATGCGGAGGAGTTTGATAGTTCTTTAACAGCTGCACTTCTTTCCACGCGAAGGTACGCCTCGCATATTTGACATATCAAGATGCGTTTCGAAGAGTCCTTCACTGCGTTCATTTCTGAAGAAGTGAAAACGACATTAATCAGAATCCTTTTGTTTGACTGAGTTTATTGGGTACTTTTAGGTTCATGAAGCTTGCGACTGGGCATGTTTTTGTCAGCGTTTGACATTTCGCGCTGTACAACTTCACTGTTAACACTCGTACTTAATCATGCGTTTGGCCAGCTGTACCAAAAACGTATATGACAGACGAAAATTGAATAGTGCTGAGGGTGTCGAAGAAGAAGTGGACACACGGCTCCCAACACAGCAGGAATTAATTTTTTTGTGTGTGTGTGGAATAGAGAACTTAGGGCTCTTGTTTGAGAATTCATTTAAAAGCGACGCTGGATGGGCGAGAAAAGGTACGTTTTATGTGGTTTGCACGAAATATAGACCGGGACGCGTGAAATTTGCCGCGAAATATTTCGCTACGTTTGTAAAAAGATTGCAGCCAGTTAATAGAGACTGGCTAGCGCACCCCGCCTGAGTTTGTATAGCATGTTCTGCACTCGTATTATCAGTATCCAAGATAATGACAATAACTTCTGCTGACTTTAGCGCGGTTTGTACGATTCTGGACAGTAGATCTTCGTCAGATACAGCTTTTTTTTCTGCCCTTGTGGAGAAGCTCTCGAGATATAATGATGCGCATTATGCCATTCGGAGTTCTTTTCCGTGAAGGTTAACTGCAATTAATATTAAGGGCGAGCCACTACACGCCGTTTATATGCACTTAGCAACTTATACTCCCTTCGTCAGTATATAAGGGGATCATCATAATATTATTTTTCTGTTCTTATTCCTTGATAATGAGCGGTCGGCCAGAAATCGATGCTTGAGGATGATGTCCCACATGGAATGCGTATCTTACACTTAACGAGCTATGTACTACCTTTTCTACATATAAGTACACTTGTTGTATCGCTTGCGTATTTTTAAATTTTTGTACAGTGCAATTGCAACCGCCTCACACGCAGTCAAGAAGGCGGCGTCAATATTTAAATAGATGGTGTAGCTTAGATCAAGGGATTGCGTCCATTCGATTTTTATTCGACATGAAAACATGCACATACAATGGACGGTGAGGGAATTGCGTTTACAAGGCATTTGGTTTCAACGAATTTGCATACAACCAAGCAATTTCGTTATGTACTGTGTCTATTCGCTCCTTGATTTGTCCCCCTGCCTTTCTTCCATCAACACATCACACGCTCCGAGCAAGTCTATCAGAGCGCTTACAGGGTAAATTAGTTTTCTTGCCAGGCTGTGACAAAATCGCTTTGCCTTGCAAGCTGTCAGTGTTGTAGCTCTTTTATTTCCTTCGATTGTCTGGTTCTTCATTTATTATTGCACATTATTAACAAAAGCCCCATGGTTAGAACAGCGATGGATGATTAATACGTCTCACTATGGTAGTTATTTCCTTGCTGCTCGTTCGCTGCCATTCCAGCATTCAGATAGAGACCGAGCAACAAAGCGTAAAAAAAAAAAGAAGTTTGTATGAGTTTACAGCCAATGTGGTGGGGGTTTTCGTAGGAAATTGGAGCTAGGACTGCTGTCTCCTTTTGACAACGACTCCGCTTTTGCGTAGCGATATTGGCACTCCTGCCCTCAATAATTATTCACCCTAATTTACAGCTCTTTTCAGAGGCAGCAGAGAAAGAAGCGTGCAGGCAGCCACGAAAGAATATGTTGACGTAGGCGTCACCATGACCGTCACCGTCGACGTCGCCATGACTGTATGTAATCTATAGAGGTGCCACCGATACGTTGCAGCCTTTAGCCGGTCGTCTGAATACGCCTTCTGCTTATCATGCACTCTGTACGTCACACTCAGCTTTGCCAGTATAACTGCACACTGCGCGAGTATCTTAAACACCGGCACGGTAAACAGAAGGAGTACCCAGAAGAGCAGCATACGACTCGTAGTTCGCCAAGGCACGCCTATATAGTCACCACCGGAAATGCTATTTTGTTATGGGTACGCCCCACATCTGAAAACATCGGGCAAATGGCCACAATGGAAAACAACTGAGTAGCATCGAATGGCGGAAACGGTAGCCCCCATATCCTACAACCAAGTACGAAAAGATACACAAAAACGCTGACAAACAAAACGGTACGCGGGGTGCACGCACGTACGCTCGCATTATGGACGCGCGGGCCTGTCTCCGAGCGTGACAGGTGGAAATGCACGGTGTGGCGACGCTTTTAGGCCAGCGAGGCGTGACTGATCACCGGCGCCAAGCAAGCGCGGCTCGCCTGCGCCTTCTCCTTCACAAACCTCCGGACTTGCGACGCCATCTGCCGCTGGCGGGACGCGAAATTGGGCGCGCTTGTGTACATTGTGCGTTAGAAGCGAAACCGTGGAACTCATCGGCGCCCACAGTGAAAGATCTGCGACCGGTATATACATTCGTATTCGCACAGGACCTGAAGACTTGCCATGGCGTTCGGGAATTGTGCGGGTTTGAAGACGCGCGGTCCGCTTTGCGTACCACAGTTTCGCACGCAGCGTTTAGGCGAATGCGACGTTATTTTCTGGTGCATCAGGGTAATAATATGCGACAGCGTTTACAAGCGACGAATACGCATTCGCCTGGAACGAGCCGCAGCCGGATTCCGGCGTATGGGTTTCGCCGGTCAGTGATGGAGAGCAAGTGCTGGCAACTCTCTCTCTCTCTCTCTCTCTCTCTCTCTCTCGATGCGACACGCCAGCGTTTGCATGCATTGCGACAGTCGACTTAGCAGTCCCGATCTGCCCTTTCCTGCCGCGATGATGCGATTCGTCTTCATGGCGTACTACCGCCGTATCTATGGTTGCGATGCTATAGAAACCTGACGCGACGTGCCACTTGTCGCATTCGTGTAAACGCAGCTATAAACAACGGAACCGAATTTAAAAGGCAATTCGTTCGCAAATGTTGTTTGAGATTGGCCGGACACCTTTGCATCACGACTAGCCGGCATTTGTCTCGATATAGAGTGTTAGCGTATAAGTAATTTTTGTTGTTGTTGCTAACGTGTGTTTAGGTGCCAGCTAAGTATACGGAGAGTAGCGGGACGCGTACATGCATGCCGTATACCCTTCGTATGAGCTCGTTTCACGTGAGTATGAATTTCGCGACGTCAAAAAACCAGACGGTGGACACACACACGCGTGCATTGAGATAAACAGGTTGGGTTGGTAGCTTACAGGCGCAGACCTCTGTTCACATTAAAAGTTAATGAAAAATTATACACACTATCTTACACTGTTGATGGTTGAGGGTTTAATTACTGTGAACGCCGCTGATCTTCAAATCAGGCCATTCTTGTCTCGCCCTTGAATGTGTCACTGTTTACACTGACACCACAGTGTGAAAGATTATCAGTTCGGAAGTTCCACTTCGACCTCGCATGAAGACGATGTATACCTCATGCTTACTCGACTGCTGTCTCATATGAATAAATTTAAAGAACTAGAGGCGGATTTAAAAAGAATATATTTCTTAGCTAACCAATCTAACCAAACTGACCAAACTTCACATCCACACGGGATATTTGAAATTCAGCGATAATCAACAAGTTAATTACTGTTTAATATTATTTCACTATGGAACTTTATAATAACGGTTTATGTGGGGCATGTTGCAGATCCAGAACTGAAGTTGGACAGTAATCAAAGCACAATCTTGTGCGAGAAAGTATGTGCTTTGCACCAGTCCCGAGAGATATGTACAGACTTGAAATCTCCAGCGTAATGCACTGCTGTTCCAGTTAAGATGTTTCCCCAGTGCGAAAAATTGAAGTACAAAATTTAGTACACTAGTTGATCGCATTGGTACTTTGTTTATATGTCCGCTATGTCCATTCATAATTGAAATATTATATAGGTTTTAATATAAAGCACAAGCTCCTTGCCTTTCGTTTATTCCACATTAAATAAAAGTAATGCCAGAGTAAGTTGGCCGTCACGGGTATTAACACCGGGAATAATTGCGCGTGTTCTGGTGTTGGTGGATGGTTGAAAATTGCTGTGAGCGCAACACCTGAATCCCGTCTTCTCCATCTGCAAAGAGAATCACCGGGTATAAGTTTCGAATTTCACCTTTCGAATCTGCAGCTATTATCATTACCGGTATTAGCGTCCTATTCGGCGTGATTACTCGCGAATGTCTAGATTAAAACGCGGTTCCCCACAAGGCTAATGCACTCCCAGTTGAAAAAGACAACAGGAATTCCTGTCGCAACTACAGAAATTTCTGTTGTACAACAGGATTTTTCTGTAGTAACTACAGATTCCTGATGGAGCGACAGACTTTTCTGATGTACAACAGACATTTGTTGTTGCTACTACAGAAGTACAGTCTGTTGTATGTCTGTTGTTACAACAGAAAGCTGAAGCTCTACAACAGATTTTTGTAGTACTACAGAAAAATTTGTCATCACTACAGGCACCCTGTTGTCCCAACAGAAATGTTCCTGAAGTAACCCGAAAAACTTCTGTAGTGCTACAGAGAGCTGTTGAAATACTACAGGAACCTATTGTGGCAACAGGCCCCCAATTGTCACAACAGAAGTGTTCCTGAAGTAATGCGACCAACTTCTGTTGTACTACAGAAAAATGTTGTTGTACTACAGAAACCTATCATTGCAACAGGCCCCCAGTTGTCATAACAAAAGTGTTCCTGAAGTAATGGACAAACTTCTGTTGTACTACAGAGAACTGTTCCACAACGGAAACCTATCGCCGCAGCATGTACCCAATGATGACAACAGAAGTGCACTAAAATTGTGTGATGCGACAAGCTTCTGTAGTGCCCGGTTGAAAAAGACAAAAGGAATTCCTGTCGCAACTACAGAAATTCTGTTGTACGACAGAAGTTGTTGACATTTCTTAATTGGGAGACATTTCTGACGTTACGACAGAAATTCTGATTTCGCAACAGAAGCATTCTGTCGCGACAACAAGAGTTCTGAAGTCGGAACAACAGCTTTATATCCTGACAGCGACTCCGACGTTACGACACCAATTCTGACGTCGCAGCAGAAACATTCGGTCGCGACGGCCAAGAGTTCCGAAGTCGCAACAGAAGCGCTTTCCGTCGCGTTCCTTTAAAATTGTATGTTTTCGCATCGGTGGTGTACACTGTACTTTTCTCTTGCGCGGTATTCAATCGCGCTTCTCTGAAGCCGGCAATGTTGATGGCACCGACACCGGTATTAAAGTCGACGTGGCGAATAGTTATAATTGTGCCGTGACGACGCGGCACCAGCAACGCCCTACCGGCCTGCTCAAAATCGGCCGCTGAACAAAATCATACCATCCGCGGGAATGGCTGCGTCCCCGTTTTTTTTTTTTTTGGTAAGATGTCGCACACAGGCCTGTGGACTTACATGTGCTGTTACACTGACACATTAGTTAATTTCCCAGGAATATTTCACAAGCTTATGCGAAGCGGAAAAGAAGATTTGGGTTGTTCCACAAAGTTGCGTGAAAAGCTGTCTCGCTCGGGTCTCATTAATCTGGTACAGTGCTGCCGTGAGAAGCCAGTATGCTGTCAGAAAGAACTCTCATCCACGAATGTTTATCTAGCTATTTTGCATTGAACACACGAAATATATGCGTGCTCAAAAGTGTAAAGAACGAGAGACAACTGTCGAAACTAGCAGTAATAACCCTAAAAGTCAACGTTGTCTATTTCTGAATTCCTTATTTAATATGGATATCGTACATCAAAATCGATGTTCTAGTACTGCACAATGTACCTGTCAATGGTACGAACACTCTTGCACTTCTAGAGATGCGGCACTTGACGCGGTGGAGTGATAGCGGATCTTGCCTCTCAAAATGCAAATGTAAACACCAGCGTATCAGCACGTCGTACTATTCACATGGCCAAAACGTACACTCGAATAGCATGTCAGGGGTGGTGTTCGACGACAATGCAGAACACCGAGATGCTTACAGTGCCATCGATTTGGTCACTCAGCGGACGCCTGCGTGTCCACCTACGCCAATAAGCTTCGTTCTGGGCAATATAGCGCAGACGAGCCACAACTGGACCACCTCATGGATTCTACAGAGGTAGTAGATGCCACCGGAGAGACTACAGGTGGCATTAGGGACGAGGACCAGGAGACCTTGAAGCCAATGCCAACCAGTCATAACAGCTCAAGTAAGACTAGCGAAGCTTCCGGCGAGGATGACTCAGTTTGCCTACCTGGCCTAGCAAGCTTTAAAGAAAAGCCCCCTGATGACAAGGAAGAAGAGGAAGAGGCGATGGACATCAGCAAGGCCAGGAAACGTCCGGCACCATGCAATGACGAAGCAACAGAATGTGCACTACCGGCGCCCGAGAAAGTGTCTCCTAGTGCTCAGCAAACTCCCTCTCCTGGTGATAATGTGCTCCGCCGGTTATATCAGCGTAGTCAGGAGAGTGGCACAAAGAAGCCCAAAGGGAGCAAGACCACAGATTTACCTGTGGCCAAGGGCAATGAAATACAAAAGCTTTAGGTGAGCAAAATGGCTACCGCCTTCACCCTCCCTTTATGTGTAGCGACACTCAACGTACGTGGGCTGAGGAATATAAGGCGTCAGCGGCAGTTACTACACGTGCTTAGGCAGCATGAAGTTGATGTTGGTGCAGTGCAAGAGACAAAGATATCGTCTGCTGGTGATGTCAACCTTGCGCTGCAAACTTTTCAACCTGATTACGAGGTGTGTATTAGCCAAGCATGTGGTGCTTCCGCTGGATGCTTTTTGTTAGTCAGAAAGCAGTTAAATCATTCTTCATTGTCGCTGCGTGTTGATGGGGAAGGCCGCCTTATATGCTGTGACCTCTCTTTTCATTCCCGTAATTGGCGATTCATTTGCGTTTATGCTCCCTCAAAAGTGAGTGAGAGGAAGGCTTTCTTCCTCTCACTTGCTCCGCTCCTAGATACTGACAGAGATTTGGTACTGTTGGGAGACTTCAACTGTGTTTGTCATTCCAGAGACCACTCATACCTAACTAATCGTTATGATGCAAGTGCTGCTTCCCTGCATCAGTTAACGGAAGATCACAATCTAATAGACGTGGGCGCCTACACCCCATCTTGGGTGCGGTTCACGCACTTTCAAGGCGTCTCCCATGCTCGACTTGATCGTGTGTATGTTTCGACGAGTCTCTGGTCTAACATTCACAACTACGCCGTGAAGCCTGTATTTTTCACAGACCACTGTTTAGTAGCTGTTTCATGGGGTCCCCGAAAATTCCGCAGGTTTGCTCCAAACTGGGAACTGTGGAAACTTAATACACAACTTTTGCGAGAGGAAAGTTTTGTAAACAAAGTGAAAGAATTATGGCTAGAAATAACACAATGTCAACAGCTTCCTTTGTTTGCTCGATGGGAAATGTTCAAAAATAGAGTAAAAAATGAGGCGATTGCCATTTCATGTGAGCTGTCTCAAAGAAAAAAAGCTGAAAAGCATTACCTTCATGATCTACTTCACAAGCTGCACGCTTTCGAAAGCCAGGAACCAGGGTTGTATAGCGATGAAATAAACATAGTTCGCGCACAAGTACAGAAATATGAGACGGAAGTGTACAATGGAGCAATGGTTCGTTCACGCACAACTCGCTTCACAGAGGAACAGCCCACAAAAAGGGCTCTCGGTGATGAGAAGCGATACGCGCTTTCTAAGCAAATATTAGAAATTGAGTCTGGTGGGTCTATATACACAGACACGCCCCAAATAATAAGCCTATTTGAAGCTCACTATAAAGATCTTTTCGCTGCAGTTAAGCCTCAGAATGGATACGAAGAAAACGCTGATCAGTTTATTTCGCTTATGCCACACTTAGAAGAAGATGATCGACTCAGCGTTGATGGGCCAATAACTCGAGAAGAAATTAATTTTGCCGTTGAAACGCTGCAGAGGAACAAGACGCCTGGTCCTGATGGCCTTAGTGCTGAATTTTATATAAAATTTCAGGAATTCCTGTGTCCTTTTCTGCAGCAACTTTTCGAGGAAGCCTATCAATATGGTGAGCTTCCTCCATCTTTCTATCAGGGCCACACAACCTTAATACCAAAAAGCACTGATGATGAAACAATAAAGAGAGTAAACGGTTATAGGCCGATATCATTATGTAACGTGGATTACAAAATATTTGCAAAAATACTGACAAATAGATTGCAGACAGTCATTACTAAATTAGTAGGTGATCATCAAACATGCGGAATTCGAGGCCGCTCTATACAGACAAATGTTCATATCGCACGTTCAGTTCTTGAGTGCCTTGGGGGTAGTACGGATCAAGTAGCTCTTCTCCAGATTGACCTCGCCAAAGCCTTTGATAAGGTTCAACACGAATTTTTATTCCAACTACTGCGACATCTTCAGTTAGGGGATGTATTATACAATGGTATAACACTTTGTTATAAACACTGCACTACAAAGTTAATTGTGAATCGTACCCTCTCAGATATAATACAACTACAGTCATCCGTTCGTCAAGGTTGTCCGCTCTCGCCGTTACTCTTCGCCATATACTTAGAACCGCTTTGCTTAAGCGTGCTTTGTGACTCGAGCATTAAAGGATATATGTATGCCGATGAGGAAATTAAAGTGCTAGCTTATGCAGATGACATTGCCTTCTTTTGCGTCGATAAGCCAAGCATTACCAAGGCAATAAACGCTACCCTGCGTTTCTGTGAGACTGCAGGAGCTACTGTAAATTTTGACAAAAGTAGAGGCTTTTGGCTAGGCATGTGGGCGCTCACTCCCTCTGTATTCGCGAATATTCATTGGAATCAGTCTCCGTTGCGATATCTTGGAGTACTTCTCGATAACTTCCGTAATAGTGGACCTCATTGGGCGTCCACGATAACCACTATCCGTAGAAAGGTGACAACCTGGCAAGGACGTGATCTCTCCATTTTTGCGAGAGCTAAGGCATGCAATACATTTCTCGCTTCTAAGCTTCTTTATGTTCTGCAGGTATTGCACTGCTCACGTGTCCATGTCCAGGCATTTCATAGAATATTTGCATGTTTTATTTGGCATTCATCATGGGAAGCCATGAGAAGGGATAACCTTTTTCTCCCGCTTGAAAAGGGAGGCCTGGGTCTTGTGCATTTGTTTGTGCGACAATTGGTCATGCGCTTATTTTACCTTAAAAATGTCCGTCATCCATTCCTTCTCGCAGTTAATCGAGCACGTCTTGCGCCACACCTCCCTTTTCTTTTTGTCACGACAAACGTTGCTCAAGAACTACCGTTATGGGGCTTCTTAAAGGAACTTGTCGACACTATTTCTTTCTTAAAAGCCAGATTCAACCTTGAATATTTGTTTACCGTTAATCGCACGTCGCTAAATGCAGCACTTATAGATAACCTTTTCCCTGAACCGCTGTACCGAAAGCCGTATCTGTCTCTATTTGGTCAAGATGTTCTTTGCCGTGTCCGTAGAATGTGCATTGCGCCAGCAGCAAAAACGTTTTTCTTTAAGCTGCACACCTCCACACTGCCAGTTAAAACGTGGCTTCAGGAAAAAGGACTCTATGTACCCTGGAATACAAATTGTAGGCTTTGCAATCAACCCGAGACAATAGAACATTGCTTTATACTTTGTCGTGACGCATTCTTTTTTGGGACATTTTACAAAGAACTATCAAAAAAGACTTTCCTCTCACATGTTATGGTATCCGGTTCCTTCCTTTCAAAAAGACAGCCAGTAATACACCATAGGATTTGTTTATGTTATTAGGACTTTATTCATTATGGAGAAGTCGAATGATCGACAGACATGCCGAGCCACCTCGCTCGACAAGGTCTATCTTCCGTGAAGAGACTGCTCAAGTCCGGAGTGTGGTGCTTACATATGATCCCGTCCCTGAATGGATTTCACACCTGGACGCTTGTGTTTGTTTGCCAGAATTTTGAACTGTCATTGGACTGTATACTTTCTGTGAATTTGTTTCTCTTGTATGATCATATGTGATGTAACTGTAGCGGTTTGACAGTAACGATAATCCCATGCAATAAAGAAAAAAAAAGTCAGGGGTGGTGCAGTGGTAAGATGTCGGGCTGGGAATTGTGAGGTCGCATGTTCGAATCCTAGGCGAAAACGTTTTTTTTTTAATTTTTTTTACTTTTATGTTGTTTTTTGTACTAACAAATTTACATAACCTTACGGACGTCTCTGTCAATTTTTAATTAAATATTGATCAAGAACTACAGAACTTTCTACTACAGGACGTCACACTACAGACAACAGAACTACAGGCAACAGAACTACAGAAACAACGTCCCAAAATACGACAGACTGTGAAAATTTCCTGTTGTGTTTTTCAACTGGGCTAATGCATACACAAGCATTTTTTTTCTTACCCACATGAGTCGAAGCTCCAGTAAAAATCACGCAAAAAGGCAGAAATTCCGCATTCCGGCGAAACAATTGAAAGCATAATCGACGGAGAAGACGAGTACGGACACTTTGAACTTGGGAGCCTTGCTTGCCAGAATAACGCTCTCTTACCACGTTGTGGTGAGCACAGGACTAATTTTCACCCCCCCCCCCGCCCCCCACACCTCTAGATTTTCGGACGCACACCAAAACTTAAGCAGACGATCGTTATTTCTTGTGGCCCCCATCGAAATGGGGCCGCCGCTTCTGGGATCGAACTCGCCAACATCGAACTCAGTTGCGTGACGCCATAGCCACTAAGCTACACCGTGGCGAGCGCACGAACACTTAATTCGAAGAGAAGAGAACCGTCCCCGTCAAGTATAAGTAGCCACACTTATTGAGGCCACTGCACACCTTTCCATCACTGTCACCAGCTACACCGTTGCTGTGAGTCCGCGCACGCAATTACTGTCCGACCAAACCCACGCACCGACGACGTCGGGTCCCGTGTCAATGAATAGACGGAGCAGACCCGAGCTCTCCTCCGCTCGCCTCAGGGCTGGCACTCAGGCAGTTTTTTATGCTGATAGCTTTGGCTGGAAAAGCCTGTTGCCATTTGTGTCAAGCGCGCTGGCAAGAAGTCCATCGAGGAGATGGTTCCAGCGGCGGGCGATTGATTCGAAGGCAGCACTGCCGCAGGAAGCGTTCATCAATGTCGGTGACAGGCCGGAATTTGACGCGCACCTTGGTGCACCTATATCGTGCCAGCGCCTGCACTTTGTAGACCCACATGGAATAAACGTGACGGAAAACGGGGAAAGAAAGAAAGAAAGAAAGAAAGAAAGAAAGAAAGAAAGAAAGAAAGAAAGAAAGAACGAAAGAAAGAAAGAAAGAAATTTAGAAAGAAAGAAAGAAAGCGAAAGAAGTTGCTATTCATTTTCAAATAGACTAGAAACAAATGACGACGCTCCTTGACAGAAAGTGTTATTTTTCGTCCACGAAAGGTGTCCACGTAAAATGGCCTACAGCACCATCCCTAAGCTCCTCTAATATTGATTTTAATCAATTGTTTTCTATGCAAGATCTATTCTTTACTCTGAAAGGCTTCTGATATCGGGCGCCGCCGAATAGTGGACACTGACATTGCGGACGCTGCAGCAAACGACGTGGCTGACGGCACCCAGCACCTAGCGGCACTCGAGGGGGACGTTGAGGCACAAAAAGGCACCCTACGCTGGCGTCATAAGGAGCCTTGCCAGCGGCTTTGCAGGCGTCGGACCTCATTGGATCACGAGATGATACCGAAGGGTAACCGTCGACATTTGTAGTTTGACCTTTACTGTCTGCTACTCCAGCTAGTTACGCTAGGACCCTAGTCATGCTCAGACCCCTGCCATGTACGCAGCTGCAAATCGGGAAGTCTAGGGTTCATTCGGACAACGCTAGACCCAGCAACGACCGATGTAACGTGGCATTGGCTCCGCCTGAGAGCCAATTGAGCAGAGCGTGACGATGCTTCCGCTTTGCATAGTTTTATTGCGATAGCAATTACATGGACACTGCAGCTGAATTCGCGCTGTTGTCATCGTTTTCGTCGTCTCTGTTGCCGCGACGTCCCGCATAAAGTCAAAGTGCGATGCGCGCCGTAGGCTATGGGTGCGCGGGAAAGAGTGCGAGCCGAGAAGGATAATGGCTGGATGTCGGACGCACAATGGAGGAAGTGCGTCGTTTTCCATCACATGCTGTCCGGTCCTACTGTGCGTGATCAGTACTGTACCCTAACGCTTCTTCCTTCGAAGATGGGAGGTGGCGGGTTCAAACACCTTGTGAACCGGTGATTACCATATTGTGAACCGGTGATTACGTGCAGCTTTACTTGGCGTCTCATCGTGGAGAACACAATTAGCCGCATAGCGAGCTAGCCATGGATGTGGTTGATAATTGTGGAGGCTGTTCGACGCGGCGTCACTTTGATTCCGGCTGCAGAGTTCTACTTTAGTCTTTAGATTTGTCCTGTTGCAGTGTCCTGTTGCTCTCCTTTCCTCTTTCCTTTTCGTCCCCTCCTTCCTATCTTCTATTTCTGTGTTGCTGTCACCTCCCTTCAGAAGAGTAGGCAGGCGTTGTGCCCCTTCCGGTGGCAGTTGCCAGCCTGCTCCTCGCTTTCCCTTTCCTAATACCTGTGTATATGTGTATATGTGTTCAAAACAAATAATAATAATAATAAGGCAGCAGAGGGGGGGGGGGGAGTTCTACTGCAGCGGTGGCTGTGTATGGCACAGCTGAACGCGTCCGTGCGGGCCCTATCTTCAACGCGATCTGCGTTGGGTAGAGAGTCCATTGCGCGCCGAGGGCTGATGGCTTCGTGTGCGCTGTGTTCTCGCCTCTCATAGTTCGTGTTGAAGCGAGAGGAAGCGCGAAGAGTGATTCGGCTCGCTCCTGCAGCCGCTCTTCCGCACGAAAGCGTTTTGACTGCGAGCATTCGCGGTCATCGAAGGAGATGTGGCCATGTTTGCCTGTGCGCGCCCAGCACGATGCTTGCAATTTAGTTACAAGGGGAATGCTTACCAGTATATGCGGCCGGTAAATACTATCCTTACTTCCTATAGCGGTCTAATAAATCGCTGTCGCAATCGATGCATCGTGTTTCTGGCGGAACTGCGCTCGCCCTTTTTTTTTCTGCAGCAAGACGCACCGCACGTCTCCTTTGACCTTGAAGCTCATTTCCCCGCATCTCTTCCACCGATTCTCCTCGTTTGAGCCCCGCATTTGGTTGGCCTTGGAGTGACGTCAGTGCATTTTGCCAACCTGCCACGCCAAGCTTTACGCACTCTACTTTGCTCTTCGCATTTCTTGGTTTATCGGTGCGAGACGACAAAATCTTGGCGGGAATATAGCCAAACAATTTAAACCTCTCCTCCAGACATAGGGTAAACTTCAACTTCTTTTACATGTACTAACAATGCTAACAACTTGAAATTTAATGAAGTGCATTTTCACAAATTGGTCTCCGTTCCCTGGTGATTGGACAGGAGTTCCTCAGGAAAGCCTTCCTGTAGAATTTCGTAGTTATCTTGTTTTTGGTAAACGCTAACGAAGTACACAGTGCCGCGTCTCAGAAACTTGATCCACTCTTTCGGGCGCACCCAATCGCGCAGGTGGCTAAAGGGGTTTCTTGGCTAATAGTGCCCATTAACGAGGGGCCAGGCTATACCCAGTTTTAGTCGGCTGCCCAAGACACCGATTGAGTAAAACTGTTATGCGCGCCCGGGCAAGATGCTAATTTTTTTTTATGTTGTCCACGTGTTCTATGATGCCGCTCTTTTCACTTCTAGTTGTGAACTAATGTCCCCTCTGCGGAGGCTCCAGGCCTCGTAAAGACGTGCTGTGAGTACTGCGATAGTAATTAGATCCTCGAAGCGCACTCGTCCTTCGCGATGGTAGGCTGCTCGTTATGACTTGGTAATGCCTGCCGTATGAGCTCCAATCCATTATGTGACTATAAGCGCTAAAAAATCGTTATATGTCAGTTTTCACAATTACCTGAAAAAACTACTTCACTCACGAACTTAATATTTCGAACAAGAATGGGGAATGTTAGGAGCCACAAGCTGGCAAATTTCGAAGTGTATGCGTCACCTTGCTAAACTCTAATTTTGGCCCATTTGGAGGCGCTGTATGAAACGCTGAAAAATGTTTGTCTGATTCCTGTAAGGACCACAAACTTCAGAAATTTCATATCGAGGAATGGGGGGACGGGGGGGGGGGCGCACTCTATGGGCAACTTGTATCGAAAGCTCGAAATGTGTAGCTTAATCACATGCTTTGAAAATAATGACTGAATACTCGTCTTCTACCAATATGCACACGTTATAAGAGGCGTGTATAGTTGCTTTCCCCAGGTATTCG
This sequence comes from Dermacentor albipictus, assembly GCF_038994185.2. NCBI lineage: Eukaryota > Metazoa > Arthropoda > Arachnida > Ixodida > Ixodidae > Dermacentor > Dermacentor albipictus. The sequence goes on from NC_091825.1 coordinate 125,351,392, forward strand.
CGTTGAACTATGCGAGGCACGTTGCTTACATTTCGTTGAAATAGCAAGCATGCCATGAGTGACGAACGACAAATGTTTTATCTGGGTGTCTCCCAGGGTCCTACAACAGTTGCTTTGTCGACTATGGCTAGGGGTGGCTTTCACCAAGTCTTTCGCTTACCGAATTGGATGGGCCGACGACGCCTCGTGTGAGGACTGCGGTAACGAGGAGACTTTTCAACACCTTCTTTGTGACTGTCCTCGATATTCTTTACAGAGACAATCACTTGCAACCGCGATAGCGCGCTTTGACCAAAGACCTCTCACAGAGGAACTCATTTTCAGATACCGCCATCATAAGCCATCGCAGCAGAGGGCGACGAGGGCACTGTTGCGGTTCTTGAGGGCGACAGAGCTGGACAGGCGACTGTAGCCTGAACAGATGTTGATAGTGCTACAAGTGTCAGTGTGCTGTGCGATGACAGTGTTCGGCGACAGTGACCGATTGTGATCGTGTGTCTATGCTCCTTCCTTTCCTTATCTCTACTTTGTTTCCACTTTACCTCCCCCTCCCCTCTCTCCCCAGCGTAGGGTAGCCAACCGGATTTTTTTTTCTCTGGTTAACCTCCCTGCCTTTCCCCTTTCCTCTCTCTCTCTCTGTACAACATCGAATTCGGTGAAAATGCGGCAAATGTAAAGGGCAATTTGGGAGAAAACTCTCATATATCTTTAAAAAAATGAGTTCCAAATTATTACTACGCCATCTAGTAACAATAACGCTAGCTAGCAGAATCATGGTTGCTCTTATATTCGAATTATGATCCGATGCCATCATGTCTCCAGGTTGCGCGCAAGTCGTACTTTACCATTCTCTGACACATTTTACTTTGAGAAATTCGTTTACTTCAGTAATAAAGGAAGGGAGGAGAACAAGAGCAGAGATGTTAAGCAGGTTAAGTGTCCGGTTGGCTAATCTGTGCAGGGGATGGGGTAAGGGCAGGAAAGATAAGAAAACAAGCGAAGTTTAAAAAGCATTTACGCTAGGCGGAGGGCCTACGAGAATGAGGACGTATGTTGTGCTACCGGTGGCACAGCCCAGCGGTGGCTGCCACATAAGACATACCTCAAACGGCAGCTGGAAAAAGGCTTTGTCTTTCAGTTTTCGCGTAACAGATATACTTCTTTTTCCTATATTCGAATAACAATCCGAAGCTATCATGCCTGCAACTATTGTGTAAGTTGTACTCTATGATTTTTCTGACTCAATTTATTTTTTAACATTAATTTAGTTCAATAATGCCCTTGTTCTTGGCGGAGGGCCTAGAATAATGAGGATACCTTAAGCTATCATGCCAGCAACTTTTGTATAAGTTGTACTCCATGACCTTTCTTACTCAATTTATTTTTTAACATTAATTTAGTTCAATAATGCCCTTGTTCTTGGCGGAGGACCTAGAATAATGAAGATGCCTTAAGCTATCATGCCTGCAACTTTTGTGTCAGTTATACTCCATGACCTTTCTGACTCAATTTATTTTTTAACATTAATTTAGTTCAATAATGCCCTTGTTCTTGGCGGAGGGCCTAGAATAATGAAGATGCCGTAAGCTATCATGCCTGCAACTTTTGTGTCAGTTATACTCCATGACCTTTCTAACTCAATTTATTTTTTAACATTAATTTAGTTCAATAATGCCCTTGTTCTTGGCGGAGGGCCTAGAATAATGAGGATGTATCGGGCCAGGGATGCAAGCGCGAAGCATGGCAAAACTAACCATAGCGGCAGCTTCGCTGGACCTCCCTCTTCACAGGGTGGAAAAGGTTCTTAATTTATGTTGACCAGAACTTTCGGTTCGGATTCGAGCGCACGTCTGTTCTGGGCGCTCCGATCCCCTTCGACAGTTACGCGCGCTGTTTGCGTTTCAATTTCTTCTGTCGCACACCCTGCTCTTGGCTGTCGCATCGGCCGCGCATCGAGACAAGCCTCGGAAAGGTCCGTTGCTTGTTGGCCGTTTCACGGCCGTTTTCTCGCGCCAGCGGGCGGCCTTGCTAAGCCTAATTCACGGTCAAGGCGGCATCGATAGCTGAGCCCATGTCACCGAAGCCATAGAGTTTCCTACAAGAATTACTAGAGGGAACTCTGGCGCTAGTGTCTACGGGAGCTGCAATGCGAGCGGTTGTCCCAGCATGGGGATTATGGGAAGTACATGGATTTGCCTAAACTTCGTCCTTTCGGCTTCAGACGGCTTTGTGACTTTGTAAACTCGTCATTTTCAACAGTATGTTGCGCAATAAATAATTAAGCATCATTAAAATTGCCCGACGGCAGGATTCGAACACAGGGACTCTAGCACAGTAGCTGATTTTGAAACCATTAAGCCACGGACGCATGTATCGACAAGCGAATGAGACGCCCTTATGCGTTTATCGCGGGCATGACAGTGCCTTGAGACGCTTGGCGCGTTTCGATTTGGTTACCTGGACAAGCTCAATCGTTGATAATAATAGCAATTGTACGCGTTCCCGGCGTCTTCTGCATTTCGAAGAATATAGATTGCGCCGAAATATACGACAGTAAGGTTTATATAGCGTAATATACAAAGTCAGAAGAATGTCTGAATCCACAAGCACGAATATCAGACAAATCCATGTACTTCCCATCATTCCCATGGTAGGACAACGACTGCAGCGCCAGAGTTTCCTCTAGTAATTTTTGTAGGAAACTCCATGATCGAAGCCACCACCGTCTGTCGACCATGAACAAAAAATGGCTGTGGCTTAGCTAAGGTTAAGCCCAGGGTGCGAAGCATACTAGCCTTTATTTTAGTTGTTGAACCACTGTTTAGCCTGGTGAAACCTGTATAAAAGAGCGCGCCGCTCTTTTATACAGCTGTTATGACGCCAGTGCCCTAGCGGGAGGAACGGGAGTTAGGCCGCAGCACCGGCTGTGCGACAACAGGCGAGCGCAAGAGTTGAGCCCGGCTTGCAGCTGTTGTGACGTCAGTGCCCTAGCGGGAGGAGCGGGAGTTAGGCCACAGTACCATCTGTGCGACCGCAGGCGAGCGCACGAGCTGAGACCCGGCTATGTAGCTACGCGGCCGCAAGCGAGCGCACGAGTTGAGCCTCCGCTTTTGCAGCTGTTATGACGTCATATGGTAGCTACGCGGCCGCGCGCGGCGCAGCAAGGAAGAGCGTGGTTGTGCGGCTAGTATGCTTCGCATAAAACACCGGGGACAATCAGCTTTCACGGCGCCAGCCCAAGATTCGAGCTAGGAAGCAGGTATGCAGCGTCCCGAAGGAGTTTTAGGAGCGTCTGCCACCAGACGCTATGCTGGGACCCATGAAGAACGCTTTGAGCACGTACCCCGCTGCTTACCAACAACATTGACGCGAACGCCAAAGACGAAAGATCAATTGGTTCCACTGAATGAACGCAGCCGCAGCCGGTACCGTCGTCACAGAGACCGCTTTGCGAGCCCACCAACGACGACCAGCGTGGTATCGAAACGTACGTGGCACAACCTTTTCACGTTGTCAGCCTACGAAGACGCGTCCGCCCCGTCCAGTGACGAAGAAGACATGCAAACACTACCAGCACTAACATTCTCAAGTCAACAATCTGATGTGACAACGCCGCGGCAAGTAGAGACTGTAGTGCCCGCGTATCAAAAACTGTTTTATAACGCATTCTCATCTTGGAAGCTGGAGACAAGTCGAGACGCCCGAGTCTTCTTGCAGGACGCGTTTGACGAGTACCACTAAACATGGCCCGAGAAGGAAACACCGCTAGAAACTTTCGTGCTAGTCGTAAACCACGGGTAAACCTGTCGCTCACGACTGTACCAAGCAAGGAACTCCATCGTAGCTTCGTGACGGCTACATCCGCCGACGTCAACACAAACTTTTGACGTACGGGTTGCAACCAGCATCTAACACCATACGATTGCTCGTTTACGACAAGGGGCAAGCAGACGGGCTTCTCAAGCTTTCGCATCTAGACGTGAATTACGAACAGATACCAGTACCGTCTATCAGTACAAGTCTACCAAAAAGGATGTCTGTCTGAACGAAGCGGTATCTCGTACATTCGGCAAGAAGCACGAAGGCAGCAGTGCTGGCGAGGAATACAAAAAAAAATAATAAAGCTCAAGTGCCGTAACTGTGAAGAAGATCACTCGGCGACTCACCCGAAGTGTCTAGCGAAACTAAGGTCCGAAGCAAAACTCACTAAGAAACTTCTCTCACGGCCCCGCTCTCGTCGTAGAAGGCACGGCGCGCACAAAACGAGAAGCCGCAGCAGGAGTGCCCAGCCCCCACGACGTTAAACCGACGCAGCAGCTACTTGAGCGCGAAAGCGTCTCAACGCAGCCACGTACCATAAATGAAGCGGTTTACAATACTGTCTGAAGGAACTGCGCACAACCAAAAACAGGAGCAAGCGGCTTCAACCTCAACTATGCAGCAGCGCTCAAGCAAACTCGACCAAGTGCTTACAAGCCGGCGAGTGATTCGCCTTATGCCACACCAATGACACCAATGACCAATGACCATCGTAGCTGGTCTATCCACTAGACTGCGTCGAAGCTGAGGTCGCATTATTCGCACGAGAGAACACCGAACTGCGGCAGAAATTAGATGATAACGAAAGAAAGGCATGCAGCTCGGCTCGTATCTCTTCGTGCCAAGCGACAGCAGCAGCCATGTGATCCGCAGGAACCCACTAAAATGCAAGAAACAGCTTCTACTGTCACAGAGCAGACAGAACTCGCTCTTCTGGTACAAAAATTGTACATTCTCTTCTACAAGCGCAGGAGAATCAGTTTCAGCGACAGTGTGACTTGCTCCAACAGCTCTTCGCCTCGCATCAATACCCGCCTGGTTTCGCGTACCGCTCCGCACGGGTTACATTGGAACTGCAGGCTGCTATCAACCTGTGCGACAGAACAGAAGCTCATGTTTGACTGTGTCAGACGCCGTCTTGCGCTTATACTTCAAGAGTATAATGGCAGAGATCAGACATTACGACAATTAAGCGGTTATTACCATCCGCCAATCGAGCATCGAAGCAGGGAACGACACCGAAACCAGCAGCCCAATGGTATCGCCGGTGCAGCCGATGAATTTGTGATACGGGGACAAACGGCTGCCTTTGTCCGCACAGACATTCCGCAAACGAAGATTGACACGTCTAAGTATTCGACTGACATGCAGGAAGTGCACGGTAACTGTCCGTTACCAGATTACAAACCGCAGTGCTGTCCTGGTGTCGGTATACATGCGCCTGGAAGCTAAAGGTACCGCCCACGCAGCTCGTTCCCATGGACTCGCGCTTTGCGCAATCATTACCCAAACGATGAATTCCTGATAGGCGGAAATTTCTACGCCAAGCATCCTCGGTGGGGCTATGATTATCACACGCCCCGTGGAACGGTGACCTCAATGACCTCGAGGTCACCGAGGTCACCACGGTGACCTCGACTATTCCACGGTGACCTCGACTATGCCACGGTGACCTCGACTATTCCACCCGTGCCGCACGGCATAGTGGACAACGTAACGCGACTCCGGACCTGACGTTGTCCAAACCAGCTTTGGCGTAAGACTGGCGATGCGAACCAGACACCTAGGGCAGTGAACCACTATCCGCTGTGGGCTACTTTGAACATAAAACAAAAACATGTGACCGGGTGCACTGTGCGTACGATTGGGTGGGATGCCTACTGAAGAACATTTGCGGTGCAACCAAAGATTGCATCCGTACGAGACCGGGCATCCCGTGGCCTGCGCATGCAGCTGTGCGAGCTGATGTACGAGCTGATGCTCCGGCGCAGGATGTACACATGCCAAACTTTGGGATGCTCGTAAGCGAGCACAGTTGACGTACGCAAAGAATGGCTGTGACCACGTGCGACTTTGACGTCGCACTGCAGTCACTAGAAGAAACGGTAAGCGCCTGTATCGGGAAAGTTGGAGCGACCGCTTACAAAGAAGTACCTCAGGAGCCACACAGGTGCCACGACTGGGGCGTGGCCTTGCGGCATCCACAGCCCATCCGTTTTGAGAATACCAGAATAACAGCGCCACGCTGAGCAGCTGGATTGCCACCTGAGGGCGGTGCGAGATTCGTCCTACGAGGAGTGGATTAGGTCGGCAACTGGATCAATGGACTCCGACAGGGTCGTTCCGGAATCACTATTGGGTTTCACCATGGAAGCCATGGGCAACTGTCTCTGCCAATGAAGGGAAAGCTACGGGTGCGTGGCTGCTGCACATGTGTTACGGCGTCAAGTAGTCCGCCAGCGTTTGCGAGTGCTTTTGCTTGCTTGGAGCAGACGCTGAATCGACGCAGCTTCACGTGCGATGGTTTCGCGTTTGCGCAGACGCGGAAGGGAAAACCCGCAAAATAAGTTAACCTTTACATTCAGTGGTGTGTTTTATCTTATTTAACTGTTGCTAACAAGTTGTTTATGTTTTGTCTTCCCCAGCCTAAACTAACGTGGGTGAAGACACGGGATTCTTTTCAGAAGCGCTCTCCCTTGTGCGCGCATTGCCTCCGTAGCTTTCCTTTCATTGACAAGGAGAGTTGCCCGCGATTATATAGAACGCCTCCGCCCCCTCCCCTTCCTTCAAGCCATACCGATAAATACTCTTTGTCATCATCATCACCATCATTGACCTACCACTTGTAGAAAAGAAACAGCAATTGTGCAGACTTCACTTCAAATCGAGCCAATATCGAAATTCCATTCCTGCATTTTGTACCATGGAAACCCTCATCCTTGGACTGGCTTTCAGAGTCACAATTTTCAATGTAACGTTCAGAATATGCCAAAACTTCCCAATTAGGAAAACTTGGGAAATAATTTGATGTACAGTGTAATCCTTTTACATAAATATACGAACTCTCGTAAATCTCTTTGTTTTTTCAAGAACTTAGATTTGCCTTGAAAATTAGCCGTTCGAGCTCGTGACCAAGAGACGGCAAATGGTTTTGCTTGTTGGATTGTTTGTTTTTTTCCTTGGTTTCTCATTTCATATTTTTGCTGCCACTGCTCCTACCACTGCTGCCATTCGGTTTCCTGTTTCAGAGCGAAGGCGTTAGCCTTTAGTCGGTCGGGATTTTTCGCGGCGTGCTCAACCAAAACACGGCAGCTTGAAAAGGCTTTTTTGTTTGAGTTTCCGCCTAATAAAATTACGTTTTCTCGCTTATTCGAATTACTATGGGGCGCTATCACGTCTCTAGGTTGTGTGCAAGTCGTACTTTACGGATTTATTGACGCAATTTGCTTGTATTGCGACAGCAGTTATATCTACACTCCACGCCCATTTCTACCGTCAGCGTCAGCGTCACGGTGACGTTCCGTTTAAGGTGCCAGGGCGATAACATTATCTCCGCGCGCCGTGTGCTGTATGCGTGAGCGAAAGTGTGCGACGTTGAGCCGGCAATCGTGGTTCAATCTCCCGCAGGCAACGAATTAACGCGTGTAGGAAGCGCGCCATCTTCCGTCGCGCGCAAGGCTCCGGGTGGCCTGGGCAGCTGTATCTTGCAAGCCATCTGCACCGGGGACAGTGTCCACCGCGCGCTGTTATTTCGCGGCTTAGTTCGCGTTGATGCGAGAGGCAACACGGAGGTCAATTCGCTCGCTGCTGCTGCCGCACTTCCTCGCTCCAGTTTTTTTTTTTTTTTTGACAGCGAGTTTCCGCGGTCACCGAGTGCAAGGTGTTCATGTTTGCTTGTGCACGTGTGACATAATGACTGCTGATTTAGTATGCTTACGCTTCGAAGATTATATGGTCGACGAAACTACTATATTTCGTATAGTTATCCACTAATTTTCCATCGCATTCGATGCTTCGCCTTTCAGGCGGAACTGCGAGTTTTTTTTAACCTTAATTTAGTTCAATGAGGCACTTCCTCTTGGCGGACGGTCTAGAAGAATTGAAAATTAAATGATGGGGTTTTGTGCGCCGAAACCAATTCCTGATTATGAGGCATGCCGTAGTGGAGGACGTCGGAAATTTCGACCACCTGGAGATCTTTAACGTGCACTTAAATATAGGCACACGGATGTTTTTGCATTTCGCCCCCATCGAAATGCGGCTGCCGTGGCCGGGATTCGATCCCGCGACCTCGTGCTCAGGCCTAGAAGAATGAGGATGTGTGCTGCACTTTCACACACTTGTGTGCGCGCGTGGCGTACGTCTCCTAGGTTTGTGGTGCTTGTGTTACGTCATCTGACGTCAGTTGGGATGGTCGTAGATATGTAACGTCCGTGCCAGCTCCAATGTACATGCACTTTCACAGGGTGGAATGAAGGCATTTTTTCGTTGCAAAGCTTGGCTAACGATAGCTGAGACGCATGGTATAAATTTTCTTTTTAATGCAATGCTCTCCGTATGGGCCACCTTTTCCGATGTAGATTAATCCCGTTCCCTCAGATTTTCTCTGCCTAATGTCTCTGAACATTTTAAGCCTCTCTCCAAAATTACACCCGTACATCGTTGCATTTCTACGAGACAAATAAATAAATGGTTAGTTCAGCGACCAAGAAACCAGGTTAAGTACGGTGAAAAGAACCTACAATATTTATGACCTTCAGGGTTAAATAAGTATGAAGCCTTCGATCATGATCATACTCTGTCTTCTGCTTCTTGTAAGGTATATAATAATAAAACTAAAACAAATATTGCTATTATTGCACGATTTCTTTAAATTTTTCTTGCGTGCAGTTTTCTTATATAGCTTTCATTCCACAATAATTCATATTACATCTTGTGTCTTTTCGAAATGTTATTTTCAACATTTCCTGCTAGCATCAGTTCGGTATGCGTGTCACCCGTGTATAATACATGCTTGAATTTGTGTCTTTGGCTCCAGTGTCTTCAAGTTTCTTGTTTAGCTTGTTTTGTCTGGGGTTCATTCACTATTTAACTGGGACTAATAAAGCACTTGTGCATGGTTGCCATTCTTCTGAAGATGAATCCTCGACAGAATACAGAGAGTACACCCCAGCAGCACACGATGCAGAGACGTTGGGAAGCGAAACAACAAAAGTATAACCTAAAGTTTGCCTGATTTAGCCTAGAATGAACTCGTCGAGAGATGAAAGACTGATTCCTTTAATGAGCATCTAACTAAAATTCTCTGATTGACGAAGGATTAGAGATAGACAATGGTAAACCTACTTGTTAGAGTGTCGAGGAACAAGACAGCCAACCGGAAACTATGGACTGGTTAATCTCCGAACCTTTCAACTCTCTTTCTCGCTCAGGGTATTCAGAGAAAGAAAGAGGAGGGCTAGTAGGAAGCAGGAGTTGTTGACTTGTTCTCAAGAACATGTCTGAGAAAGGCGAGAGCTTCTCTCAGATGTCAGCGCTTGCAAATAAGCAGCAAGTGCCAAAAGCACGCGCGGTGTTTTAAAGCAAATTAACCCTTAAAAAAAACGAGCATGCGGGAAGCATTGACAATCGTATGTGATTATATTACTGCGCAAAACCTTTTCGAGCACTCGTCCCCCCGAATGCGACTGCCAACCGAAACAGAACCCTGCTCACATGGGCCCTGCTTGCTTTAGAAGAATTGGTTTTGCAATCGAAGTTCTCGCACTGTACTAAGCATGCCCAGCAAAGACTAAAAGGGCCGGCAAGCTGGTCCTAATACCCATCTGCAGAGAAGCCGCTCCTCTGGGGCCTCATCAGTTAAATTAGTTTTCGAGGTTGGCTTTGGATCAGCTTACTGCATTAGGAGTGATCTTCTGGGGAAAAGAGAACGCCGGTTGATCCTAGCTGAGAGAAACTAATGGCTATTTCTTGTTTCTTCTTTTTTGTTTCTTTGGGCGGCTAGTGCCAGTCTGTTAACACTATAATAATAGAGGAAGAGGTGGAGTAGCTTTAACGTTTTTCGGTGAGACTACGTCTTTTGCATTTAACTGCCACGTGACGGTTTGTACTCAACTCATTAAAATGAATCTCGTGAATACGGCAAGTAGAACTGAGACGCTGTCTCAAGCAATGACTCTTGTGCCTCAATATCATGGTTCAGGTTCCTGCGGTTTGAAGCAGATGTCAAACTTGCCCTTGCATTCAACCAAAATATTACTCTCATGTCTTAAAATTTTTTTTGCCTTAGTTTCTTTACATCAACTGAATTTCTCAAAGCACAGTTTTAAAGAAAGATTACTTCTTATTTCCTCCTGTCTTTTCTGAGCTGCAAAAACAGATTTCCATCACAAACCGTGGTCTACACTGGCGCGCTCGCGCGCGCGCACGCGCACACACAAACACACACACACACAAACACACACACACACAAACACACACACACACGCAAACACACACACACACACACACACACACACACACACACACACACACACACACACACACACTCTCTCTCTCTCTCTCTCTCTCTCGGCACACTCACGCACGCACGCACGTAGACACACGTGCGTCTATATAGGCGTTCCTAAGAGCATCTACCAGCTAAGCGATATGGCATACATGTTAGCGAAAGCATGGGCAAACTGGGCCTAGCAACGACAACACTTGTGAATTCGACCACCTCTCTATGGCAAAGAGGCTCTCAAACCTAGTTGAAGCGCTCAAATTATGGGGATTGCAATCGATAACCCCCCCCCCCCCCCCCTTACTAGCTTTGGTTTAGTTCGATGACCGATGTACCGGGATAATCGTGAAGCTCAGCTGCGAGCTGGTTTGTTGGAGTTAGGTGCCGTCATTGTGCCATAGCTGTACGGATTAGCGTTGAATGTAGCGTGGAAACGCAATATAGTATATAATGTTTTGTCAGATGCGCATTCCTGCTACTTACTGGCACTCACCAGGTTAGCAAAAGGAACGCTACACGAAAGATGACCAAGAATGGGTAGGATGGTGTCATGGTTTTGCTTTCCAGTTGGTTGTTCCTCTTGTCCGCAAGAATGTGCATGGTTGGCACAAAAATCTATCAAGAACTCTAGCCGGACTTCGGTGGCATTTTCTGCAAGTCCGTGAGACCGCATCTAGACCGGTATGTCTTTTGTGAAGTGAAAAGGGTATAAGTTGTGACGGCAGCCCGCAGCATCATGGTATATGGCATGACTTAAAACCATTTATAAACAAATGAACATGTGTTTTACGTGAAAAATACAAACATCGGTGTTTAGAAAATAGCCTATAGTAAGTTGATTTGCCGTGAAAATAAAAGCCATAACAAAAGAAATGATAGGACGCTCCGGTGAACCCACCATTATAGAGCTTGCGAGTCGAGCATTTGTACAACGTGCACCATTGTGTGCGCAAATGCGGCTTAGACAGAAGCACAAATGCAAAGTCACACTTAAAGCCAAAAGCATTTCGCTTTCGACATCGCATTTTCTCCAGCACTCGTCGCGGCTAGCGGATTCTTAGCTGCCAAAGAAAAACAGAAATATCAAAATACGTTATGCGAATCGTCAATCAATCTTTCTTCCTGTGCCACACACACTTTCACTCCAAGAAACACGACAGCGGAGGTCAACCTGCTCCGGCCACCAGGTGCATCCGCGCCGCAAAAAGCGGCTTTCTACGACGGCACTTTGCCCCATCAATGTCGTTTCCTTCGTATCCTACGATTTGTTGACATCTGCTTATTTCCCCCTTGGCAGCAAGCCTTCTTTACTGGCTTCTCGTGCTGTTACTCAAGAAAGGTCTCTACTTGGGTGGTCTGGCCCATTCATCACGGGGGGCTCCAGCGGTGTCGACAGCAAGACAGAGCACATATATTTTATTTCGTTGTTATTGCGTTCCGCATCTTTTCCACAAGAAGGAACAAAACGAGTGTGGAAGAAAAAAATGTTGCGGAGGGTCGTGCAATGAGAAGCATTAGGTGCGGCTGAAAACTGCGATAGCTGCGTGGTTTTATTGTGCCGTGGCTGTCACTAAAAACCACACGTCGATCCCTTTCGTTAGGCGGCCGTCCTTTGGCCACTTCCTAGGCTTGACCAACCCCATATGGCGAAGAAACACAAATCCTTCCCCGCTACCACTACTGGGGACCGAATTCATGCAACGGGACATTGTGGTTTCAGACACCGTCTTTTATAAAGCCTGTTAAAACTATTGTAACTCGGAGAATAAGCTCTTAATGCAACTTCATTCGACGCTAATGCAACACGTTTGGGGAGCGGTAGGTTAGCGGGTCTTTCCTTCTTTTTTTCGTGGAACCCTTGGTGGTGGTACAGCATCCGTTTCAGAGTTCTCCAGGTGCTTGGTTCGAATCCACCAATCTGAGAACTTGTTTATTAATTTGTTCTCGTTTCCGGGGCTTCGAGTGTGGTGTTACATAGAACCGTAATGTTACAGGAAGCTGTTACGTTACAAGAAGCCGTGATGTTGCAAGGAGCAATGATGTTGCCGCGACAGTGCCGCGACGCTGGCTTATTGAGAAAGAAATTTACAGAGACAGCTGATGCGACAAAATCAGAGCACCAGCTTTTGGCTGAGTGAAAACTTTAACACTGCATAAGCATACACTCCCCCTTGAATGCAGCCCACCGCCAATCTTCTGGCTAAAAAGCTCTCAAGACGCCCCTAAATGGTGAAACTCATGAGGCAATTGGGATGCCCGCAACGAGAGAGCCTGACTTCAACTGTTCTCATGGGATTCACCAACGGCACACTACTTGCAAATGGGAGGGTAAGCATCAGTCCAAGAGGGTGGTCTGAGAATTCGTTCGCCTTTAAGGCGCAACAAGAGGTAGCTTCGCTGGACTTTTGCTTCCATAGTGATATGGCATGAATATGATATGGCATGAATGCTGCGACAGATATTTCTTTACACATACATGTTTTTAAAGGCGGGTTCTCAGTCCCTTATTTTTTTATTTATTGTTTATTTATTTGCTTATTTATTGACTGTTGTCTCCTGTTAAGCCGAACTGCAAATATGTTTTCGATGACTCACTCAGGTGTGAAAGAGGTAAGTTTTAGAAGTGCCTTATGATAAGGATGCCCCTATAAATTTCAAGGAGCCGGCTGGTCGAAACGGCCCTCGCTTATTTTTTTGTGCATTGCTTTCATCAGCACCCGTTAGAACTCCTGCCATCAGAGCAGCTTCGGCGAGAACGATTTTTTTTTTTTTTTTGCTCATGGAGGTCGTGCATATGATGGCAAGTGCAGACTGCTCGAAATGAACGTCTGCGGTGTACGAACGAAAGAAAATGGCCTCATCGTCAAATTGCACACGCACTGCGTGCACTCAGACATATAAGCTCCGTCTGATGAGGTAATGTTATCTGCTGCCATTAACCGAACGCCACGTAAGGAAACGGGATACGGCAGTGAAAGCTATGGCTCATTTGGAGAGCTACAGCTCCTCGTGTAGCGGTAACGCGCTCAGCGGATGAGGTGGAAGAGCGAGATTACGCGGGAAGAGACCGAACCGTTATTATCATTTTGTTCTTGTGTGCCTGTGGCACCAGAAACTCTGTAATGCTATTTCTGGGAAAGATTCGCACTCCACAAAAAGAGCAGATCCCAATGTACTGCAACGGCTGAAGTTAGTTCTGTCGGGGAGCAAAAGATAGCCTTTGCTACTTGATTAAAGAGCCACCCATAATTGAAAGCTTCGGTTTGTACTGCCTGTGCACCCATATCTGCCGCCAGGAAAATACATATATATTGTTTCTGAATATTGTGCAGTGTGCGCCAGGACATCTTTGCTTCAGAGCGTTAACCATGCGTGTATGTATTTGTGCCAGGTTTTCCTGATATCTTTCGCACTTTCTTTGCTGTGTCGCTTCTGTTCAGACCAGCCGAATTACGCTGAGGTGGAGCTCTCCTTTTACCGGAAATCGAAGCCTCATTCTAGAAGTGCGGTCTCAGAATCAAATCGTTTTTAAGTTTAGTTATTACTGTGTTGTTTTTCTCTTCAGAACACGGAAATAAGTAGATGAGATGGTTGTCAGAGTCGTGTGGTGCTTAATGTCGTGTCAATGCGGAGAATTTGTGCTGCAGGCGCTGTGCTAAATGGACGAATGAGTCAGATCACTGACTAAATGTTTCTTTTCTACGAAAAGCACACGGTCTTTTCATGCATGCGGATTTCGTTCCATGAATTTGCGCACAATCTTTATCGAGTAACTTAACCAGTGCAACGAAAGTCACTAATACAGTTGTGTCATCCGCCCTTGTGCCCCGAACCCAGTTAAAAAAAAATCTATGTTCTCTATCCGATGAATGTCAAAATGTGATGCATGATCCGGATTGCGTGATATAGGCATACAGATATTTTTAACAGCCTTTATTTAAGTCAAAACTGGCGAATTCAAATACATCTTGAATATTTTTCTTTGCTCGCACTTTAGCGTAGCTGCACTTAGATGCAATTTGCATTTACAAACTAAAGAACTAAGGCATGACAGAATGTATAATGTTGTACGTCACAACCTCATCATTCAATCTAGACAAAGGCAGTTATTCCATATTGCTTTTCAAGCATCTGCATGCACTTCACACCAGTATATTTTAGGCTTTTCGTCTGCCCGCGTTCATTTCTGTTCCTAACCAAAGAACAAACTCATCTACCCGCAGACCCCTGGCGCGATCCCAAAGCTGCGCTTTAAATAATTGCCATGAGCAGCAAATTATTGTTGCTAAAGACAACAATTTTTCTTTACGCAAATCTTTACGCGAATACCCGTTAGGATATTCGCATAATAAACTGAATAATTGTTACTACATCATTCATGTCCAGTCGACATCTCGATCGGCGAAAATGAATGCTCCGAACATAAGTCGGCTGCACTGAGAGCATAGAGTTGAGGAATCCAAAAGTGGAGGTACCTCTGAAGGAACCCAGTGAGACACCGGCAATCAGCATTATGCAAAACATTTCACAGTTCAGAGGTTTCCTGCTCTTTTTCTCTATGATATCTTCAAACGCGTGTACGTAAACTAAAGCAGTTAGTACGCTGCGAGGTCCACGTGTTACTGTCGCAGCCGAAAGACGACGCAGACCAAGCCACTAACACGACCCTGTAACGGCATAGCAAAAGAAACGGTCAGTTTCGCCCGAAAGGCGAAGCACTCGCAGAGATAGCAAGATTTAGCGTTATCCTTGGACTCCACGGATGGTGTTATAACTACACGTGGATGCGATATACACTGGCACCAAAATTTCTGGCACTCTTGCCAGCTTTAACACGCCGCGTTGAGCCGGTGATCGCATTGCACAGGCCACTACGTCCCTCTTATAGAGCGGCCTCAGTGATATTACGTAACTTTCAGTTTGTGAGCGCTAATATTGTTTTGCACATTTTGAGAGACTGAGGAGCATTTATGGTAAAAGGCAGGCGCTACAAATGAAATGTCCAAATTACTCTTGTTTACGCGCTTCAATACTAGAAAAAAATCTGAGGAATATTTCAGTCAGGACAAATACCTTGTCAAATTCAATAGAACATACCTGGTTTGAGCTGCTTATATTGTCGCATCTACCTTGCATATACGGCACAGATAAACATGTGGCATATATACACCGTAAATATATATTTATATATTTAGGTACATGTATGCCACATGTTCCGTATACGGAACATTAGAGTGACAGCGACACCGAAGTCGAATTGCTATCGCGATAAATACGTGAAAGAAGAAAGCGGATATACGGGAGAGCAATGGGGTACGAGCATGGACCTGGAACGCTGTGCCGTTAAGAAGAAGCTAGCGACAGAGGCCGTCTGTCTCTTTCTTGAAATTGCAGTAATCTATTCAGCTGGTTCAATTTGTCTCCAATATTTCCAGATATAAGAAAAATTTAATCATTCATATGTATATCAATATATTCAACCGCCCCCCCTCCCAATTTTGGGCACACCACCCGCTCCCGGTGCCATACCTTGAAGGATCATCAACATTATCATGTTCATCATCATCACGCAGACTGCCGGACTAAGGGCCCGGACAGCTTCTGCTTGACCCTGGTGTTCCTGGCACTACAGATGTATACGCCTTAAGTTGGTGAACGCCTTCGGGGCGTCCAGATGGACACCGAATGCGACCTTTCGCCTGATATCGTTCGTTCCTGCGATGTCATGGCTCGAAACGGGTACGTCATCCCGTCATCAGCCTCCCGCACACGGGACACGTGACGCCTATGTCACTCAGGTGATGGAACTTGAGCGGCCAGCTGCCGCGGACCACAGTACCATATTACTCTTGATGTTAAATTAAAGAAAAGCTTTCTCCCGACTTTCCGGGCCCTGCTGCTGCTGCTGCTGCTGTGATCTGGCTCGCGCACGCAGCTGGGTTTCTTGCAGCACCACCAGATGGCACTCGCCTCCGCGCGTCCCCGTCATCGACGCCGTGGCCTCTGCGGCAGCACTTCACGGCAGCGTTTCGCTTGCTGTGCTTGTTTTTCTATGGGACGAAAATGCGAGTGCTAGGCTGTCAAGGTCGCGTGCTGGGTTGTGGTAGTGCAAACATTACAATCGTCCATAGACCGAAGAGAGCGCTCGAAGCTGGCATCTGAAAAGCATGCTAGTCACTTATATAGAAGAGACATGTAAACACGAGCCAGCAAAATGGCTCCAAAGCGTGCAATCAACGTCCGGACACCCAGGCCTGAAAGAAGCGTCGCACATGGTACCGACCACTGCTGCCCCGATGCGATGTGTCATGAGACACAGCTATAACGATCAACTCTCTCAGAGAGTATGAACAATTACGCGCGACAATTCATCAAGTAAAGACGTCTCCCTGTGTGTTCTGTGGACTACGCAGACAAACAGCAGTGGTTCGCGCAAGGTAACGTTTAACATCAACTCACTACTCTGGTATTGGACTAAACGCTGAAGAAATTAGACATTCGCTGCCGTTACCCCTAATTATAGCTGATAAACACAAACAGCTAGCTAGCTTACAAAGCTTCGCTTACATCGATTCTCACAGTGCGTGGGAATTTTTTCGTATGGTGTCTGGAACACTATTCACATTAGTGTATATACCGGGTGCTCCAGCGAACACTTTCAAAATATTTTAAAGGTTGCCGGCAGTAAATAGCGCAATTATATTTCAGAAGATGGTCTACTCGAAGAGTAGACCAGCTTATGCTTATGCTTATTCGAGGCGGATACACTTAAAACACATTCTCAGAATGACACCAGTTTTGAGACATTAATTCCTAAACTATGTGGAGGAATCAATTGTCGTTCGAGTTACTCTAGTGTTTCTGTGCATAAAATGACTTCGTGTATATTCGCGGCCTTCTTTCACGCTCGGAAGAACACCTTTATGTAGCTTTTATTGAGCAAGAAAAAGCAGTAACGGAATTTTTTTTTCATGTCACTCTACAATGTTCTCATTCACACTTTTCATCTAACTATAATATTTGTGAAGTTGATAAATTACTAAGAACAATTATCAACTTAGGCGGTATGAACAAAAAACTGAATACCTCCAAGCCACGGCAAACAACGTTACCTTGGTTCTGTCCAGCTAGGTGGCACCTGCATATTTTTAATGTTTTCTTCAAGTTACGTGCATATTTGTATAAAGCTTCAAATTCTCCCCATGCTCGCGTATTTCGATCCTGCTGACGTAGATACACTTTAGTGGGGTTTAGCAAGTTTTGCCTGTCCGTCAACCGTTAGCAAACAAAACAAATCAATTTATAAAGCAAAAATTAGCAGATTTCGCTGTCACGCTATCGTAGGACGAGCCGAAAATGATGGAACCACTTAGCGCGTGCTCATACTTGGGACTCCAACGGTGAATAAACTTCTGCGGACGTGAAAATGCAGCTGAAATAGCAGGCATGCGTCCCTCGTAGAGGGGTTACAAGACGCGCACACGCTGTCTCAGGAAAAAGCACGTCTTGGCTCTACACACCAGCCTGCTGTCGAGATGTCTCTTCGTGCGGCAAATAATTCATGACAGATCTCTGCTCTCCCGTCACACATCCACTAGAGAACCTTCCATAGCGGCCCATTTCTAAGGAACGCTCTCCCTTTCGACACCAGCCGCCAAAGAGTGAGCAGAGACGTGAAAATGTTATTACTGGAACAACAGAGACGACAATATCACAAGATGGAAGGAAAGGAATAAAAGCGCACGACGTGCGAAAAAGAGGTGGGGGAGGAGCGAAAACGGAGGAGAGAACTAAGAAGCTTTCTTATCTATAGGACCAATGTCGCATACGTCGGGTACTGCTTCGGAAGGACATTAGGAATCCGTCCCCCTGGAAATTCAAATGTCTTTTTTTTCGTATTTCCTTCTATATTGTGCCTTTAGCTTTCCTAAATTTTCTATCTATGTTCTTTCTATCTTTATTCTGCCACACTGCGTCGTCTCTCCCACATTGCGTCGCCGGCTACGTGTATCCGAGATGAGTCCTGGAGCGGAGACACCGATGTGTTGAAATATTAGTAAGCCGGACGTCTCGAGAAACCTTTGAAGTGGGAAGCCCTATACAGAACGGGTGCGTTTTTCATACCCGTGACTCCTCGCATGAAACATGCATGGTCCGCGGCCACGAGGTACAGACTGCTGAAGCCCTTCGGTACCGTCTGGCATCACCAGTTCTGCGGCTCGAAAGATGCTGGCAGCTCGGTAGAATACGTACGTTTCGAATGCAAGACGATTCGCTCGCTGTTCGTGAATGAATAACGAGGTTTTTCTTGTTCTGGCAGCATGAAAATCTTGCAACGTGCAGAGATTGAAAACTGCATAAAGTTGCTGACAATAATGCGTCTTTTATCTTCAACTTTTTCTGCGCCGATATGCCATGAACTATATAGGCTGCGACTAAAAAGTGAATTAAGGCTGTCCTGTGACACGGTGTGAGCAGTAAACGAATCAATGTTTCGGCCTTTGGTTACCAAGTACTCAAGTATTTCCCCCTGGTCTTCAGAACGCTACTTTTATTATGACTTCTGTACGCAATACTGCGCTGATAAGTGGATGCGAACAACAGTACCACGATACATTAGCTGTTGCGAAGAGTTGCTCAGCATAGTTTTTTTTTTTCAGCTCTTGCAACAAGTCTTAGCTTAGTTTTCGCCGAGCGCAGTCAGAAAAAATGCACTAGATAGTGGCCGCATGTGAAACGTCCCACAAGGGCATCAATTTCATCAACGCTTAGATGCGCCACAACATGGTAACACAAGAAAACGTATTGGTGTTTCTGAGATACCAAGCTCCCCCTTGTGCTCATCCGGTGGGCACCAATGTGCTCTCACTCGTACAGAGGTTACCGTGGCGTTTAGGCCAAACAACGGCTGCAAGTCTTCGTGTATGTAAAGAAATCGCCGTGCAAGGGAAATTGATCTGAGAGCTCTTCTATGAACACAGTTGCTGTAAGCTTTGAGAAAGTAAATGTCCTGATCACAGAGCCAACGTTCTAAAATGAAACTAAGAATCTAAGGAATGCATATCGAAGAATATCGCAGTGCAACTCCTTCTTATTGGGGAAGTTGGCGCTTAGTCTTGCTGTGAATTCTTGTTATGGCATGTGGGTTTAGAAGGCGAAAAACGTGTCTCTCTTCTGTCCCATTTTAATGTTTTAAACCACCCGTCATAACAAGAGTGCAGAACAAGCACAGCGGTCATCATAACAACAACAACAAAAAAAAAATCATGAATGGCAAGAAGCAGACGTTGGCAGCACTGTGGCTTTACAATGCATCGCTTCCATCACAGAGCAACTGCGCAAAAAAAAAAGTTAAACAATTCACCAAATAATTTGACACCATTGCTGCACATTTTTTGTTTCTCTCTTACTTTCTTGCTTTTTTTATTTCTTGCATTCTTTTCTTTATTTTTTTCTCTGGTTGCAGACTCGCTCTTGAACCAAGTGTTTGGAGGTTAAAACATTAACGATAAAAATACTAAGTAAAACTGAAGTGTTCAATTCGGCGTCCTTCAAGCCACGAGAACCTGAAACCTTGGTAATACTGTGACATAGAAGAGTAAGCAAGCACCAAACTGATGTTCATCGGACAAGCGAGAAAGAGGCATGGAATTTCTTTTTTTTTTTTGTCACTCTCATCTGGCGATGTCACCCGCCTTGCGTCGAAGGGTACTTTGTTTCAAGATTGAAGCGAGTGCATGCACTCTACGACGTTGCTTTACGTTTGTTTTATTTTTTATATCTATTTTTTATTTCGTTTTTTTTTAGATATTCATGAAATCTATCTACACGAAATCACTGTGCCTCGACTGTGGCGGAAGAGGCTCGAGCTGTGTGCACCTCTGAGATCTTGAAAACTTGGTTTGATTTACTAGTTCCTTGACGCATTTATTGCTTTGCAATTTTTCATGCTCCACCGTCTTTCTGCCGACATATTCAAAATGCACCTTTGTCAGCTATTTGAATCTTTCAACCAATATATTAAAGAGTTGATTTGTCGTGGTAGTTAAATACATGCAACATTAATATTCTGAATTTGAAACGGCTCTCGATCGGTTCACTTCTAGATAAAACATAATAAATAAGTATAGCGTACACACATGCAATGTGGTCATTTATTAGTTAATATTGCGAAAAAAGATTTAATAGGGACTATTCCGCACAAATCTGCTCGTCAGCATGGCCTTGTTCATGGAAATGTAGCATTAGTCTTACTTTTTGCTCATGGTTATATTGTAGCTCATATAAGCTTGTGGTAGTGAATTATCACCGTGCTTGTTACAGATTTCATTAAGGGAAAGCGGAAAGGAAAGCTTTGTTCTTTCTAATTTACGTTTGTTATAAAATACATTAAATCAAATCCTAAAGGACAGAAAAGGCTAAGAATAAAGGTTACTGAGCAGTACCCACTTAATAAGAATGAGGGCTAGTTTCTGAGTATATGATCAAAATTTGTCCGAAGAAGAAGATTCAGCTCGGGACCAACTTCCGATTTCCCTATTGAAGACGCCTATTTCCCTATTTCCATATTGCCGATTTCCCTATTTCCCTATTGAAGACGTGTGAAACGCCGAAACGCTGTCATCAGACAAAATATATGATAAAAATTAGTCGCGTATAAAATAGAAAGCTAAGTTCTAGCAATTGTAAGAGGTAGAATGTTTCTGTACGACTCGATTTTTAAATAAATGGTGAAAACCGGAAATATAAAAATTTACACACGAAGTTTACAAATCCAATACTCTGCAACAAAAACCGACATCGCAGGCTTCTAAATTGCGCCTGTTAGAGCATCTACAGCAAACAAATTTTATATGTCAGTTTAGAGTGTATGTCAAATCCTTACAGTAATTGCAGGGTTTTGCGAAAGTCCCATCTGCAATTAGTGGCATATTTGAAAGCGGTGTGTAATACATCAGTTTTTTTTCCGCTTTAGATTTGTTAGTGCGTACAGTTCACAGAAGTGTCATATTGATTTTGTTTCCCGAGTTGTAAACATTATTGTCCACTTGTTTTTAAATTTTGCATTTGCTAAGACATTTTCAAAAATTGTTGACGGGCTAAATACCCAAAGAATATAGCTAAATGCAATCGCTAGATTTTAACTCCTTCTTTTAAATACAGCAAACCCCATCAAAATATCTGCAGTGCACGCTGAGAAAAGCGATTTCTCCGTTCCCATGTAGATACATAGGAGCTTCCGAGATAAACATTGCTTTCAAATAAAGACAAAGCATGTGAAGCTGTCAGGAAGCGTTACACGATAAGATCCTATTATGTCATTCCCCCTTTCTTTTTCTTGTTTGGCCAAGAGGCCAGGTGAACCGATTCAGGAGATAGTGCATTTTATGGTGCAACCTGCACAATTTTCGAGTATATTGAGGCTAATTGCGCCCTTAACCTTTTCTTTTCTTTTTGTTTTTCTATTCCGCGACCGACTCTCACATCTTGAATCGTTGAGGTCATTTTCTTAAATACCTTTTGTGACTCCAAGGACGCTCTGGAGGCCCAAAAGGAGGTCCGTCATGCCAGGTGGATACCAAGATCCCACATACACCAAACCTGTGTGAAGTCGCCAAAGAAGGCCTCATCTTCAAAGCGTGAGCAAACCGCGCATACCTTGGCCAGTGAAATGACAGTGTGTCGTGCCTGGAGTGTGAATACATCCGAACACGGTGGCAATTCATAATAAGAGCGTGTAGGTGATGGGAGTTGCGCACTTATGTGTACATGGGGGCATCACTGTACTAGCCTCGAATATTTGGCTGCCACCTAAAAAAAAGTACCATGTTGTTATCGGGACCAAAATGAAAAGCATGGCCAAATCTTTGCACAGCTAGGTATGCGACAGGTATGCGGCAGCGTACTACGACAGCGGACAACACTTTTAAATTTGTTCCAGAAATCAAGGCTTGGTATTTATGTATCTGATGTACGAGCTTTACGTGAACATTTTATCACTCATTCTTTCTTACATAACTTAAGAGTGTTTTTCAAGTAATTTGTGCCATTGCTTTACTTCTTGAGCATATTTCACATCTAGTCAATTGTTATGTATATATATTTCCTGTTCAATCGCTATTTGCCTTGTAAAGGACGCCGCGGGCTCTAGTCAAGTCGCTTGCCTCTGAAGCACCCTTAGCCGTAGTAGCCTCTATCCCTGATGGAAATAAAGTTATTATTATTATTATTATTATTATTATTATTATTATTATTATTACTACTACTACTACTACTACTACTTTCACTGTGACATTTGGAAAGTTGCACGCGCGCGCGTACAGGGTGATCTTGCACACTCTCATTCATTAAAGTGACATTTATACACCGTCGTACTTCTTACAAACTTGCGATGTCGTGCACACTGTGTTGACCTCGCGTTACGGCCAATGCACTTCGAGATTTTTCTTTTCAGATACCTCGAATGCAGGTGAAGTCCGCCTGCAATGCTACGAAGAAATTTGCTACCTATGGCGGGATAAAAAACCCGCGTTCAAGTATAGCGCATCCCAATGCTCTAAACGCTAGGTCACGATGGCATGCATGCTTTTCTCGTGTCATCGTCGCTCTTTGAAACATCCGATGAGCGCATCATGCGACAGCTTTTCGCATTCTTCTCTCATGACAGCTATAGCGATTTGATACGCTGCATTAGGCGGCAGTGTCTTCTGGATCGGCCCATAATATTTTGTTGGATACCTACAGAACTGGGTGCAGTAGGCGTATAAGTGATGTCGCGGTAAAAACACACTTAATCTAAACTAAATGAACAAAAAGAAACCGACGCAGCATTTTCCCAGACTTCCGACACAATTTTTCATCCTGCAGACGTAGCGTTTTGTGTAGTCTTATATTTCCTCTAGCACCGCTACACGGCAACAGAAAACGTTGTGCTGGGGTCCCACCGTAGAAAAGTTTGATTTATTGCTGCACAATCCATCTAAATTTTCACTTATAATCGTTACGTTCTCAGTCCACCCAGGAGAAAAAGAATTAAAATAAATAAAAATAAATAAATAAATATACTGTCTTAAAAGGTAAGCACATAAGGGTATAACAAGCGTTTAAAAGAGTGACAGCCTCGTTGAGCGCACCGCTGTGAGCTAATTTATTCTTCATTCTCACAATTTGTTGTCACGACAACGAAGAAAAGAGCAGAGTTCGAACATCCCAACGAAAGTAACGAAAGTAAATAAATTTACGTGTGAATAATGAACCTATAACAACTCTCGGCGTCACCTAATGCGAATTTTTTTCTCGTTTTTGTCACAAAGGTGGTGGTAGTGCTCTTGTGTCATTATTTCGCTACAAGCCATGCGTGGCACATCACTTATTCACCCTGCCTTGCATTTCTTTCTTTCTATCTCTACCGTTCTTTCTTTCTTCTTGTTTTTTTCCTTCTGTCTTTCACTCTCCTTCCTCTCGTTTTTCTGAAGCGTTGTTTTATAAAAGGTCGATAAACGATAACATCGAACTAGAGTGCAGAAGACCACGTAAACGAAATAAGCTTCAATGTCCTAAAGTAGCATTTGATGAGGCTTGACGTCTCGCCAAGCGTTATGGCGTTGTGAATAAAGACTTCTTTGTAATAATTTTTCATGTCAGCAGCAGGCGCAGGTATATAAAAACGTGCAAAGGTGACTTCAGTCTCGTGGCTCCTGTGTTCGCCTCGTATTTACTCGCCTCGTATTTGACTATCGCTGCAACTGCAAATGTTCGCTTACCTTGCACTACGTCTCCTATGCATATGTAAGTGGAACACTGTGATGATGTCTTTAGACAGTTGTTGAATAGACCTGAATTAAGTTTGTTGAAGTAAATTTATGATTGAACCTGAAGGTTGTTACAATTCTGGAAACGGCTCAATATAAGAGGAAAACTAGAAAAGGCATATTTAATATGCCTGAAAGTAAGCAAAAAAGAATAGCAACACGTAGTAACATAACGTAATCTAGTCAGCTGTTGCCCTTTCAATTAGAGATAACTGATACATTATACATTACTCGTCAATATAACGCTGGTTTATGGACAGGAATTATTTCAATCCTGGTAGAAAACAATGTAGCGGTCTCGAAAAAAATATATATAGCGTGACACGTGGATTTCGTGAAACTGTCAGTTACTCGCAATTCGAATTTTGCATTTCCATCTGTGGATGTAAGCTCACGCAGAATTTATTTAAAATTGGATGAAACATTTAATCCTTTCTTGAATTATCATGGAATCTCGTTCCACATGCAATTTAAGACACGCCTTTTTGCGAAATTTTTCTACCACAGCATAACGACAACAAAGTGCTATACACTAATAGGGTTTAGATGTTGCTGGAAGAAAGCATACTTTTAGCATGATTACCGACTGAGTGTCGCTAGAGTTTATTCTACTGCTGCGGAAAATTCGCATTTGATTACACATGCGCAACAATCCTCATACGATATCATTGGTATCGTATGATGCGTAGGCGTTTCTAAAGCACTAAGCTCATTTTTTACCACGCGAACAGCAATGAAAACGCAGGTTATTGCCCCTCCCTTCTCGAAATGGTTCAGGAAGCCTATAGGTGTGATCGTTCTGGGTGTGCGTGTAACTCATGGGTCATTGTGCATGGTAAGAGGACAAGTATATATGCTAAAAAACGGCAGCTATTGCTGCTGGCGAAAACAAAGTGCTGAAGAGGAAACATCATCCAATGCCTCACACTAGACATGTTCAATGCGACGCACGGTGCCACACGTAATGCGAAACCCGTAAGCTGTACTAAACATGAAACGTGTACGGTCCCCAGACTACGCGCAGAAAAAGCCCATGATGTTTCCGCATATTCACAACGTGGGTAATTAGCGCAATGATATGGTATATTCACCGCCTCGAGTCGCCTCGGGACATACGAAGTTTGCCCAATTTCCTCCCTCTGTTCGTAAGCAGCACGTCAGCGATCAAATGCGATAAGCGACGAGAAAAATCGATCCGACTCGCTTAGTTCCAGCCCGAACCCGCTCTCCCATACGCAAGCTCGCCTTATCGCGTGTTTAATTTTTGCGATGCACTCCAAGAGCACCCGACACCGTGCACATGAATGATCCCAATGAACTGTGAAGGCTTCCAAACTTATCAACGTTTCGGTCCCGCCGTGTACTGTCTTCTATTTGTCTGTTCGTGAGCCTTGTTTGTGTTTGGCTAGGTGTAGTGCAGTGCACCGTCAAGATGAGCATTCTGTTTATGCGGAATCTGTGACGTCGTTGTCGGAGCTCGCTCGAGCCATTGCGTCATCAGCGATGGCTCGAACGTCGTCGTCTTCTTCGTCAGATGGCTCGCGTGCGACCCCCGGCGCCTTCCGCGAGAACGCACTCGTGCCCAACGTTTATAAATACTATCTATAGTATCTATACTAGCTATACTATCTACAGTATCTATCTATATCTATAAAGTATCTATAAACGTTGCTCGTGCCACTGCTCCCGCGTTCATCGTCTTCTCGGACAGCTGCCTCTGTTGCCACCTGCCCTCCCAGCGTAGAATTTCACTTCTGTTGTCGTAAGGGGGAGGCCGTGTTTACGGGGGTATGAACCATTGCGTAAGGCAGTGTGAGCCATGCATTGTCTAACGTCACAGACCGATTTAATTCTGAAGCACAGGGCTGTGATTGTGAAATGTAAGCGCCATCATCTGCCCTCAACTCAAGAGCAAGGAATGCAAGATTCAACGTCTCCAGACAAAAGCACTGCAAGCGGAGGACGCACACCGAGCAGTGAAGACACAACAGACAACTCAAGATCAAGCGGTAGAAGAGACAATGCAAGATCAAGCAAATACAACATTACACACAAAATCAATGAAAAAAAAGACAATCGGATGGTTGTTATTTCACGCCAAACCTAGCTCTCATTACTGGTGTGCGAAAAAGGGACGTAGCAACTTCAACGCAAAACAAAAACAAAAAAGCACGGCAAAATGCAGGCAATAACCTCACGCGCAACAACAACAACAACAACAACAACAACAAAAACACTGGAAGAACGCAAAACGAAAAGAAGCACTCCTAAAGCATGCTCACCACGCGAAGTATGCAAAAACGAAAAAGAGGTGGGAACAACGTGAAACAAAATATTTACAATATAATCTGCTTACGAAGTTCGACTTACAGGGTGTAACACTCGGTGTAACTAACGCAGCTTCGCTGTTCGGCCATCTTCACGGACTGGAGGGGGCGGTGATTTTTTTCACAGGCGACGGCAAGACGGAATGGTTCTAATTGTTTGTTTTTGCCCCGAGGCTCGTAAAAATTGGCGCTTCAAATTATTACAGTTCAGTGGCACCCCAGTTTCACTATCAGTACTCTGCCTTAAAACTTGGCATAAATGAAATTCCTTTGTAAAAAAAGGAAAGAACTAATTGCATGCTACGTGAGTTCGCAAAAAATGAGAATGCGAAGTATTTAGTTTTTGAGATTGATATGTTAACGCATCGCTTCTTCCCATAAAAATAAGGAAGCAAACGAAAAAAAATTGCATCGTTGCGCCACCACCAGTTTTAGCGTTCTGTTTCGCGTTTAATTTTTGCAGGAATTCGTGGGAAGTAAATATGGGAAGAATATTTATGCTAAGAAGGTACAAGTAATGATCATGTATACTAGTTAAGAGAAAAAAATTCAGCTACGCAGGCCGTGTAATACGCAGGGCACATAATTGATGGACAACTAGAGCTACTGAATGGGTGTCAAGAGAAAGGAAGAGCAGTCGAGGACGGCAGACAATTAGGTGGGGTGATGAAATTGGGAAATTTGCAAGCGCAAGTTGGAATCAGCTGGCGGCTAGACAGAGGTAATCAGAGAGCGCTGTGAGTGACCTTCGTCCTGCAGTGGACATAAAAATAGAATGATGATGATGATGACGGTGGTGGTGATGATGATGATGATGCTGGTGATGATGATGCTGGTGATGATGATGATGATGATCATGATGATGATGATGATGATGATGATGATGATGATGTATACTAGACGATTTTTCGTTAGCTGCACCAAATGTTGTAATTATTGCCTATAGCAGATAGCACAATTCTGATCCTTGATCTAATTACTCCATGAGGTGGCCATTATTTCTACGAGAAATAAAATATAATATCGAATAATTGATGTAACTACGCTAATTAACGTGTTAATTATTTACTTTATGGCACATATTTCAATCTACGAATTATAGCAGCTGAGTTCGCATGGCGTACCCACTTCGAACGAATTCTCTGGACAGCACCAGCTTTCTTTTATTGCGAGGTCAATTGCAACCTCTTCCGCTCCTGTTGTAGAGGCGCGATCTATTGAGACACAGGCTGTAATTTTCCCACCGCTGTCCGCGAGTGTGGAACGCAAAAAAGGACACGGACGAGACTAAACAACCCAAACCGGCCATAACTTTACAACACAATTTTACTATGTAACACAACACAAGACAATTTTGCTGTGCAACATACAAAACGGTTTTAATCAGAACTGCGGCGACACAGCTAACGGCAAAAAAACAGAGTGATGGGTCGTCGTGCTAGTTCGGTCGTTAAACACGACGAATGCCGACGGAAACAATACCATTCAGGGAAACAAAGAATGGGGCAACAATACCATCTATGTTTAGCGTTCACAACTCTTTAAAAAGTACCTATATTTAAAGAGGGCCTATTTGTCTGGTGTCATGTCCTACGCTCGATCAGATGCACGACGCCCCTACACGTATGTACCATCATAAACGTCGCAGGTGCGTGGCGGGATTGTACGCTGCGAAAGGGCCCAAACTGTATATTGTATGCAATCCGCGCTAAACTCTTTTTGTAGTTTGCGTGACCTTCGTGCTTTTTGTTTTCGCTTTTTTTTCTGTTCCTGCGTGAACATATACGTTCTGTTGCTTACTTGCTCCTTCTACGCCTTGCTTTACTTCCGGTTTGTGGCTTGCCATCGTGCTGTTTCTTCCTTCTTTACTTCCCTCCTTCTGATGTTCAATTCCCTTTTCTATCCCCTCCTTCCTGAACAGCAGGCAGGCATGGTGCCCTGCTCGTGGGCAGTTGCCAGCCTGTTCCTTCGCATATTTCCCTCTCTATCAATTGGGTGGGTTTTCATATGAAATAATAATAATTACCTTCACTAACGTCTGTCTTCCCTCGACGCGAGCGTAGAGCTTTGGCCTAGGATTCAAACCTGTATTCATGGTTGTCTGAAAACCTCTAAATAGCTGGTTCCAGCGAAAGTGATTCACCCCTATCTCGTTGCTGGATGACGCAGTCTGTCCATGCGCGTATGAAAGCGGTGCTTCACCGCAGAGTAAAAACGAGGCATTAAGAAAAAAAAAAGACCTCCATGAGTGTTTCTTTTTACGTCTCCTCGCTGGCTTTCTCCAGAAAAAAAAAGAAAGGAAAGGAGAAGAAAGAAAGCGATGGCGAAAAAGAATATGGTTGCAGTTGAGAATACTTGGAAGCTCTTGGCAGCTGACTCAACGCTCTAGTACAAAAACAAAAACAAACAAAAAACCTGCCAGTGGGGGCTATTAGAAACAGTGCTTCAGTTTAAGTTTTGTGGTGTGCTGTTTTCATTTGCGTTCATACTGCATGGATTGAAATGTTGAAGTGAATTCAGCAAGATTATAAACGCTACAAGGAAAAATTCATTAAAGGAGGACGAATAGCGCAAAGACTGCAACGATATGGGAGTAAAGTGTAACGAAACGTTACTGCTTTCACACTAATGCCAAGAACAGCAAAACCGGCAATGACACGAAATCATTTCTAGTTTTACCAGTTGGCGTATCATTAGCAGCGCAGCGGTCACTTTGAAGACTTGACATGAAATATAGCTGGAAGCTTGGCTAATCACTTGCAATGATGGGCGTAAGCGGAGAAACGCAGTTATGGCGTTGGCGCATGGGCTTGTTTTTGTGCCAGAGTGGCGAACCATGCGAAAACGTGCGCATCATCAGATGTGTGTTCACTTTCACTGCTAGTAGCAATATGAAAAAGTTGTGTGCTTCACAGCTTGTGCCTTAAATCCTTTTGCGCCAAACACCTTAGTGCTCAGCCATTAGCATCCCAAATCTAAATGTTTAGAACGCAGCTGTTAGACGCCCTATCCTGCGGCGATCGTCGGCGTCATCGTAACCGAGCGAACGAGGACAGCGAAAAGATGAGAGCGAACACGGAGCCCAACGGGGGATGAAAGACGCTAAGAGGAAAGCAGAGGAGGAGAGTGCAGCGGAACCATCAGCCGAAGAGTGGAGGAAGAGGGTTAGGCGAAAGGGTGAGAAGGAAAGCCTAGTGCGGCGGAAATGGCTACGATAGGGCGCCAGAGTAGTGCGCGTCGTCTGAGACGTATGTCGGCGGCGGTTGCTGTGAATCACGCCCACTCGTCACCCACGCGCTGGATCTCGCAATCTCCATATTAGCGAGGCAGTCGCGGCACACTTCGCTCCGTTTGCAGCGTGCCGCACGAGATAGACCGTCCGCGCCACCCATTATATCCCGAATTGAAAACACGTGTAGAGCTGCGCTGAAATTTCGCGTTAGGGAGTATCATGATCGCCGGTGAATTTTTTTCAGCCTATTGCTATTCATAATCGAAAGTATGCAAGTACGCAAGTAAGCAAGTCGATATCTGTTCTCGACACGTCTCCTATAAATCGCTATCGTTATGCACGATAATATCATTCCTTGTTTCTGTACATTACGAACACTGCGAGCAGGTTACTTGCTAATGATCCATTTCCTTTTCCGAGGCACAGCTCACGTAGACAGTATTGCACCCATGTAATTTCATGCTTTCTTTTTTCATATCTTCTCAAGGCATTTCCTTGCTCATCATTGCCCGATAAAATATAACACGAGGAGTGCTCCATATGCTGCCGCATTACACGTTCCCAAAATAAAATAAAGCTCTTGTGGCTCTTTGGT
The DNA here is from genome assembly GCF_038994185.2 of Dermacentor albipictus. Classification (NCBI taxonomy): domain Eukaryota; kingdom Metazoa; phylum Arthropoda; class Arachnida; order Ixodida; family Ixodidae; genus Dermacentor; species Dermacentor albipictus. The sequence goes on from NC_091825.1 coordinate 125,381,681, forward strand.
ATGTACTGTCTTTTGCCTTTTTCTACAACGCTATCACGTTTCAGGCACCACTCAGGTATCTCGAATTTCAGACCTCACTACCTTCTAAGCTTTACGTGTTGCATACAAACTAGGGATCAGTTAGCAGAAGCCGGGAACGAGAGTCAGACAGAGCAACCCGAACCGGTGAGATAGCCACTTTACGTAACGATCACTAACCTACTTCAACCGAGCCTTTTTCGTAACCACCACCCACCGTCAGCAACCCACTCCAACGAATCCTTTTTGGACTGACGAGAGGCTGCCTGCTCTCTTCGACACGACAAGAGAGAAAGAAACTAAATTAAGCTCCGAACGTACTTATCTTGAAGTATCTTGCATGGTCGCGATCACGTTTAGATTATTTCTCTTCCTTCAATTCAATGCGCCGTGCAGAAATCCATTGACTAACGGAGAGGCAACAGACACCGCACTATAGCATCTTTACCTAAAACAAAGATAGCAGATGTGAAGTAACAAAGGCAATGATGGAGTGTCAGAGCTAGAATGATGAAGGCGCTCAGGGAAGGACCACTCGCCACAAAAGAGGTCAAATTGAGGCACCCTCGGCAGGAACGCCAGCATCAGAACATATAATAAGGAGTATGCAGGCTTTCATGGTTAAAGCTCCTGTGAGTTGTGCGTGAACCTCTCGCCCACTTGGGCGCCTTTCACCTCTCCAACCACTGAAGTTCGCAGACACTACCATAACACGGCGGCTGGCTATCAAGGTATACTCTCTGCATTGTTAAAAGCAGCACCTTCTCAGGAAGTGTTTCTTTTTCGCTCTCGCTCTCCTTTCGATATTGCAATGCAGAAGAGAATGGCGAAAGGCGCTGTCTGCACTGCTCATTAGCTTAGAGCTCGAGGGAATGTGAGCACGCAGTAATCATCGGTCCCCACTTCCTAGCACAGTGAAGAGGCTTTTCTCAAAACGTCGCACCGTCTCTCGAGAATTATACCCTGCGCCCGCGGGTGCGTCAACAGCTGGCAGTCCTGTTAATGTCGTTCGCAATAAGCCTCTCCCCGCTTATTCCTTTCTTTCCCATTGCCCCATCCCCACCATCGTCTGACGAACGTGCGCATAAGTTTAAGCCGACTCAGTGAGGGTCGCTCCCGTTCGTAAACATACCAAGAGTGTGCTTCGCTATAGTTAGGGATGAGCTAAGGTGGCCGGTGCGCGTCTCTGGGTTCGGTCTGAAGGTTGGAGCACCGAGCGAGTTAGCAAAGCAAATGAGCCGGAATTAAGTTAGGTTAGGAGTTTTAACGTTTTAAAGCAACACGCGCACTATGAGAGGCGTCGTAGCAGGAGAGAAGCGGAAAGGAGGGAGGATGGGGGCGCTGGATATTTGTAATTTCTACACCCTTTGGTTCTTTAACGTGCACCCAGAGCATGGTACACAGGCGTTTCTCCATTTCACTCCCATTGTAATGCAGCCCCTGCGGCTGGAAGCCAAAGCATGATACAAAGGCGTTGTTCCATTCCACTCCTACTGGAATGCAGCCCCTGCGGCTGGGGATCGAACCCACGACATGGCGCTTTGCAGCATAATGGCATAGCCACATAGCTATGGGCATGGGCAGGACATGTAATGAGGAGGGAAGATAACCGATGGTCATTAAGGGTTACGGACTGGATCCCAAGGGAAGGGAAGCGTAGCAGGGGGCGGCAGAAAGTTAGATGGGCGGATGAGATTAAGAAGTTTGCAGGGACGGCGTGGTCACAATTAGTACATGACCGGGGCTGTTGGAGAAATATGGGAGAGGCCTTTGCCCTGCAGTAGGCGTAACCAGGCTGATGATGATGATGATGATGATGATGATGACGACAGAGCTATCGCGGCTGGTAAGTGATAATGAAAATTCTGGCATAGTTTGAAAACTGACCACGAAACCTACAACCAGTTGTAGTCTAGAGTTTAGGCACCTCGTGCTGCTGTCGGCAAATTTTCGTCGCAACGCAACCTCGATGGTCTTGAAGTCTTGAAGCAGCTTGAAGTAAAAAAAATATATATATAAATTGAGGTATTCTCTTTCCTCCATACCCGCATGTATCAAAGCAGATGTCAGTCAAAATAGCGGGTAAAGCATTGCGCGAATCGCAACGTAACTTCTTGTCCCTCAGTACACATAGTTGGCCGAGCCAATTTGACATGATCATAGTGTAAATGCGCTTATAAGACAATGACGATAGGTGCGCTATGTGTGTATAGTCTTCACCTATCGTCTTCGTATTTTAAGTGCATTTACACAACCGTTCTTTGTGCCCAATTCGCTTCTGCGATTAACATTACAAGCATCGTTCGCCTTCAGAAAAAGTGAGGAAAAAATGATCGCTTACAAGTACGTCACAGTGCTCACCTAGGTGTCATAAAAATTTGGAGGATGCATAAGCTTCGCCTTTACGAGTGGAACGCGATAACGTTCAAAGGTTCCCTACTGCTTTTCATGCTTTTACGCAACTGCACCTTACGTAACCGTAACGTTTACCGGGAAACGCTGGCTGCGAACGCTGTGCACGAAGGCGAGCTTTCTGGTAGAAACGCGGCCCCTTGCATGGGTCAATCTCCTGTTATCGTTTCGCAGTTTTAATATTTCAGTCTCAGAAGAGCTAACATAAAGGACATGCGCTGTCGCTGTTTTTCTTTCATTACGTTTGTTTGTGGGCTCCCGTTCTCAAAATTCAGAGGAATAACTTTGTAAAGAATGAGAGACAAGCTTTGAGCAACTTTGGTGGTGGAGAAGTGGTTGGGTATGCGGCGGCCATGTGCCGAAGCGACATTTACCGCGACACAGGCTCCTTAACGCTTTCACGTATTTGATCCAGAGTACAAAACGACCATCTTCCAATGTTACGCAGAAATGTACCAAATTCTCTAACTGATCTTTTTTTCTTATTATTTTAGTGACGAATTGTGGTTGTTCATTAATTATAAACGCTCAACGTTTTGCGAGCCGCGTTTTCATCCTGCAGACCACAATGATAAACATGAGACACTGCGTAGACCTAAAAGCAGGCGCAACTCAATAAAACTCGGTGATCTAATTGTATGTAAAGCGTCGAAGACAAGTTCAAAATTCTTAAATAAGAATCTAGCGGCGCGCTTACCAGTGTGTCGATGGCTTTGAAAAGTTAAGGTTATTTATTTTAGCGCTTTTATGAACTCAATGAATCAACTATAACCTCGGCGTAGATTCTTTTGTCATTGCTAAGATTTCGGCAAGTCTACGTACTACCGTTGCAGGCATTAAGAAACAGTGAAGAATCGGCATTCCGCCGGCACACGAGGTCTAATAAAGTTTAAATAGAAAAACGCAGGGAGGTATTAATCTCACTCGCCGAGGCACCTAATACGGTTTTCTTTCTTTTTTATTTTTATTTTTGTTTTTGTTTTCATGTAGTGAGGCTACGAACACATTGATTTATAAGGAGGTGTTTATGCGCTATTTTTTTTCTAACTGATACTAATAAAATGACCGCCAATCGATTTTCTTCAGGCACAATCTTCGTCCTCACAATCACGAGAAAAGATGTGGAGGCGCAGAAAGAAAACAGCGCTGACTCATCTCGCACATATTTGAGGTCGCGAATCCATATTTTATACAGATTAACACATGTTATATATATATATATATATATATATATATATATATATATATATATATATATATATATATATACATATATATATATATATATATATATATATATATATATATATACATATATATTGTAAGAGTAACATGACATCTCCAATGTTGGATGAAGTCGGCCTCAAAGGCTGTCTCTAACGCCATAAATCTAGACTGAATAATTACGTGGCCATTGTTGGATATGCGCGCGTCTCGTGTTGGAAAAATATGACCAATTAGCCAGATCGAAAATAATGTACAGCGCAAAGGACAAGGACAGTGATAGACGACATACACAGCGCTGACTTCCAACAATATTTTATTGCGTCGCCACATCGTGTGTATATATACGAGAAGAGGCATGCGCAGAAAATATACGACAGTCACAGGGGGTGTCCTAACAGCAAGTCATTGAACAAGAACATGGTCACCAAAAAAATTAAGCAATACGATTACTATCTGTTTAGAAACGCGATTTCACCAGGGGTCAGCGCAATTGAGGGCGCACTAACGCACATACTGCCAAGTTTTCTGATGAAATCAGCTTCCACAATTTCCCTGGTGAGCTGTGAGCAGTGTCTCGCTAAAACTTGCGTATCTTCAAAGAATGGCACGCAGCCGCAGTCCCGGCAATGAATGCCCAAGTGGCCTTGTACAGTGTTGCGGACGTTGTTACAATGCTCTCTTAGACGGTCGTTTAAGCACCTGCCCGTCTGTCCTACATATTTACTGCCGCAAGACAGGGGAATTTGGTAGACTACATTAGTTGTGCACGTCACAAACCGTTTTCTGTGCCCGATAGAACAACAACTCTGATGCGATTTTGGCGCGTTTACACGCTTACAGAGCTTTGCCAATTTTTCCGGGGCTGAGAAAACAACTGTGATCCCTGCACGCTGCCCTATTTTCTTCAGCCTATGGGATACATCATGCACATATGGCACCACTGCACACTTGCGTCTTTCAGCCCGCTGGTTCCCTGATTGAGCGGAATCATCACGTTTTGTGCGCCTCAGAAGCTCTTCCGCTATGGCTGAAATTAAGGCCATTGGGTAACCAGCCCAAGAAAGACGATCAACCTGAGCAGCAAGACTATGTTGCATCTGGTGCGGGCACGATTTATTGAGGCTGTTAATGAGACATAGCTTTATAATACCTCGTTTAACGAGTTTTGAGTGTGCGGAATTAAAGTGCAAGAGTGGCTTCTTACTTCTCGGTTCGAAGCACCAGCACACATGTTTGTTAGCAAGGCTCATGCTGAGATCTAGAAAGCGCAAGGTATCATCGATGGGGACCTCATGCGTAAGTTCTAGAGGCTCCAGCTCTTTCTTAAAGATATCCAAGACTTCAGAAACAGCAGGCTCAAAAGCGGGATTAGTGCAATCAATAAATATCAGGTAGTCGTCCACAAACCTGCACACCTTGACAACAGAGGACGCGGCTAGGTGACCATGAATATTGCGATCATGATGAGCTAGGTAAATATCACTTAGTACGGGCGCAAGACATGATCCTATACAGACACCTTTCTTTTGTATGTAATTTTGTTCATTCCATGAGATGTAAGTTGATGTCAAGTAGAAGGCGAGCAATTCAAGAAAGCCGCTAACAGAAACACCTGTGGCATTCTGAAAGCCAACTGCTCCAAAGTCATCAATGCATTCTTCAACAACCAGAAGCAACTTGTCATGCGGAAGTGAATAGTAGACTTTGGATAATAATAGACTTTGGAGCAGTTGGCTTTCAGAATGCCACAGGTGTTTCTGTTAGCGGCTTTCTTGAATTGCTCGCCTTCTACTTGACATCAACTTACATCTCATGGAATGAACAAAATTACATACAAAAGAAAGGTGTCTGTATAGGATCATGTCTTGCGCCCGTACTAAGTGATATTTACCTAGCTCATCATGATCGCAATATTCATGGTCACCTAGCCGCGTCCTCTGTTGTCAAGATGTGCAGGTTTGTGGACGACTACCTGATATTTATTGATTGCACTAATCCCGCTTTTGAGCCTGCTGTTTCTGAAGTCTTGGATATCTTTAAGAAAGAGCTGGAGCCTCTAGAACTTACGCATGAGGTCCCCATCGATGATACCTTGCGCTTTCTAGATCTCAGCATGAGCCTTGCTAACAAACATGTGTGCTGGTGCTTCGAACCGAGAAGTAAGAAGCCACTCTTGCCCTTTAATTCCGCACACTCAAAACTCGTTAAACGAGGTATTATAAAGCTATGTCTCATTAACAGCCTCAATAAATCGTGCCCGCACCAGATGCAACATAGTCTTGCTGCTCAGGTTGATCGTCTTTCTTGGGCTGGTTACCCAATGGCCTTAATTTCAGCCATAGCGGAAGAGCTTCTGAGGCGCACAAAACGTGATGATTCCGCTCAATCAGGGAACCAGCGGGCTGAAAGACGCAAGTGTGCAGTGCTGCCATATGTGCATGATGTATCCCATAGGCTGAAGAAAATAGGGCAGCGTGCAGGGATCACAGTCGTTTTCTCAGCCCCGGAAAAATTGGCAAAGCTCTGTAAGCGTGTAAACGCGCCAAAATCGCATCAGAGTTGTTGTTCTATCGGGCACAGAAAACGGTTTGTGACGTGCACAACTAATGTAGTCTACCAAATTCCCTTGTCTTGCGGCAGTAAATATGTACGACAGACGGGCAGGTGCTTAAACGACCGTCTAAGAGAGCATTGTAACAACGTCCGCAACACTGTACAAGGCCACTTGGGCATTCATTGCCGGGACTGCGGCTGCGTGCTATTCTTTGAAGATACGCAAGTTTTAGCGAGACACTGCTCACAGCTCACCAGGGAAATTGTGGAAGCTGATTTCATCAGAAAACTTGGCAGTATGTGCGTTAGTGCGCCCTCAATTGCGCTGACCCCTGGTGAAATCGCGTTTCTAAACAGATAGTAATCGTATTGCTTAATTTTTTTGGTGACCATGTTCTTGTTCAATGACTTGCTGTTAGGACACCCCCTGTGACTGTCGTATATTTTCTGCGCATGCCTCTTCTCGTATATATACACACGATGTGGCGACGCAATAAAATATTGTTGGAAGTCAGCGCTGTGTATGTCGTCTATCACTGTCCTTGTCCTTTGCGCTGTACATTATTTTCGATCATGAATTACCAACTAGCCCAAGCAACCACCCTAGTTCAATTAGCCAGACTACGTACATGCAGCTGTGCACCAGTTCCGCGGCCCACATATCTGACTATACGCTTCGGTAGGAGTAAAATAGAGCAGGCTGGCCTATGTGTTCGTGGGCGACGGAGTGCCGCTCGTTGGTGCGCGACACTTCCAACAATACCACAGCACGGGTGGGCTGAAATGACGCAGGAGAGCATCTCGCTTTATCATTTCGAGCGCGCTGGTTTTCCAGACAGGAGGGTAAGTGCAACACGACACGCGTCATTCAGAGACCAGCGCCTGATGCGGCCAACGCTGAGAAGCAGTAGCGTTACGCTTTCGAGGTGTGTCTTGTTGCCAATGGATCTTGAACATCTGTTATTTTTTGTGGTTCCGGCATGAGAACGCCTGGGCAAAGGGAAGAAAAGGACACCGCGCCAGCAAGCGCAGTGATCATCAGAACAAACGGTTACCCAAACTGCTCCCGAATTTAACTCCTATTCTAACTCCAGTAGAGTTGTTTTTTTGCTCCGGTTACAGCAAAGGGCGCACATCAGCAGATATCTGGGAAGCAACCAATGACATTGAGAATTTGCCATAGCTCAATTGCGGTGGTTTCGCTTGAACCTAGCTGCTAGAAGAAACGGACGAAACGCCAAAGGTATATGATGGGAGTGGAGAAGCGTCTTTCGCTTTCCGGGACTTGAATATATAGTCTTAGCCGCTTACTAAGCTCGACCTCACAAGCTGAACTGAGAAGTGACTGAGTGGGTTCTGGTTTTGAATGTAGATAGTGGATGTTTTTTTTTTTCTAACCTTGAAGGGAATAGTGTAAGATTATTGATACTGTAACCACTGCTGCATATATGAAATTTTGAATTTTGGAGAAATTCAGAAGAGTACAGTGGATACATAAACATAAGAGCAAGAAAAAAAAATCGCACTAGCACTCTCGATCGAATCACTGAATTCTTGCTTTGAGAAATCGGCTGATTCTCATTTCTCGAATCACTTCGCCATTATCTCACAACTTTTTTTCTTTCCTTTCATTTCTTTTCTCTCTTTCTCTTCTTTTTTTTGAACTACAAAAATCCGTCAGCTTTATTACGGTTGAACCATGAATACCGCTTCGTTGTCAGAGCCTCCATCCTATCTGTATTATGGTGACTGAAGCGTTTGAAAATTATGTTTGTGCATTTGTACTTGTGTTCGCATACTGAGGCACCTTAAAGAACATATTAGCCAGTCATAGGGTACTCTAAGCTCGCTACGCTTTGTACTTCTTTCACCTCTGTTGGTTCTTCTAGACACGGTAACAATACAAACATTGGATTCAGTGGAGCTAATTACACCTAATACCTCTAATTAATTTACTGGTTCCTCTCTTTCTGTTAGTGTGTCAAAGGAGAAAATAGGCAGGCACGGTCCTTCCGATGCGTGAACCAAAAGTTATTTCCGATAAATCCCGCTTTTGGATCTCTCCTACGTCTGCTACAGCCTTATGACGTTTCCCCGAAATGATTCTTCCCTAGGACTTCCTCCTTCCTGTCTTGGTCGACAAGCTTGCACGCTCGGAAATTCTTGATCAAACAAAGAAATCGCAGTGAAAGGCAGCATTTGGCGTCGGAGCAAACAGCTGCACGGATGAAGAGCAGCAGCTTGTGTTGGTGGAGTCCCTCTGGCTTATCCCTAAGAGGAAAGAAAAGTTCCCGTGGATGAAGCGAGCGTGGGAGCAGATCGAAAGCGGCGGGCATAGCGGTAGATCTGCAGACTTATTCTTAATCTCTTTCTCGTCCCTTAATCTCATTGGCCCTGCCACAGCGCGCTCACACGGAAGGGCAAACACCATCGGCAGGGCCCCAGCATTTAACCGCACGAGATTGCGTGGAGGCTTAGGCGCAGCCTGGGCGATTGTGTGCGCGGTCTTGTCGTTTCCATTAGCAGAGCAAATAAAAAAAAAATAGAATCGCGAGCACGTCAGAAAGTATAACAGAGGCAAGTGTCGCTAAGAGCCCGATGTTCGACAGCCTGAATTAAAAACGCTATAGAATTAAAAATGGAAGAAATTCATTATAGAACTGAAGTTATTCGAAGCTCGTTGACGCTCAAAATAAATATTGAAATTGAATGGAAACATAGACTGATTATAATTCTTATTGAATCTTGCTGTTAAAGTCAAACGACGTGTCAGTATTTACACCCAGTGCTGTGGGTGTGCTTCAATTTCCAGAACACTTTTCTGTGTAATTAAAGATCCATGAAATGCACATTCGGCTTTTTTCTTTTTCTGCTTCCAAAGGCGGTTTTCAGCTATAATTTAGTATCACAATAAGAGAACTAAAGCAATTCTAGCGTAAGAAATTACAGATAGTGGGCTTACTGCACCACACACTTGGCTCGGTTCTTTCCAAAAGTAAAAGTACGTGATTCAACCGCACATATACGTTGCTGCGTAGCTTGAGTATGCATCATATTAAATGCGGTATTATACTAGGGGTGGGCGAATATTCGAGGTTTCGAATACGAATGCGAATAGTTCGTGCATAATATTCGATTCGTATTTGAAAAGGAATTCTTCGGTATTTCCGAAAATTAAAAAAATAACCACACATTTTTGCACGCGACCGTAAAACAAGCGACCATTAAAGTTTGACTACTTACTGTTCTTCGCAAACAAAACAAAGTGTCGCAAATTATCAGAAGGGAAACAACGACAACTGAATCCGAAGGAATGCCGAAGCAAAATTGGTAATGCAAGCTCCGGTTTCGATTTGGCGCTGGAAGCCTACGTGAAATCCTGCGATTTTCAGTTGTGCTCTGTAATTCAGTGTTTTGGGCACTCCACTCATATAGCAGTTGTATCTCCAACTCTACAATTTGTGTTGCTTTCCTTATGTGCCTATATACTGGAAGGTTCTCACTAAAACCAAACTTGTGTTCTGCTCTCTCATAATCCAATGCCCCAGTGGCCACGTTTGGTGACAAAAGACAAGCTCGAATCACAGCGCACGCTATCTGCCAAACTGGTGGCCTCTCGTTTCCGCCTCCTTTGACCTGCAATATGAACTGTCCTTTCCGCCTCCATGCACATTCACAGCTGTTAAACCATCGTTGCCATCACCGAATGCGTGTACGGACGACAGCCCATACACATAACCCGCAAATACATATCCGGCCAAGCGATGTAAGCGGCTTCTCTAAATCAGTGCTCCAGAACCAGACTGGTATAGTCACGCGTTCGAAGTATTCAGTGAACACGCACATTTGCTGTGCACAAATTATTTTTTTCCATATCTCTGACTTAATAGAGGTTGGGTTGGGTCACATTTGGAAGATACAACTTTTAAATGAAGCCTTAGCAATAGTGCAGCAGTCCTCGTTTTACTAATATTGGGCATTTGGTCACGTCTTTGCCAGGCGTGTAGACCTCAAGACGTGTAGGCGTGTAAATCTCAAGCGCTACGCTTCATAGGCTACGCAGGAAACACACACCTGTACTTGCAATTATACATGCACCACCAGACCAACAGAATTTCGGTATTGAGAAAGTAATAGCATACCTGCTAACTCTACTGATTTCTTTCGTGAACCTTAAGATTTCAGGATCGTCTTACGAATGTGCCGTCAAGTTTTTTTAGAAAAAAAAAACACTGTTTGCTAAAGAGTTGCGCTCATAGTTCTCAGAGCCTCTCGTTGGAAGTTTTCCAAGGGTGAAACGGTGCAACGTGGTTGCTTTCTGCGGGCAAATTGTTACAAGTAAGTTCCTGAAGCAGGGAAACCTGCAACATAGTCGCTGAAAGAGCGACTTACCCTGATATAAAAAAAAGCTATGCATTGCTTTTGAGACTCGGATGCACCGACTTTGCTGTTGTTGCTATTGCGCTGCGTCTAAAGCTAATAAACTATCGCCAATAAAGTGCGTACGTAACCCAGAAAAGGTGTATGCTCGAGGCAGGTTCTAAATGAAAACTGGGTCATCCGGTCACTAAGAATGGCCGGATGTTCCTGAACGACAGCTCGCTTCCCTACATGGCTTAAATAATCCTGTGTTTCACGCCACGCCTAGCTGACCATAAACACCCACCGGCCTGCGTGGTTAACGAGTCCCGCCACGCATGCAGCCTTTACTGTTACGGCGTTAACGCGTCAGCTCGTTCCAGCGAAGTTAACGCGGCCTCACACGTAACTGCTCACACGTACCTGTGCTTGCAGCCCTTGCATCCATGACCTGAGCCTGGGGCTCGTCTCACCATCGTGTGCCTGCAAACTGTCGCAATAACAGAAGTGCCACTAACTTAAGCTTCCGACACAGAGATAGCAGACTGCACAAATTGGAACGCTGCGCAAGAGAGTTGTGCGGTGCTACACGAGCAAGCTGCCTTCGGGGAGAAGACCCGTTTTCCTTTAAAACAGGTCAACCAAGACGATAAGTTTTCTTTGGCAACACGCTATTAGCGGCGGGGGACGTATGTGCCATTACCACTGATTAGCTGATTGATCTTCAAACGTTCGGCATGAAAACGTTTAAATGGTTCCTTCATAACAAATGCTGCGATTGCGGAGTTAAAGGGGACAGTGTCCAGTGCGTGTCCACGAGTGGAAATCGCGTGAGACCAGCGCCAGTTTCAAAAATGCTTAAGTATCTATATGCAAACAAAAAATTATTTTCCTGCTTAGTTTTGTGACGCAACCTAAAGATAACGAAACGCCCCTGCCACCGCCAAAACGCCTCATGATGAGCCGTGTGCACTGCATCCAGGCTCCTTTCTCAATTGCGCTACATTCTGCACACGCTGCGCCATCAAGCGGCTCGCACACGGAGTCCCACGCAAAGTTATTCTCCTTTTTACGAGGCCTCCGAGATCGGACCAGTGCCGCGTCGGTGCGCACTAACAATTAGAATGTATGCTTCGTTGCCCGCGGGCATTCCTGGCGCAGCCCTAAAGCGGTACAGCCTGCTGTGCTTGAGGAACCCGCGTCCCGCGGATTCTAATCTGCCCGGCACCGAATAAATTTTTAAAGCATTTCTCTTGAAAAAATAAGCAGCAGCATGAAGAGGCTGAATAAACAGACACAAATTGGTCGAAAGAAGCCTATAGAATGCTAATCGCGGTAATAAAGACGGTGGCGGGAAAGGAGAGAACTTGAAGAACACTGACATTTGTGACCGTTCAACGCTTGCTACTGGAAAATGAACTGCTGCAGAAATGCAAGTAACACAACAAATAAAGTTCGATTCCTACAGTATAGAAACTGCAGCTTCACCGTCAATCCTACGCATCACGATGTCACGAGTACTGGGTCAGTGTTGTAGGTGGTTTTACTGCGTGACCTCGACCGTCCTTTCTGGTGAACGGGGAAGACCGAAAAAAAGGTAGCATATACCGCGATTCCGATGCATTTTTGGGTTTTTTTCGTATTTCATGTTTGTCGAATAAAAAAAAAGTTACCGGCAGTTTCAGCGATTCCATTCTTCCGGTGGCGCGCGATTCCTCAAGGGCCCTGGCGCTGTTTACAGTGTTCCATCTTTCGCACACTGCTCGAAGCAAGTGCGACGAAGAGGGAGTGATCCAGATAGAGAAAAAAGTGAAAAGGAACATGTAGAAGGAAGCGTAGCAGACATCTGCATGAGCAGACAGACCTCCCGTACTCGAAAGCATAAGAGGAAGCGCGCCGTCTCGGCCTACAGGGGTTGGGCCCTGTTCGCAGTGAACCGTGACGTAAATCTTCATATCGCGCGCGAACGCGCGAGAATTCACCGGCTCTCTCGAAGCGTACACATGCGACGCGCCCCTTTGCGCAGGAAAGTGTGTCCCCACCGTCGTTCTGCATGCGCTCGGAAGTTTGGCAAAGCTTGTTTCGCTATAATGTTACCGGGAGTAGCACGTCACGTTCCGCCTGCTTCTATTGCTTTGCTTTCAGTCTCCACTCCGTGTAGTCACCTGCGCGGCAGAGTTTAGCACGCTGTTTGTTTCGTCTCGCTCCTTTTCTCGCGACGTGACGCTTAGATTTCTTTTCCATCATTTTTTTATTAACGTGCAGTATGTTTACACTACTTGTGGCGGTCTGCACACCGCGTTCGAACTTAAATTTCTGTGCGTAACACACATTTTTTACGCCGTCCCAGGACCAGCTGTTAATCTTTCAGTTTTCGTCGCCTGTAAGGTCATCAGCAAAGGCATTTTTTTAAATATTTGTTGATCACTTTGTAAAGCAGCTACAGTCCTGAAATTCTACGTGTTCAGATTTTTATCACCTAGCTAGCTAGGAAAGTTTTGTGATGCTTTATATTTTACTCTATTGCTGATGAGAAGTAGATGTGCCGACGAGCTGTAAAATGAGAAGTACATACAAACATTTCTCACCGAACGCACCCAGTGACCGAGAAAGTTCAGTTTCGTGTTACTATAATTGCGTATTTTATTCACTACGTGCTTCAATTGCTCTCCATGAAGTCGTTCAGGTGAACTACCGTTGCATACTTCAGAAAAAAAAAATGTCCGCTGTTGCTCAAATAATAAATCATTCGAGGGTGCAAGTTCCCGGTATGGGTAAAATAAATTTGATTCACGTTTCGGAGCGCAAAGTGTCCCTTCTACGGGACTCGCTTTTCTGGAATGAAAAAAGTTGGCAGATTCTATAAACGCATGTTTCAGTCCAGATTTACGATCTCCTGCTTATAGGTTTGATTTTCGGGCCTAACAGAAGACACCGTGGTCACTTTGCCACCTATGGGTCAATTCTACAATTAGTTGAATCGAAGTGGTCAACTGAACAATTAACAACACGCAGTGTCTAATTGCTCAATCGAATTCGCCCCTAAATGCTACGGCACATTGTCAATGTCTCAGCATTGTGCGACATGGCGCAACGCCCCTGATTGTCCGCGGACCACCTCGAAGAATAAGTGGAAGTGGACAGCAGTTAAATAAATACTTAAGATTGTGAAGAGGTTAAAAAATGAAATTGTGGGGTTTTACGTGACAAAACCACTTTCTGATTATGAGGCACGCCGTAGTGGAGGACTCCGGAAATTTCGACCACCTGGGGTTCTTTAACGTGCACCTAAATCTAAGTACACGGGTGTTTTCGCATTTCGCCCCCATCGAAGTGCGGCCGCCGTGGCCGGGATTCGATCTCGCGAACGCGTGCTCAGCAGCCTATAACACCATAGCCACTGAGCAACCATGGCGGGTCTGAAGAGGTTCCTATCCTATGATTTTACGGATAGAATTTAAGAGAGCTTGAGAACAGATTGACTGACTAATGTATGGGGTTTTATGGCTCAAGGGCCTATAATGGACAAAGAGCACCAGGAAATGGTAGGATTTAGTCGATGGTGTTCTCAAGGACAAATGGTATAGATGTACCTTGGCTTAAGTGGCCTAAAATATTCGCGGTAGGATGCATAAAATATCCTGTATATCTATTATAACTATGACATGTGAAGCAAGCTATAAACATAAAATATATGTTGTGAAGTGATTGTAACATTAAAATGCAAGAATATTCAGATTTCACTAGTACTTCACGCAGACTCTTTACGCAAGGCCTGGGAAGCTCGAGCTCTAAATGCTGCAGCAGCCTCCGACAAGAGGCTGTACCTCATTTTTCATGACTGTAGAACTGTATTTCTCAACTGTACATCAGTTTTTCATAATCGTCATCATCAATGGATCACATGCGTGTATGCGACGCAGTAAGAAACAACGTTTAAAAACGCCAAAACTGATTTTCATCAAAGAGCGCGTCATTGCAAACGAACATTGCTGGGTGAAGTGGCATTTGCTGACGGTAAACTAAAGCGTTTTTCTTTCATTAGAGCTTAGTTTATAGTTCACGGCATTCCCGCAATAGGTGGAGGACACTCAACGTCTCGACGCGTTGACCACATATACATGGATCATCGCCGGTCAACAGGTACGTGTGTGTTCTATACGTGCGCCCGATTCTCAGTCGACACATGATGACCACAGATCGTCATGCTTTTGGTATGGGTGACCAAATTCCTAAGTATGGCTTAATAACCTACAGCTTATTAGATATTTCAGTGTCCCATGAGGGCGACCAGTAGCGTCTAAGCTTATTTTTTCGTGAGAAAGTCTTTAAACCTATAGCAAGGACGGCTACACAATCCCTGGCTTTTGTTGCATGTGGCGGTTTCTTCTGCCAGAATATTGCCCTTCATGCTTCGATGTCCGGTAATCCAGTATATTATAACATTCTGTCCATACATGTATGCTGTACACATAAGTAAATAAAGGGAATTTAGTACAGCATTTCTGCTTTTACAGAGCAACTTAAGAGACGTTTCAACACTTAGGGAGTCCGTGAATATAATATTCTGTTGTATATTTGTTTTGCTGACATGTTTCACAGCCAACAGTACTTCTTATGTACCTGCCATAAAGCTGCTCGTTTCGTGGGACAGCACATAGAGTTTCAGAACAGCTCTGTACCTTTATTCTTTGGGGTCGAGCGAAGAAAGGGCGAAAATGTTACTTGACTTACAGCTCAGTTCTATAAAAGAATAAATAAACCTATTAGTAGGACGGTTAATGAGCAAAAGCAGACCTCTGTCGAAGTCATTTCGAAAGAGAAAGCAAAAGCAATGGTGAAACTTTGCTCTCTTCCCCCATAACAAAGAACCTTCCAAGCTCGTGAAGACCTTCAGAGAAATTATCAAAGTTTAAACGTCGCTTTTGACACAACGTTATTGGCAGGTGCTCGTTTTCCTTTTAACAAATTGCTCAGTGGCCATGCTAACTTCGTTAATTTGCAAGGCTGCTTGACACGCACTCGGCAAACGCATTAAAAATGGTGGTGCTAATTGCGAGCTTCCTTAAACTTACAAGTTCACTTCTTACGGACATTGAAAACTCGAGGACGTTAAAAAAAATCTGGTAAGATGGATGTTCTTTCATGCAGCTACCTTCCTTTCCTGGATCAATTTAGTCACAATTCTGCGGACTTGCTCACGTGATGTTGCTTATCCGCATTTATCAAATGTCGCCCAAGGGTGAGTTTTAAGGATGTCTTTGTATCTTATCGAGCGACTCCGTTTCGTACCGAAATCGCGAGGCCTTGATGGAGTTCGACAGGAAATGGCTTCGTTAAATGAAAGGGCTGATTAAAGAGATTGTTTGGTGGCACATGACGGTTGAGGCAACTCGCATACAAGACGTGCCTGCTTTGATTTATCCCGGCACACGGGTGCCTGCTGTAGTGAAGACCTATTCCTAAGCGTCACCTATTCTAAGGCGATATTCTAGCAGAAATTCCGACGAAAAAAAAAAATGGAGCTGCGCAGGCTATGTATTGCGTAGGGCAGATAATCTGTGGGTCATTAGAGCTACCGAATGAGTGCCAAAGGTAGAGCAGCGCTGTCGAGGACGGCACAAAATTAGGTGGGGTGATGAAATTAGGAAACTTGCAAGTGCGAGTTGGAATCAGCCAGCGCAAGACGCGATTAGTTGGAAATCGCTGGAAGAAGCATTCGTCCTGCATGGGGGTAGAAATATGATGATGATGGTGATGATGATGATGATGATGATGATGATGATGATGATGAATCTAAGTGTCTCCCGGATCACTTTCATTCTTGAACTTTCATTTGAGACAGAAGTTGATTCGCCGCGGCGGACTTCTGCAGCACATAGCTGCCAAGTTTCGTCGGTCCCGAGCTAACAAATCGGAAGCAGCTATCAGCATCTGTTATCCCCAATAAAGCGTCGCTTCTCACAGCCGACAGCGGGTGCACCAAAAAACCTGTGCCCAGGAGGAACTTGATGAGAGAGGAAGGTGGTTGACAGCAGCAACAAGCGAGAGAAAGAGAAAAAAAGAAGTGACTGTGCAAAAAAACAACAAGAATCAACACGACAGCCAGAAACAACCGCGTAATCGCGGCCGTTGTAACGCCCCCGCGAAGCTGCCGCTCTTGCATGCCCGTCAAAGTGACGGTAAGCACACGGGATCGTCTCACGTACGCGAATGCACGCACCTCCAGGTATCGTGCCTGTTCACACGCACACGAAGCTTGCAAGAAACAACAAAAAAAAGGCCTTTCCTTTCCGAAGGGTCATTTACCCCGCCATGCTTAAGACCGCTGCCCACGGCGCCTGTTTGTGGCAGGAGCTGTCTTCTCGGTCAAGCAGGCGGAAGCGCCGCAGCCTCTGAGAAGACGGTCGCTCCTCCCAGCTGGTCTAGTATAATAGCCGGGCCCCTCACCGGCCTGCGTGTCTTGAGTGATTTAATCAACTACGCTATGCCATGGGGCCCTAAAGCTTTTCTTTTTTTTTTCTTATGACCTGCGGTCAAGGAACGGGGGAGGAAAAAGGGACATGGCCGAGGGAGTTGTTTGGATTGAAAATTCGCCGCATGAATATTTTTTTTCGCTTGAGGGGCAATAAATAAAAGAAAAGATAGATCAGTTTACACTGCTAAAGTGTTATTTCAAAAGTATAATTCCTTTAATTTCACGGTGCTGTAGTCTGATTACTAGAAGGGCCAACGATGATCAAAGTTTCACTTTATGAATTTCGCCCTGAAGACCTATCGCCAGTGCCTGAGTGTGACGTTGATTTTCGTATTTGGCCCAATGTGGTCGAGCAAAAATTCATGCAACTTGACAGTATTTTGACTCTTAAAATATATTATATCACATATATGTACCAATGAAAAGAGAAAGAAGAATTATTACTTCCGTCCAGATGGCGTGAAAAATTCATGACGCCTAGGCGAGCTGCATGCGGGAACTAAGAAGGCTAAGTCGCATTCCCCCCCCCCCCTCCTCATTGTTATTAGTTTTTACGTCTTTTCCCGCTTGGAACGCCTTCTTTATGAATAAACGAGAATTTTCTGGTACTGTAAAAAGGTACTCTACTAATACGGCTTAAATAATCTCTCAATTTAATTTCCCGCGAATGAGCTTTACTCAGGTTATTCTCACTAAATTAACAAACTTGCGGGAAAAGGGCGTTAACCTCTGCTAATTGCGCTCGGTCTTGAACGACGGGCCATGGTGAGAAAATAAAATAAGAGAACACATAGGACAGCAGCGGACAACTGTCTTCGTTCGCGTAAGAGCTGCCTGCCATTTAAAAGCCGCTTTCGCTTATAATTTGCCCAACATCGTGAATGACGGATCCTTTTTTTTACGAACAGTTGTAGCGTAAAAACATTTTTTTTTAGAAATGGTCGTTTGGGTGCGCAAGTGTTGCCTTATGTGTTCATTTTACCGCATCCCTACATATGCAATCGCACATGAATGAACGTTCATTGTTCACTAAGTCTCTAAGTAGACGCATATACGTGTGGAGGTTTAAGAAGTGGACCAGCTCTTGTATGGCTTGGTGCACTGCGCGCGCACGCGCGAAGCCACAGTTGTAGTATTGTTTTCCTTTGCGAAACACTTGTTGTACCAAGTTAGTTGTATCAACTTCAAACTTAGTCAACTTACCAAACTTAGTTGTGCCAGTTCACTTTACCTCTTTGTATGTCTTTAAGAGGAAGCTTTAGCTCGGGCCCAAATCCGGCGCGGCCTATTCAAATACATGTAAAAGGCAAAAACGCTTTTCTAAGATAACCCCTGAACCAATTTTTTTGAAATTTATTGCATTTAGGAGAGAAAGTTGAATTATACCGACCGTTGGAAGCGCAATTTTGATTTAGGGCCTGAATATTGTTAAAAAGATTTTCGAAATTCGAAAGTCTGAAAAAAATGGTAGCACGAAGTTTACAAGTTAATGCCTCGGCATCAAGAACAGATATCGCGGTTCTGTGAACGGCATCCGTAAGATCATTGAAAGGGGACAAATTCGACACGTCAACTTACATCTTGCGTGAATTCATTACCTTGTATACAAGGGTTTTGCAAAAGCTGTATTTCCATATTACTAATTTTTTTATATTCATGTGTAACATATCACTTTTGTCCGTTTTAGATGTACCTTTAGATGCGATTCACAAAATTGTATTACCATTTTTTGTTGTTCAGTTACAGAGTTGTAAGCTTCGTAGTTTCGTTTTTTGAAAAGTTTTAATAAAAAGTTGACGACCTAACCAAAAAATTCGAAGCCAACAGTCACTAGACTGAGTTTTTCTTTCAAGTGCAACAAACCTCTTCAAATTTAGTGCAGCGATTGCCGAGAAAAACGAATTCTCCTTTTACATGTATTTAGATAGGAGCACCCGAGCTAAAGCTTCCTCTTAAGGGCTCTTCCCTTGACCGGGTGTCTGAATAGAAGTACCTTGAACTCATCTTCACACCTAACATGCCGTAGTCAAGGCATATTGAATACACATTCAATAAGTTACCAAAGAAAATAGGCTATCTAAATCATACATTGCGAAAAGCTCCACGTGAAACAAAATTGCTTTAATATAAATTGATCATCCGACCCATTCTCGAATATGGTTGCCCCATCTGGAACCCTTATGTGTCTGACATTAACACCCTCGAATGTGTTCAAAAGAAAGCAATCTGTTTCATATACCGCCGTTATGACTGAGACTTCTTACCCTCATCTCAACTTGTTGCACTAGGTCTACAACCTCTGTCCGAGCGACGTGATCGTGAATGCCTGAAATTGTTGCGTAATCTTATTAACACCCCACGCTACTCATTAAAGAACAACTATCTGTCTCCTGATAAATTGAAACCTTAACCTTGCACCATTTTAACCACGTACTAACCTATTTAAGTATAGTATAGCTTCTTTCCTCGTACAACTGAAAAAATGGAACTTGCTATCAGGCGAAACTAGGTCAGTGCCTTTACTAGATGTTTTGAATATGTTAACTTTATTTATGCTGTGTTTATTATTACTCGTTGTATCTTTTATTTTGAAATTATCGTGGTTCCTACGGTGTTGGAATTGATTTGTGCGGAAAAATGTTTTGTTATGTGCAATGCGCAAACCCACCTCTGATATAGCCCAACTGGGCTGCAGTATGTATAAATAAAAATAAATAAATATGCCCATATTTAATAGACGTGATGTGCCTACGTTTGCCCATCGGCTATGATGTGCAAGCACGGGACACATACTTGAGTTGCTGGCCCATATCAATTCTTCTCAGAATACGCTCACCAACCATTCCCACCGCAGCAGCCTTAATACAGAAAAATACCACGCGCGTACGATACATGCATGTCCGCAAGCGCAAATATATGCGCTTGCTCTCAAACTAGAAACTCTCCACGTGCGGTCAACCGCAGGTGCTCGCAGCCTGTTACCTGTCGCCCCTGACCTCGTGTCTCTGTGGGGAAGAATCCGTTAACGGTCCGTGCATTCAGGTTTCCATAGCCGTTGAAGAGCCCCAGTTCGGCAAAATTATTTTCCCGGTTCCTCATTTCTGAAGAGCCAGGTATTGCCACTCGGGCGCTGTGGTTCTTACGGCGTGAGGTCTTACAAAATTCAAATAGAACGGCCTAAAACAGAGCAATGCTAAAGAGGCATGCTGACGAAAACATGTGTTGTAGGCCATTCCGCGCCTTGTGAGCAGTTAACTTACCGTCACGCTCTTACCTTAGTGTAGTTTGCAACGTAGGGAAACTCGCTAACACTCGTCTGTCGTATCTCTCACAGTCAGAACGCTGAACGACGAAGCCTCGAACAACTTGGCTTCCATGCAAAAGAGCATGATTGATCGTCCACCCCGCAAAATAAGGTTAAAAAAAGCTTAGGTAAAAAAGAAAGCATCTCGAGGTGCAAATCTGGCGTGCTCAATGAAAAAAAGGCATTGCCATCTGTCTACTTCGGAACTTTTCCTCTTATACATCGTGCTGTTTTTCTTCTACATCACCTTCAAAGCATGAAAACGAAGGTGCAGGTAATAAGGCAAGTGGCCGCGTTAGGAAAGAAGCGGTTCCGACGAAAAACACAGGCTGAAAGTGAGGTGGCAAAGACAGGTAAAGGTATACAAACGTCAAACAAAGCCTTTATGGGAGTGCGAGTTCAGCTAAGGCGTGAGAAAGTCTAGAGACGAGAAACCAAAATCTCTGGAGACTGAGCTCGCTTTGGAGGATTGCCAAGGGAACAGGCTTCGAGACTGGCGTGAGCCTGAGTACAAGAAACAGAGTAAGTGGCTCCACAGTAATCCTTTTATATTTTTCTGCTTTGCTTCTTAGTTTACGTGCGGGCGGACTCTACGGACCTATGACGCAATGCCATGTTACTAAGGCCACTGAAACACATGCCCATGTGTCGCGAAGTAGGGTTCTTTTCTGGTTTTTCCCTCAAGGACAGACGACACGCTAAGAATTACGACACTAGCACGTTAGTAAAAGCAGCACTGAGGTTACTTGTTTGATTGCCATTTCACTAATGCAGATAGCTGCTGCTACTAACGGCCAGCAGAAATAATTTGCAAATGCAGTGCAGTAAGTCATGGCTATAAAGCTTGCGGTGCCACACCTGCTTTCTTTGTCCTTCCAATAAGTTACAACAGACCTCTGAGGATTTCGCACTGGCTTCTGGCATCAATTAAGCTGTGGAATAGGGGAAGCATAGTCATTTTAGAAATGAAATTATGGGTTTTGCATGCCACAGCCGCGATCTGATTATGAGGCATTCCGTAGTGGAAGACGCCGGAATAATTTTAACCGACTGGGTATTCATTAACGTGCATCCAACCCACGCTACATCGGTGCTTTTGCATTTCGCCCCCATCAAAATTCCACCATCATGGCCGGTATTTGATCCCGCGCCCTCGTGCTTTGCAACGCCACATCATGGTCACTGTACCACCAAATCCTTTTCTTCCACATTGTGCAACATAGGACACGCAATGCACCATTGCTTCTTGCATAAAAAAGAAAGACTTATAACAGGACTGAATGCACTAAGCTTCTGTCAAGCCAGTAAACTGGCCTGCCGTTCCACGCGAACATCACGTAAACGCTGCTGCTGGTATCTGTAGTGACCGGAGAAACCAACTTATCTCCTCTATCCCAAGATCGAGGGAGTAAAAGGGGCGTAGTCATCACATCGCAATTCCCGTCTAGTGAAGAAATCACACGTGTTCTGAGTCATCCCGGAGTTTCTTCAATGATACGGGGTCCTTTTAGCGTCCTATAACACGCTACTAAAACCAAGTGCATGTCAGGACTTTCCGGAATAGCGCGAAGGTTTACATTGGGGAATTGTTTTTACATTCACAGCGTGTGCGTTTGCTTGCGCTGTCGCGGCTGATCTGGAGCAGTGTACGATCTTCCATATTTATTGAACATAGGTAGATCTTATGGCTCTTTTTTTGTTTGTTTCCTTTTTTTGGAAAATGCTACCAAAATTGAACTATTGGCCTATATTCGTGGCAGAAGGATCTTGATCTCTATTCGCGAAAGTACCGATCTAACGGAGTTCCTCTGTCGCACTCGCCGTCACACTAGTCTGGAGATTATTCACACTGGCTTTCAGAAATCCTGCACCGAGGCCGATGAGGGTGACGTCGCTTTTGATGCCGATGACGCTTGTGATGCCGATGAGGCCGATGTCGCCGGACAAATTTTACCACAGAGTCATCTCAGATTTAATGCTGTGATGGGATAAATGTCTGAACCGGCGTGGAGACTATTTGTAAAAACAGTGTAAGGTACGTACAATAGTACGTATATTGGTAATTTTCTGCATGTACTTTAGTTTGGCTAATAAAACATAGAGGCGAAGACTTTATGATTCCCCGCCCTCGTACAATAAAATAATCATATATATATATATATGTATATATATATATATATATATATATATATATATATATATATATATATATATATATATATATATATATATATATATATATAGACGAGAAGAAAGGGGGTTAACCGAGGGGCCCGATATTTATTAGTCAAATAATGAGAAGCCAGTTTGTTGGGCTTCTCATTATTTGACTATATATATATATATATATATATATATATATATATATATATATATATCTTTGTACACAAGCCTTTCGCATACCGCCTTCATTGGAAAGCGACCGCCACGGCAGGGATCTAACCAGCGACGTCGAGTGCAGCGTAATGTCATAGCCATCGAGCTACTGTAGCGATCCTGTATGGAGAAGCTCAGGTCAGATGCGGCAGAACAGCAAATGACCACTGTATCACGAAGTGAGAAGTATATTTTTGAACGTGCTGCTAATGCGGCAAAAAATAAAAATAAATATAAAGAACAGAGACATAAACGATTGTGGAGCGAGACCACTGTGGCAATTACCCGTATATCTCAGCCGCAAACGCGAGGAGGGTAGCCCTCAAACCGCGTTGCGCTACGATAAAGTGCGACGACCTAATCGAGCGTACAAGTAGATTACGCCATCCATTTGAGTGAGGACTCGAGCGGTGCAAACAATCGTGTGGTTACTTGTGTGCCAGAGCGCAGCCACTTCCAAGGCATCCAACCGGGTCGAGGGTCGTTCAATCAACTTGGAAAGCTTGAGCGTTTCTTAACGGCCCGTGGATACCGTGATAGCGGTGACTCCCTTGCCGCAGTATTTTTTCCGCTTGGGGTCATTGTTCACCTTGACCACCTCCTCTTAACCCAAAGCGGCTCCCCGGAAAGAGAGACAGAGAGAGAGAGAAATAGAAGACAGGAAAGGCAGGTAGGTTAACGAGGCGCACGTCGGGTTTGCTACCCAGCACTGGGGGAAGGATTATGGGGATGAATAGGGAGAGAGAGAGCACAATTTCGCGCACAGTTGAAGGTTCGCACCGAGTCTACACATGGTTGCCAAGACCTGTAGACTTGAGGTATTTCAACAGCGCTTTCGAGGCTTTCTGTGCCATTGACGCCTACAGCCATGGTCCAAGAATCTTCATTACCGAAAATGGTCTGGAGTCCAGCTGGTTCAATGCTGTCTGGAGAGCTTCACACTTGACGTCGTATTGGGGACAGATACATAGGATGCGTTCGATCGTTTCTGTTCAGGTTCAAGAAGCAGGTTCTAAAATATTTTCAATATAATATTCGCCAGAGTCAGTATATATAGTTGGTGAAAGCTTGGCTGAATTGACAAGGGAGATAAAAGAGAGAGAAAATGATAAATGAAAGGTAGGGAGGTTAACCAGGACTGAGCCCGGTTGGCTACCCTACACTGGGGAAAGGGAAACGGGGACGGAAAGATTAAAGAAAGAAGAGAAAGTCCACCGGGGATATCGTTCAGTCACTCAGTCCGGATTACAGACGCTGACTCAATCCTGTATCTTTCAAATATCGCAGCAGCGCTTTTGTGGCCTTTTGTAGCTGCTATATACGAGGTCATGGTCCCAAGATCTTGTTCAAGGTGAACGGTTTTCTGTCTAACTGGTTGAGAGCTGTGCAGAGATCTTGTCTTTCATTTTCAAATGATGGGCAGTAGCACAGTAGATGGTCTATAGTTTCTTCGACACCGCAGGCATTGCACTCGGCGCTATCAGCCATTCCAATCAAAAACGTATATGCATTCGTGAATGCGACGCCCAAGCGTAAGCGGCACAGCATTGTTTCCTCATTACGCGGAAGCCCTGGTAACAGCCGCAGTTGCATAGATGGATCGAGGGAATGCAATCGATGGTGAGTGAAATCAGGTGTGTGCCACTTCTCCAATGTCATACGGTGCGCTAGCTTGCCTAAGTGTTGGGCTGCGTCAGTACGCGATAAAGGTATAGAAACAAGGGTTGCTCCTTCATGTGCTTTCTTAGCAGCGTCGTCAGCGAGGTCGTTGCCGGAGATACCGCAATGGCCAGGCAGCCACTGAAACACGACGTCGTGCCCTTTCGCAATCATGTGATGGTGAATTTCTCGTATCTCCGATACGAGTTGTTCACAGGACCCGCGACGAAGAGATGACAGAAGACATTGCAAGGCCGCCTTTGAATCACAGAATATTGCCCACCGATTAGCCGGTTGGTTGCTAATATAATCAACGGCACCTCGGAGGGCAACAAGCTCCGAACCGGTCGATGTTGTCAAGTGAGAAATCTTGTATCGGAAGCTTAGTGATCGTGATGGTATAACCACTGCCCCGGTGGAGATGGTCTGGGTGGAAGAGCCATCCGTATATATGTGGACTCGGTCAAAGTAGGAAGTGTGCAAACAATCCAGAGCTGCTTGCTTCAAGGCCAAGGTAGGTAGGTCGGTCTTCTTTCTTATTCCTGGAACCGTAAGCCGCACTTGAGGTTGTTTTAAACACCACAAAGCTGAGGTTGAACGTGCTGATGGTGTAAACCCCGATGGTAGGGAGGCACGATACTTGCTGACCTCGTTGGAGAAGGATGCCTGTGGTCGTCGTTCCGGCAGACAGGCAAGAAAGCTTGATTGAATCCGTGAAATATGACGAACATGGGCCCTGAGCGAGTCGGTGCTGATGTAAGTCGTGATAGGATGGTCTTGAGCCATTATAATGGTTCCTGCTGTTGAGGTGCTCCGCGGAAGGCCTAGGCAAACACGTAGTGCCTGTGCTTGCACGCTCTGAAGTTCTCGAAGATTTGACTTGCATATTTTAGCAAGCACGGGAGAACTATAGCGTAGAAATCCGATAAAAAGTGCTCGATATAACTGTAGCATGGAGCCTATTGACGATCCCCATGTTTTGCCGGCGATGAACTTGAAGATGTGAACAATAGATGTGAGCCTCTTCTTCAAGTGGGCAACCTGAGGGCTCCAAGAGAGGTCCCGGTCAACAATGACACCCAAAAACCATTGATTTTTCTTGTAGCAGATAGGCTGGCCATTGATGTATACTGGATAAGCAGACATCGCTTTTCGCGTAAAAGCGACTAACTCACATTTTTCTGTTGAGATGGTAAGGCCTTGTGTCTGAAGATAGTCAGATGCCTATGTTGCTGCTTGCTGTAGCCTTGCGCGAACCTGCAGACGAGTGACCGCTGATGTCCAGATGCAGATGTCGTCGGCGTATATTGAAACACTCACTGTTTCCGGGAGGGATTCAGCCAGCCCAAGAAGCGCGAGGTTGAAAAGAACAGGGCTTAGAACACCGCCTTGGGGAACGCCCCGGCATGTGTAGTGGTCGGTAGTCGGACCATCTTCCGTACGCACGAACAAGGACCTTTGTGTCAAGTAGTTTCTGATCCATCGATATACTCGCCCTCCTAGTTCAACTGTCAGAAGTGCGTCTAGAATGGTTTGATGGGAAACATTGTCGTAAGCGCCTTTCACGTCAAGAAAGAGTGCGGCTGATAATCGCTTCCGAGATTTTTTCCGAGATTCCGACAAGGGAGATAAAGTTTGAAAAAATGAAATAAGATGAATTACAAGAATGCGTCAGCAAATGTGGTTGAATTAATGAACCATGATGGTGTATTCTCACGAACCAATCAGCGGAGGTCATCAAAGGAACAGTTTCAGCGTTCGAAGTAATGTTTGTTGTTTTCGTAGAAACAAGCCGCGAATCGAAGGCGACATAGTATGGCGTTCTATTTCATACAATAGTGGAACGTGACAAGAACTTAGGCAGCCAATTTTCTGTGATTTCCGTGAAAAAAAAAACGTGCGCAGCTTGCACTAGTGGTGCAAGGCTGGAGTCAACAGCGGAGCTTGGGATCATCTAGCTTTTACGTGGCGTGCCCAAGTTGTTTGTAGGTTTTCCTAGGTTATGCTAGGTTTTGCTAAGTTGCCTTGACGGGCTTGACGCTGGAAGTTTTCTATATAGCAGTCGCAGACAGGTATCGCTTACACAGCGACGTGGATGATTCGGGAGCCGACTCCGCATTCCCCGGACTGAAACTCGGAATCGTCGGCTCGGCGTTGGCTCTTCTCAGCCTCAGCTTCGGCGCGGGTGTTCTGGATCAGCTCGGCGGCAATGCATCACTTCTAGCTTGGCAGTACGCGCTCTTCCTGGTAAGCCGCTTCTTCTTCGGGCGTGCGGACTTTCTCCCGTCTTCCCATGGCAGCAGCACGTACGCACGGAGTAGTGGAGGCGAGAGGTATGTCGCCGCGCAGGCTGTTCCTAACTTTAACCCGCCTGTGACGTCACGACTCCGCCCTACACGCGTGGGGTGCGAGGAGGTTACGTTGCTCGGTGCTCTCGCAGGTGGTTGCTAAGCAACGCCAGGCGGCGCACAGCTGGGCTGAGTTTTCTGGTAACACTCCACGGCGGAACTAAAAGTTTAAACAGCTGCGCTATTAAAATTTTTAGCTTTTTGATTTCGTAGCCAACCTGTGCGAGCGCAGTAGCTGTAGCTGGCGAGTGCAAGAGTCACATTTATAGTAATCCAAGTAGCACATCATTTGTGCTGATCCTAGCAGTCTGCACAACTACCGCGGTCACAACGATTATTCCTTATTTTGTAAAAACTCCGGCTGACGCTTTCTTTTTCTGGCGTAGATACCAGATTTGGTGTCTATAGAGTTCATTGCCGTTAATGCAGCGTTTTCTTACGACGGAGCCATGGCAGGTTGTTGTGAAACACCGATAAATCAGGCATCGCACTGCGGCTTAGAAATGAAGATAGGAACTAAAACTTTATGATTTATGCATCCATCACACGACAAGGATCGATCTACTAAGGTGGCTCTAGGAGTCGGAAAGGATTTCTAGCAGCACTGTGATGTGCCAGTGCGAAATTCGAGCTACATAGCATCCAAGAGGTCAGAATGGTCAAGTTTTTATTGCGCGAGTACATATGCATTTTGGTGACTTTCAGTTCGACGCGCCAAATGAGGCAGTACTCCTCGCGTCGACGTGCTTTAAATAGAGGATTTTTATTCGTTTTAGAAGTTGATCCCTTATGAGATATCCCCATTAGCTACAAACATCCAGTTGGCATTGGCAACTTATAGCGTAAATAAATCGATGACCAGTTACCCAATATTAGTAAATTAGGCTCTAAATGATTCATTGGAAATATAACTTTTATCCGGCCATGTTGGGAACCTTGGCAAATGAAAGCTATCGTTGGGTCTTGAATCCCCTATTGTTTTTAATAACTGAGGATAGTCACCACTTTAACGCAGTCTATATACGCTGATGCGTGTGCAAACACCTGCTGTCAAAAACAATTATTTGCGCTCCGCAAACACTGTGGCATAAACAAACTGTACTTTCAAATCAAATGTACTTATTTCCCTCGCTTCCTTATGTACGCGCATTCAATATTTGTACTTGCAGGGTGCGATCTTGCGCCTCCATGCAGTATGAGACCTGGATAAATCGCACGAACATCGTTGTCAAGGCTGGAAATGAAATATTTGCCCCAAGTTGTAACAACGGACTTAGGTCCGTTGTTGTTGGTCTGCTGAGCTTGCACACGTGTACCCGATGTGCTAAGCTCAGCAGACAATCGTGCACCCGGTTCCGCTTGGAGGTCGTGGATATTCAGGAAACTGAGCAAATGGTCGTTTTCCCACATGTGTGCGGTCTTTCGGTTTTGAGCCCGCATGTTTATGAACTAGGACGGCACCCTTTATCACCTGCTGTTGCTGAAGATCATCGCTCCGTCAAGTTTCGATTACGATTTACTTGCCGGTGACAAGACGAGTTCTGTAACAGCCGTTTGCTGACGCAAGAAAGCGGGGAGCGAATCGCAGACGAAACACGGTATCCTTATGCAAGAGCCCTCATACTAAATCTTTAACGTAAACGGGGAGACTCAGCGTACTCAAAACAGAGATTACAGGAACGATGCGGGTGCTTACGCTCACGCTGCGTTCCCTAAACAGTTCATGGAACCTGAGCTTGAATTTCGTGCCACTTGTACGCACAGGGGAAACACGGGGAATGCGGGAGATGGAAATTCAAGACGATGAGCAAAACGAGAGCAGGCTGAAAGCAGGAGCCAACGTTTCGACAAGTGAACTTGCCTTCTTAAACACATACGTCGCCTTGAAGAAGACAAGTCCACTTGTCGGAACGTTGGCTCCTGCTTTCATCTTGTTCTCGTTTTGCTCATCGTCTTGCACGGACAGGTGAGATCCGAAAGGAGCCCTATGCATTTTTGCCATCCGCTCAGATTCCTCTGTGTTTAACCACATTCAACGCTCAACGAGAAGCTTTGTGAATATTCACAAAGGTTTTTCTTCTATAGTGCTCTTCGCATTGGCTAGCCGCCGTCAGGAACTACAGGTACAGAATAATGCAGGACTTGGTGGAATTCTCTCTGAGATACAATGCCAGCGTCATTGCTTTCTATGAACCCGGGACCCGCTCTTTTGTAGATCCTTTCTTTTCTGTCTTGCTTCCTGGCTTCCTATCAGCGAATCCTTGCTGAGATTGCTGAGCAATAACCTCCGTAAAAATAAAAAGAAAGAAAAAAAAAGGGGAAAAGGGGCGGGGGAACCTGGGCAGCATCGAACACGCGGAAATCGTTAAAATACTGCTTCACTCCTTTGCCCAGCGAGATAGCGGCCAGGTAGAACGTTGCACACAGTGACGTCAGGAAGCGTTCTGCCACAAAATGCATTTTGGATTTATTTGGTTTTTTTCTCTCATTCTCGGATTGGAAAGATCATCTGGAAAAAACCTGCACACGTGAATAAATCTGAAGGAAGAACATAGAGAAAAGACATCGTGGTAGTTTGCTTCGTGTTAAAAACGTAAAAAAAGAAATGCATGGCCAAACTGCGCTTTCCACATTTACTAAACAATTATGGCGGCTCGATAAGTCCACTAAATGCTACAATGCACTCGGCAAATATTTTCAATGCCTTGTTTGCAACGCGGTTGCTCATGACGGGTATGCTTACTATCAGTTGCGATCGTGAGGAGCATTTTTTCGGGGTATCAGGTTGCTCGCATTGCGTAATCTTTTTTTTTTTTGAGCTTTAAATTTTCGGAAGAGTATAGGCTTGGGCTGGTTGGTAAAACATAGTTACACTGGAAGCATAGCGCGCAAGGGACGATCCACCAATTTTGGTTGTTCACGCCCCAGTCTCACCGACATTCGCAGCAATAATCCCATGCTGCTGCTGGACCTTAGCTTGGTGTGGTAAGTAACAGTTTGTGGTAAGTAATATCTGTTGTCTAAATATACAGTTGTGTATTTCGCTGACTGTCCGTGAAGTATGAACAATTTGTACCCATTGACTGTATTTTAACATTATCCCCATTTTCAACGCCGAACGCTCGGTTGCGCTACTTGGATTTGTGGAGCGAGAAGTTCTTCAAAGCGCTCACCTTGGCGGATTCCAGATACGATTTTTTTTTAGCATGGAGTACGCTTCCCGAATAATTATTAAATGCTCCTTGGACACGTAGCTGTATCAACATTTTAATAGTGGTGGACGCACTTTACGTAAACATCTTTACCAGGATTAACGTTTTTGTGAATAAGTCTGTGGGCGGTGTCTTTCCCATGAAAGCCACCTGCGTAAAGCTTACAACATTTTAACGGAAAATATCGGCACCTGCGGAGTCTTGCTGCTCCTTCAAGCGCGTGTATGGAATCAGTTAGGAACCAACTAAAAAATGAAGTGCGTTCAGCAATAACAAGGCAGCTCTTCATTGTTTGCCTTCCGCCGTACGCCGTAGACTCAACGAAGAACGAGTTTGGGGAACCCGAGTTTCACTGTCACCCCGTCGAGCAAGGACATGGCGTCACGTTTCAGTGGCTTTCAAGGCATTGTGACATATTGCGTCCCGTGCATGCCGATGAAGCAGCTGGATCTGCTAATGAAGAAACCATGCAGGAACACATCCTGTAGTCAAGAAGAGAAGGAGAAGCGCAACTTCACGTGCTTGCGAATGCTACCACAGTACCTATGGAGTTCCCAGAGAATACGCCTGCAGTTGCTTGACCCCCTTCGAATCGGTGTCCCATACGGACTATTGCAAACACAGCAGTACTTTGCGGACAGTGACTTTTGCGTAATTTTAAGAAGATATCTTGCTTTCCGCATCCAAATGGACGACAGTGTTGCTTGTGTGAATTGTGGCTGCGAAAAAGCTAGCGAGCATGTTCTTTACCGTGGTCGTCGGTGTAGCGAACACAGGCAGCCGCTCACAACAGCGTTTGTGTGGCTTGGTTTACATGGAACTTCAGATTTGGCCATCCAACAGTCAGTTCCAGCACGTTCAAGTTGAAGTTGAAGCATAAGAAAAAGCACGTGGATTGTAAAATTAGGGTGCCAATAGAATACCGCGCTCTTGTGGAAAGGTTTACATAGGGCAAACCAGTCTATGTTTAAACATAGCGATCCAGGAGTATGCGCGCTGCGTAATGAATGGCACCGGTTCACATATGGCAGTTCACTGCCACACAAGTAGTTCTAAACCCGTGTTTGACCGAACGATAGAACTGAGATTTTGCACCGGCATATAGTGCTAAAATAAACAAGATAAATCATGGAAACCTCTTACATGTTTTTGGGAGGTGACAGATGCATGTCAACCTTCGATAGCTTTGTCACAGGCAGAAGTGTCATGCCGACGGGAGTGTCTGAGAACGAGCTATTCATTAACCAGCCACGGGGTTGCCACTCGTTCCCTACTTTCGTTTCCGTTCATACGTGAGAGTGTTTCTGCTCTCCTTTCTTTGTGGTTTTCTACTTATTCTGTTTCGTTGGAAATAAAATGTTAGTTGCGAGACAGCGCCCGTGTTTTTCGTATCTTTGCTCGTCTACGAGTTTTGCGCCCTGGTTTCTTTGTAAGATGAAGCCACACCAATTCGCCCAGCTTTCAGTTGTGATGCTGAAGTTATAAGGTACACTTGACTACCAATAGCACTACAATGGCCTCTGGCGTCTCTCCGAGTCCAGATGAAAGAGCAGATTTCGTGCAAACCATTGCATTACGTATTGTCCAACTTAAATTCACCAGTATACTGTCTCCAACCACTGTACTTACGTTGCGTAAAATTAGAGAGGCGTGCACGGTTGTTTACCTTATATTCATTTTGAAGAAATAAAGTTGCCCGGGACTTGACGCCGTTGAGCGCTCCAGAATCCTCTCACTGCGCTGATTACGGAAATCATACTTACAGAAAACACCGGAGCTTGTCGTCTGCTAATGTCGTTCAAACGTGCACCCGCGGAAAAAAATAAGACATACGACGCAGCAAATGTAATATGCGAGGAGTAAAGCCCAGTTCAGAAGGGTTACCCCATGGCACGTAGGATTCCAGTCACGATCGGCACGAATGCTTAAGTGCTCGCTAGTCATAGGTAGTCCGTCTCTGTCTCACTCGCTAAGCACAGTGATTTGGCTTTCCAGGCGAGCACTGCGGGAGCGTGACGCGCATCGTCAAGCTTCTGTGAGGCTGCCGCCGCTGCTAAACGCGAGGGAAACGAGGTCACAGCGGGCGCTCTGCGAAACCGTGTTGCTTCAGCTACCACTTTTTGAGGTGGCCATGTTCTTATCATGTTCGCGAGGTTTGTGTGATCACATCCTTTGAGGAGACCATGTGCTTTTGAGGTGATTATGTGAATACAGGAGTGTCAAGAACGCCGAGCGCGGAATGGCAGTTTGACGTTTGCTTTCGGCGTTTAGAATTGGCGAGCAAAATAGACTTAGCAGCTGAAGTGAATGCAAATTTCATTAGATCTCTTTAGTGGCCACTCTAAGACAGCCAGCCAAAAGTACGCTTATTACGGAATTATAAATAGACAGCATAAATAGGAAAGAGAGATAAAAGGAAGGCAGGGATTTTAACCAGTCAAAAGTCCGGTTGGCTACCCTGTGCTGGGGAAAGGAAGAAGGGGAATAGAAAGAAGGAAGACAAAGAGAGAGATGGGGTAGAGAGACGTGGACGGACAGCACTACAGAAGCGCTCAAAGGCACTCGAACAAGCCATACGTAGTCAGAAAGCACAAAACGGCCTTCATTGCCTTCTGAGCCGATGATCGGTGAGGACGGTGTTCTAGTATTGGCTGTTCACTTACAAGATGCTCATCTAGCTTACTGAATACGTTGGACATAGGTTGTCTCTGCGCTTCAATAGGACTAAACTAAAATCTACACAGTGAGAAAACTACATTTTATCTTACATTCCGCTCAATTTCGCTCACGCATGCTGCCAGAAAGCGGTACAACGCGTTCGACTTGTGGGCACTTGAGCCCCACGTTAGTGTTTTAGCCAGAACACATTCATTACAAATTTACTCTGCTAGCGTGGCGCCAGGTCGTGCCAGGGAATATGATGATGATGATGATGATAATTTAATGGCATCCCTTTTGAATCGAGGCGGTGGCATATAGTAACCTAGCCTGCTTGATTTAATCAGGTATGCTAAATGTGTTTTTATCTAGCATCTTTGTATACATCCCTTTAATCTTTCTTTTTTTACTCCAAAGTCTAATTTGTACCGCTAGATCTGACTGTAAAACATCCTGCCGTATTAATCTCTTCTCTGTTTTTTTTTTTTACATCAATACGCTGAACGTCTATCTCGAGTGCTGGCCGGTTGACGCTTCGGTCCACTTTAAGCCCAAGCGCTTCTTGAAGGTGCACGTTACCTACAGTTATCACTGGGTGATTCCCCTCGCACTCTATTAGAATGTGCTGAGTGGCCTCCGGATTTTTGCTGCAGCATTTACATGCCTCCTCTAGTTCCGGATATTTGTTCCGGCATGTTTCTGTCCTTAGGGAACCGGCTCCAGCCTCAAGTAGCAAGGCACTGCCATTTACGGTATGGCAGAGACTTTCCTTTCTTCGTATTCTTTTAAATCT
The DNA here is from genome assembly GCF_038994185.2 of Dermacentor albipictus. Taxonomy (NCBI): domain Eukaryota; kingdom Metazoa; phylum Arthropoda; class Arachnida; order Ixodida; family Ixodidae; genus Dermacentor; species Dermacentor albipictus. The sequence continues at coordinate 125,415,078 of NC_091825.1, forward strand.
CCATGGTCCTTTTTTTAATTTTTTGCATCCAATTAACTGCCTCTGTACGAACAACTGCACTAGGAGCGTCCTCTCGCGATACTGGGCCGGTTCAAACTGCGAGGGTCCAACTGCATATTGTGGCTGCGTACTCCTTTAATGCCGGCCTAAATGTATCGGCAGCGACACGAGCTACTTAATCGCACACTAATGCGCTCCAAAAAGTCCCACAGAAATAACGGGCATCCAAGCACCATCTGGATTAAATGCATCGTCACCAGATGTCCACATAAGCGCTGTTGTTTGCTCTTATGTCCTGGTAATCTGCGAAAACTGGAACATTCTAACGCACACGTACATCTTCGAACTCTTTTAAGGGCACGTGGCGACCGAGCAATGACAGGCGAGTTAATTAAATGTAAGGCACTTCTGCACAGCGTATCTTACGCAGTTTCAAAAATAAAGCGCACCAAAGCTTAACAGGCGTGGGTTTATTGGCGTATTCGGTTTCCAATTCCTTGCTTTCGCTTTATGATATCAGTCCTTCGTTTCCGGAAAACCTGCATTTCATAGCGCTGTCCACCAATTTCTTTTTCATTCGCTGACACGTCAAACGGTAAGTTTTGTTTTAGTACAGTGTACTTTTGTGGGGAAATATCAAAAGACTAAAAACGCTTATTGTTCCCAGCGTTCACAACCGGGAGTTCGGGTTGCGACAGTGTAAACGGTAATGGAAACCAGCCGTTTGAAAACTAAAGTAACTTTTATTCTCGCAGTGCCCATTCCCGTTTTCTCTTCACTATAGAAGCTTATGTTTGGGCAGGTTTAGTTCCATGTAGCAACTGCGGATTGTTTAACCACATTCCGCGTTCGGGTGCATGCCGGAAGATGGGGCTACTCCGGAGCTGTAACCGTCTGTGAATTGAATGACTGAGGGTTCCTGTTTTGTAGCCACAACTCTCGCAATATAACTTTCATCAGCACTGTTCAGCCACTGCGTCTATATATATATATATATATATATATATATATATATATATATATATATATATATATATATAAATATATATATATATATATATATATATATACGCACGAGACATGTACGCCTTTTAAAGTTTCGATACTTATTTTGCGAATTCCACATACCATTCAGAAAGGCTCACGTTTTCTATCCTGGGCAAAAGGGAAAAAGGTGTGTGTGCGCGTGTGAAGATGTGTGTGCGTGTGTGTGTGTGTGCGTGTGTGTGTGTGTGTGTGTGCGCGCGCATGCGTGCGTGTGTGTGCGTGTGTGTGTGCGTGTGCGTGTGTGTGTGCGTGTGCGTGTGCGTGTGTGCGTGTGCGTGTGTGTGTCGCAGATTATTTTGTCGGTTGCAACTGACCATTACTTCCTAGTTTTCAACAAGCCATGGTCCGAAAAGGAGCGTCCACCTGGACGAGGTTCGACGGTGATAAAAAAAAGAAGAAAGAAAGCCTAAATCGACTTATCTTTCCGTCGTCCGCGGTCGGGTTCCGAGAAGCACCAAATGACCTCATTCCGCGGCTTCGCGGAGAGGAGCCCTTTGTTTTGGCGCAGTACAAATGGAGTATAGCTACGTTAAGGTGTTCCTTTACGAATTCAAAAGCCCTAGCACACGCGGCGGCGTACCCGGCCCGTCGTTGGCTCCGTCTCCCATCCGAGGACCCAGTGTCGCGCAGAATGTAATGTACCGTTCCTTCCGACGTCCACCGCCCGGGCCATTTAAAATTCACAGCAATCACGGGCACCAGCGCCTGCGTGGACACAGGTACACAGTACTCGTACGCGCTTTCTCAAGCATATATAGCAAGAAAGAGATGTAGAAAGAAAGATATACAGAAAGAAAGAGCGAACGAACGAAAGGCTGAGCGGTTAGCCGAAAGATAACGCGAAGGCAGCATGAAAGCTACGTCCAGACGGTACAGGAAAGGTGCGCCGTGCCGGTAGTAGGTTTACGCAATAGGGGGGCTGCGCGGACACCTAGTGATAACACTTAGGGTCGAAATAGGATCGCAGAAGACCTGCAGATGTAAAGACGCCATCGTGCTTGCTTTTGGTTGGTTGATTACGCCGTGATATCCTTCAGAATCAACATTCGCGGTTCGACTAAAAAGCAAGAACGCGTTTCCGCGTGCACCACAGTGCTATTGAAGCGCTGCAGGCACTTGCATAAGTAAATAAATAAAATATATGTTTCTCCTGACAGCGGGGAAAGAAGCGGGGGAAGCGATTCAGACACGAAACAAGACCCGGCTTCCTATACGGGCGAACCGCGACACGCAGAAGAAACGTGCTTTAGGAACGACGACGTCCGTGCTTTCACCGAGCCCTGCACGTAGAGGCGCTGAAAGCTCTCGCCAACTCGTCCGTGCCGCAACTGGCTTAAAACACAACCACCGAGCAGGGATACGCCGCCCGAGAAAAGGGGCTTTCCGGGGCGAATGGAGAAGGGTGGCGAGATGGCTTTCTCTGCCATCTTTTCATTCTTTTCAGGTTCATTTCAATGTGCCGAGACTTGATGGGGTTACAGGAGCCAAAAAAGAACAAGACAACAAACAAGCAGAACATCTACCGTGCCGTCATCTTCAAGGCTTCTCTGTCTTCTCCCTTGTCCAGGCACGTGCTATGTTTTTCGACGACGTCTCTCGCAATTCGCGCTTCGTTCTTTTCTATCCTTCTTTCTCCTTTGCCGTCTGTTACCGGGCGAATACATTCAGAAGGTACGGCATAGGGTCTAAGACTGTAGCAAGGGACGCTCGTCAGAAAACGTGGGGCGTGGAGGAGCCGAGTGCGAATTTGAACGGGTGTCGGTATAATCTGGGAAGGAACGACGCGATGAACAACGACACGATGAGGCTCGGCACGGTGAAGACAGGCCACGCGCGTGTTCTCATTTAAATTCGTCGTGCTTGCATAGGACGCCTCTTTCCCTCTCCCCCCTAGCTCTCACTCTGTCTTTCTCTCTCTCGAGGGCATGACGGTATGTCTAGGGTCTCTGGTGCTGCACATGAGAGATGCTGAGAGAACTCTGTGTTTGTTTGAATCACAGTCGTTCGGGTTGTCTTGCAAATGGAAAGGCTATGCGATGAAATACGAATAGGACGAACCAAGGCTTGATGCATCCTTCTTACGTTGTGTTTTGATTTGTGCTCCGCTCAAAACGAAGCCTCAAAGCTGCGTACATTCACCCTTTTTATCTTCACCAGTGATAGGCACACAGGAGGCGCGTTTCAAATTGTGTAATCAAGTATACTTTCAAAAACTGATGTGGAATGTTAAGGACATATGTAGATCTGAAGTAGAGCTTTCGGATTCGAGCGGCATTAGCATGAGACATTGCAGAGTGTAAAGGGTTTCGAAAGACAACCAATCAGGAGATCAAGTACCGGCGGCCAACTGCAGTATAGTCGTTTGCGAGTGTCATTCCTCCTACTTTATATTACACAAGCACACATGTCGTTCTTCGTGTACGCGGAATGGTGAATAAAGGTTCTGAAATACATCACGGCGTAGTCAATCAGCTAACAGCAATCGCAATTGGGGCTTTGTACTTACAGGCCTTCTGCGATCGTATTTCGCCCTTTAGCGTTATCGCTAGCGTCCTCGCGGCCAATCTATTGCCTAACCAACTACCCGCACAGCGCTCCTTTCCTGTACCGTTTGAACGCAGCCTTTTATGGTGCTTCGCGTTACCTTGCGGCTAACGTCTCCAACTTTTTTTCTTTCTTTCTCTCTTCCATTGTTTCGCGCCCACACACACCCACCTTATCCCATTACCTCTCCAGGTCTGAGACTAAACCAACACCCATGCTAACTGTGCCTAGAAACTTCGGATTACTTTCCTAACTGCAGCGTCTATTCACGATTAGGCATCACCGAGTTCACCAGTACTTTAGCCGCCAGTTTCGTAACGCGTGCTTTCTTCCCTGAGGACGCTAATAGGGACTTCGATTAGGCCAGCCGTGGTTTCTTTTGCGGAGCTCCACAAAGTCCCAGAGCGTCTTGCAGTTTTCATCTGCTTCACCGGCTGTTCGGGCTGTTCGATTTCAACGAGATTATTGGACTTAAATCGCTCAAAGCTTTTACCAATGAACTCACTGCTGGCGGCCTCTTATGGGAAGGAAGAGTGCGCCATATTGACGTTTTTGTTTCGTTTTTTTTTTCGCTCACAGCATCCGGGAAGTACAGACTTCTTTCTTTGGCCCCTGGCGAAATGTATTGCGATAAACGAAAATGCAGCTGACTAACTGAAAGCGCCACAATCATTC